>NW_028261395.1:13482416-13796860 GCF_051295495.1 Thamnophis sirtalis
GCAGGGACATGCAGTCAGGGGAGGCAGGGGAGGCAGAGCCTCATCACTGTCCTCATGAAAAGAAAAAAAATGTAAATGAAAAAGGCAAGAGCTGAGGTCAGGCTGAGCTAGTTGCTGCCAGAGTCACCATGGATGACTCTGCTTAACTGTTTAAAAAAGCCTCTAAAAAGCGCCCTCTACAGGAGGTCGCAGGAGAACGATGTGCCTCATCTAGTCTGACTTTAGGCATTTTATGATCACTCGAGCAGAGTTAAGCAAGGGTTAAAAGCATAGAAATTTGTGATGTAGGTGAGGCACGTTGTTCTCCTGCCTCCTCCTGTAGAGGACAATTTTTAGAGGCTTTTTAATATAGTTAAGCAGAGTCATCCATGGTGACTCTTGCAGCAACTAGTTCAGCCTGACATCAGCTCTTGCCTTTTTCCTTTTACATTTCTTTTCTTTTCATGATGACAGGCAAGAGCAGAGTTGAAATCCTCTCTGAAACATCTGGAAAAGGTACGTGTGGTTCGGAGGGAGGGGGAGGAATTCAAATTTCATCCTCAAGTGTAGATCCCTCGCGAAGTGTAGTTTGATTGCAGGCACAGCCACCTTGCCTTTTCAAACACGCACAAACATACACACATAGCTGGATAAAACTATATAAGCCCAGCTTCACTGATTACAAGTTTGAAAAGGCAACGTGGCTCCGTCTGCAATCAAAGGCTCGGATTGGAAGGCAGCAATGGAATGGGGAGGGGTATGGCAGAGGAGCTGGTTTCAAGTCATTGGAAAATATATCCAATCCGACTTCTGTGTTTCTGTTTGTTTGAGAGAGAGTGAGTGAGAGAGGGAAGGGGGTAGGAGAGATAGTCCAATCCAACTTCTCTGTGTGCATGTGTCTGTTTGAGAGAGGGGGGAGAGAGGGAGAGAGGGAGGAAGGAGGGGGAGGGAGAAGAAAAAGAATGAAGGAAACTTTTTCACAAAGGAGAAAAACAAATGCTGTTGCTTTAAATTGGAACTGAGCATGCCTGGCTGTGGAATTCTGGGAGTTGAAGTCCACAAGTCTAAATAAATTTGAAACCCACCACTGTGTCTGTGCCTCACCAGCCATAAACCTCACCACATGTCACTGCTCAGTGGGTACTTCATTCTCAGCTTCCTGGAGACTGGCTGGGACACCAGCAGCACCAGAACCAGGAGCAGGAGGTCCACAATTCATGGGGTGAACCAATCAATCCCCTTCCTGTTTCTAAAGAAGAATAAGAAGAACTCAAAGGACTCCTGTTATGTTCTGGGTGAAGATTGGAGGCGAGGCCAGAGTGAATTCTAACAACCCTTTATTCAATACTGCCTGCGAGGTATCAACTCCCTGGTTGTCACAGCACCTTTTAAAGGAAACTGATCACCCAAACAACCAATCAGGAGAGAACATTTTCCCGGTCCAACAGAGGACCAGAATGAAAACTTCAACTGACAACAATACACTATACACCTTCTGTACCACAAAAATAATAAGACCTCCCCGAAAATAAGGCCAAGCACTTATTTCAGGGGTTAAAAGAAAATAAGACCCTGTCTTCTTTTGGGGGAAACACAGTACAATACCATATTTTTTCAGAGTATAAGACACTCTGAAGTGTAAGACGCACCTAGCTTTTGGGGTGGGTCCTCCCAGCAATTTGCCTCCTTGCAACAAACAGTACAGACAATATACACTGCTTGTAGTGTTATATTTCAGTCTATACTTATACAAGATGCTGTTTAAATTCATGTGCTTTCTAGAAGTATAGTTATTCTCTGCTATTTAAAAGAATAGCACAGGGCCTCTTCAGATCAAGCATTTATTTTAAAAAGCTTCTTCATTTTGTTAAATTGTCTAGAATAATAAAGCAGTCTTTAAAAAATAAGTCTAGTGATTTGAACATTCTATAGGCATTTATAGTTGTTGACTTGCCTCCTTGCAGCAAACAGCCTGATTAGCGCAAGAAAAAAAAATCTGCCTCCCAGCAATTTGCCACACAGCAAATTTCACTTTCCGTTTCTTCCATCAGCTTTTCAGGCTGCAGGGATTGCTATAGCCTATTGAAGCCCCCGCAAGCCCCCATTTGCTGCAAAGAGGTAAATTGTTGGGAGGCAGAGGCCAAAGGGTTGGGGCTGGTGGGTGGGTGGGGCTACATTCAGTGTATAAGACGCACCCAAATTTTCACCCTCTTTTGGGGGGGAAGCTGCGTCTTATAGTCCGAAAAATACGGTATATAACAACTCTCACAAAGTGGAATATCCAGGTGCTTTCATGATTCAAAAGGAGAGAAGCTAAGCTTCAACTGAAAAGGAAAAGCTTGAATAACAAGGATATTGACCTTTTGCTGTCCTTCAATATGGTCGCTTGTCTCCAGAGACTGCTGGGGAAGATCACCCAGAGCTATAGAGTTTGGTGCCATTCTATTTATTCTGTTCTGTTCTGTTCTGTTCTACTCTACACTACACTACACTCTACTCTACTCAGCGATGGTGGCACAGTGGCTAGAATGCAGTTCTGCTGTTTCCTTCTGCTGACTGCCAGTTATCTGTGATTTGGCAGTTCGAATCTCACCAGGCTCAAGGTTGACTCAGCCTTCCATCCTTCCAAGGTGGGTAAAATGAGGACCCAGATTGTTGGGGGCAATAGGCTGCCTCTAAGTGCTATTGCTATTCTGCTCCACTCCACTTCATTTTAGTCTACTCTAGTCTATTCTATCCTTAGGCATTAAAAAGCATCTGGATGACTACAGTCACTCTCACCCCAGAATTCCAGGTTCAGGCAACAAGCCAGCTGATCAATTCATGTTTGTCAATCAATTCCTATTGCAACCAATGAGCAATCAACTGGGTACAAATATGAAAAAAAAAACCTCAATGGAAAATGTCCCAAAGGTGCTTTTTCAAGAGGCAAATGGACTTCCTTGTTTTCCTTTGAACATGATTACGTGTCTTAATTTTAAAAACAGCAACTAGCACAATTTTTAACCACAAAATTGGACGCTAAATCGTCTCCTGGCATATGTTTTGTATTTGGGTTGCCATCTCTTGGCCATTTTGAGTATGAGAGACTGACAGCAGTCATCTCAAAATGTAATATATATAAGAATAAGTAATAAAAATAATTGCTTCAAAAAAAAATCCATGGGAAATTGCTGGACCAATAACAGCATGCCACCTTGTGGCAATTTTGAATATTGCAGGCAGAGGCCAGTGATCGAAAAGTTTAATGTACCATATTTTTCGGAGTATAAGACACACCTTTTTTCCTCAAAAAAGAGGCTTAAAATCTGGGTGCATCTTATACACTGAATACAGCAGTGCCTCCCAAAGCCTCGCCCCCTTCACCAAAATGGCTGTGCAAAGTCTGTAGGAGGCATCCAGAAAGCTCCTAGGGTCTGGGGAGGGGAGAAATGAGTGAAAAACGGACTGTTTTTTGCTCAATTTTGCCCTCCCCCAGCCCCCAAGAGTACTCTATAAGCCTCCTAAAGGATATGCAGGCCCTTTTTTTGAGAAAAATGGGCCATTTTTTGCTCTTTTGGGGGACACCCCCAACAGCACTCTACAAGCCTCCTAAAGGCTATTCATGCCTCTCTTTTTTGCGAAAAATGGTCCTTTTTGGGAGGTCTGCAGAGTGCAAAAACTTTTTTTTATTTGCCTCTTCAAAACCTTGGTGCATCTTATACTCTGAAAAATACGGTAAATAAAAGTCATCAGGGGACAGATCACGGGATTGGGCTGTAAAACCCCCCCACCCATTTGGCTAGCGGTGAAAATGGGGCCCTTCAAATTAAATGAAAACCATTGCTTTAAAGTCTCTGGGAAATTAATAATCTTTTAACAATCCCATTGTCAACGTTACAAATATCATGTAGAATTAAATCAGAGTCCAAGGCAATAGTATCCTTAAAGTTCCAATTTAATAAGTCAGACATGTTGGCACATCTGTGGAAAATCCCAATTCTGAAAACTTCCTGGGATTTCACCCAGTTGAAAGTTCATGATCTTAACCCATAAATCCATCACATGGTCCAATCTTCTTCAGCCACACTGGCATTTCCACCCATCTAGTTCCGGTCAGATGTAGAGTTGCGGAGACAAAATATGACCTTGTGCTTCTAGAAAAGAATGACAACAGCACATTCCACAATTCTACTCCTTTCTATTCCCCCTCCCAACTACTACACTAGTGAAACAGCACAGTGAAATAATAGAGAGTGTGGCAGGCCAAAAATCCTAAAAGGAATATAACTGCAGGCCTGACAGGGGGCCTCTCCTCAGAAGAAAACGTTTCCTGAAAAGAGAATAACATAAAAGTTAACATAAGAAAATTAACCACCTCTTCCCCCCTCAGGGGGACCCTTTGGCTTATCGGGAAACTTCTCATGGAATTGTTCTACTAACTTCTCCACTTTTAGGTTCCAGCTTTTCACCTAAGTAGCTTCAGACAAAGGGTAACCCTTCCAATGCACTAAATACTGTAAGCGACCCCTATTCAGCCTGGAGTCTACGATTTTTCCCACTTCAGATTGTGTTTCCCCTTCTATCACTACAGGAGGAGAGAGAGCTTGGGTGGATGGTCTTTTGCTATACCCAATTACTGGCTTCAACAAGCTACAATGTACCTCTTCCATTCTCCATACACCTCTTTCTTCCACCACCCTCCAACTTTCTATCTTCCCTCCATCATCCCCCTCTACCCTACTTCCCCTCGCCCTCTACCACTCCTCTCTCCAGATCCGCTCCCCCCTTCCTTTTCACCTCCCCCCCTCTCTCCCATCCCTCTCTACCCATCTTTCTTCTTCCCTACTCCTCCTCCCCTTGGTGTATTTCCACTATATGTTAATGTACTTGGCTTATCCTATTTTTAAAGAAAAATTAAAGAAAAACAGTATACATGTGAAGTCACATTGCATTGAGATCTAACACATCGTGTCTAGCCTAAGATATATCCCTCCCTCCCCACACCTGCCCCCCCCGCCCCCCCACCTCCTTCCCCCCCCCCCCCGACTTCCCAGAACCCGTACACGGTATAGTTTTTTAACAAACACAGTCTAAAATCTACTGAGAAGAAAGAAATAAAGAAATTAATAACATCTCTACATTGATCTTAGCTTCTTCTTGCTAAGCTAACTTTAAACAATTTAAATCATTCCTGATCTTAAGCATAGGCTAACTGGAATTTCTTGGTCCCGTATTTATTTTGTATATAGTCAATCCATTTTCTCCAGTCTCGTTTATATCTCTCATTTGAGTGATCTTTAAGATATGCCAATATTTTAGCCATCTCGGCTAAATTTGTAACTTTCAATGTCCATTCTTGAGTTGTAGGCAAATCTTCCTTCTTCCAGTACTGCGCCACTAACAGTCTTGCTGCCGTTATTAGGTGCAGAATCAAGTTAGTCTCTACCGCTGTAAAGTCAGTACATATACCTAGCAAAAATAACTGAGGAGTAAACTTTATCCTTCTTTTGAAGATACTTTGCATAATCCACCATATTTTTATCCAAAATGCCTTAACCTTTTGGCAAGTCCACCATATATGGAAATAGATAGCATCGAGAGAACCACATCTCCAACATTTGGGCTGTAAATTCGGATACATAGAAGCCAGCTTTTTAGGATCTAAATGCCATCTATAGAACATCTTGTAAAAATTTTCTCTCAGGTTTTGAGCTTGTGTAAATTTCACATTTCTTACCCAAATTTTTTCCCATGTATCCAACATTATTGGTTCTTCAATATTTTGAGCCCACTTTACCATACAATCTTTAACTATGTTTCCGAATCTATCTGTATTAATACATTATATAGCCTCATTATATGCATTAAGCTTTGATCTCTTATTTGTTTAAATAAGTTGTCCTCAATTTGGACAAAGCCAATTTTTGATCTATTTTCCACCTGGCCTGTAATTGCCCATACTGGAACCATGTTTGAACTGCCTTCTCCTCTTTTAATACCTCTAACGATTTTAATTGTAGTGCCCCTCCTTCCAAAATAAGAAGCTGTCTATAAGTAATTCTATCCTGTTTTTGTGCTATATTTATATTCTCAATTGCATGTCTAGGAATTGCCCACATAAGTATCTTATCATTTAATTTATGTTGATATTTTTTCCAAACCCGCAGTAAGGCATTTCTTAAAATATGACTTTTAAAGTTTTTGTCCAGTTTTTTGTTAAATAATAAGTAAGCATGCCAACCATATACCAGATCATATCCCTCAAGGTTCAGTATCCTATCATTAGTTAAATTGATCCAATCACTAATTACGGACAACACCACTGCATCATAATATAGTTTTAAATTGGGTGGTTTCAAGCCTCCCCTCTCGCGTATATCTTGCATTATTTTGAGCTTTACTCTTGGCTTCTTTCCTGCCCATACAAATTTATTGATACCCTTCTGCCATTCTAAAAGATTCACATCTTTTTTAAGTATAGGTAATATTTGGAAAAGAAATAAAAAATTTGGTAAGATATTCATTTTCACCAAATCAATAACTGTCCAGATTACTCTATTCCCACTGCTATCTGGGAGTTCGACGACCAAGTCCATTGCGACCTCTTCCCATGGTTAGTTAGGGCTGGCCACTTGTTGTAGCAGTCCAGGGGACTTCTCCGGCAGTGGTTTCATCATTGCGCAACTAGCACAGATTTTTATGTAATCTTCCACCTCTGATTCCATCTTTGGCAACCAAAATTGATGCCTGGTGAGGTGGAGCATTTTTAGGAATCCAATGTGGCCTCCTATTTCTGCCTCGTGGCTTCTCTGTAGAACTTCCAGCCTCAACCCTGTGGGGACGTACAGTTTGGACCCCTTCCAGGCTAATCCATTTTTCATAGTTAGGAGTCCAGATTACTGAATGGGGTGATTTAAGACTCCTGCTAAGTGACTTAAAACCAGACATTGGGAAACTGCTATCACTTCATCAAGCCCATCCATCACATTAAGAAATTACTGAATAGTGAAGTAGTTACTAAATTTTAGTGAGTTTACTAAGTTACTAGTCACTAAGGTTCTTGATAAATGACTATCAGACTTTGAAAACCTGGTATCACTGGATCACGTTCAACAATTTTGTTGAATTAACATTAACTAAAAATGTTTTTAAATTGGATTTTGAATAAATGTGCAATTAATTGTTACAGTTTTTAATTTTACTGTTACTATCTTCCTTCCGTCGTGCCCACTCACATGACCCCCCCCCCAGCCAAAGAAAAAGATGATTTAAGGTCTAGAGGCCAAATCATTTGATGAATGGTTGGGGGAGTTCCTTCCTTCCGTTGTGCAAACAGCCCACTCACATGACCCCCCCCAGCCATGCCCACCAAGCCACGCCCACAGAAACGGTAGAAAAAAAATTTCAATTCCACCACTGGGTGGGGGACATTGAGGATCAGTTTGTAGCACCAAGGGGGTGGTGGACTAAAAAAGTTTGGGAACCACTGAGCTACATTATCCTTCTGAGGCCAGAGCTGGACACAAAGGAGCAGCTTAAGGCCAGAATAAATGTAAAAGCATGAGATATAACACCATTATGATATTGGAATAATTGTTAAAGTTTTTTTTTTTTAAAGGAGATGTTCTTTACAATTAGAAAGTAGGCAGGAGCCAAAGAAAAGCAAATCTACTTGCTTCAGAATGGGAAATGATTGAACGGCTGTACTTCTTGTATCTCCCTATTCAACCCAATAAATCTATTTTATTCTAAATCTAAAGAGAACTCTGGGAAAGTCATTCAGAGGAATGTAATGTTCATCAACTGCCAATGAACCAGACACCTTATGAAAAATAATTGAGGCACTTGTTCCTACTGACAGAAACTAAAAGTGTGTGTATGTGTGTGAGAGAGGAAGATCGTAAGATGTCAGATGGGAGCTGTAGGAGCCCTGCTCCAATTGTGTTGTTGGATCATCTCCATGAGAAGCCTTGGAATGGCAGAATGACCTGGAATGCAGGGATTGACATGCTCTCCATCACTATTATGTCCTCCTTTCTTGATTTCCTGATAAAACCCCTTTCACAGAAAGCATCGACTGGAAAAGCTCTCTGGGGTTTCACTTTGGGTTTGTTTTTATTTAAGTATCTACCCTTTAGAAATTCCCACTTTCTTCCTTCCTCATCCAGAGAATGGGAATAGCAACATCTAACACTATTCTTTAATTTTCCACTATCATTTGTCCATAAAGCCTTTCCCTGCTTCTATTCCAAGTGGACTTGTCTGTATGAAGGGATGGAGAAGAGGCCCAAAGAAAAAAGCCCTTGAGACTCTCTCCGGGAGGAGGTTGAAGGGATCCTGTGTAGAGGCAGCCTCAAATGCTCTGGATTGAGGCATGAGAGCATTCAATGCCGCCTATTCATCCAGGTCAAGAGGGGAGGGGAGGGGGAGTAAGAGGGGGGGGGGACATCCAGGTTTCTAGCAAGAGGCACCCATGGAAGGTCTTCTGCTTTCCAACCACAGAGATTGTGGATGGATGAGGAGTCAGCCTGAGGTTTCAGAATGGCTTCTGATTGCCATTTGGATCCCTTTGCAAATTCCATTCTAAACAGGTAGAAAAGGTTTGATGGATCTGATTGAGGTCAGTTTAAAATTCACGCTGATCCCCCCCCTCCAGATGCCTCTGGTCTGCCCACAAGCAGGGGGGGAGGGACGTATCACTTGGCCCAACAGGGAACCAGGTAGGGGTGGGATTCAGACATTTCCCACGGGTTCCCTAAAACCGCTTGTTAATTGTATGAGCAGTTATGAGAACCGCCAGAATTGCCTCGGCCTGGCTCCACGCCGCCCTCCCCTCCTGCGGGTTCCCCTTTCTGGGAAAATGACCTTTCTCAAGATCCCATGGACCACTTGGGCTCAGGCAGCGGAATTCCTTGCTGGTTCCCTCTCTCCGCCAAGCGACAGAATCGCAGAAAGTCTCCAGTGCCCAGAATGGTGCTTCCGGGAACTTCGGTATTGGGAGGGCCCAGAAAGGAGGAGGACCAATGGGAAAGAGCCAAGGTGGCGCAGTGGTTAAAAGCAGCACTGCAGGCTACTGCTAGATCAGCAGGTCAGCGGTTCAAATCTCACCGGCTCAGGGTTGACTCAGCCTTCCATCCTTCCGAGGTGGGTAAAATGAGGACCCGGATTGTTGTTGGGGGCGATATGCTGACTCTCTGTAAACCGCTTAGAGAGGCCTGAAGGCCTATGAAGCGGTATATAAGTCTACTGCTATTGCTATTTCTGTAGCGTCATCGGTCTCCGGGCAGAGTCTCCCTTGACTTCCCGCAGTGCAGGAGAGCGTTGCAAGCAGAGAAGAAGCCCCAGTTGGTTCTTCAGGCCAAGATCCCCCCTCCCACTTTTCCCGCTTCTCTCCCTCCACAGAACTGCCTCTCCTCCTTCTGGTGAAGTCCCAAAGGACTCTGCCCGGAGACCGATGACGCTCAAGCAGGGAGAATTCTCATTTGTGCTGCCCCTCGTTCTGGCCTGGCGATCCTACCTCCGAAGTCCGAGATAAACGCGCCTCCCCCCAAACAGAGCCGCAGATTCCTCCACAGAGGAAGCCCCTCTTTCTCCAGATGTTGCTGCCTACAGTTGTGGAAGTGAAGAAGGGCCCAGTTGCCCCAATCACCCCTCCCCCACCTCAACTTCTCAATAAACCCCACCCCAAGATCGGACAAGGGGAGGGGATTCAGGAGCCCCGGGGACTCAGCCCAGCCGCCGCCCACAAAGGCATAGGGGGAAAGGGGGTTTCTGGCCTTGGGCGCAGCTCCCCTCGCCTCTCCCCCCATTCGCTTCTCAGTGAGCAGCTGCCGGGCAGAAGGAGCGCAGCGGGCGAGAGAATAGCGGATTCCTCCCAGGCGGTTGCAGGATCGGGGTGCGCGGGCGGTCTGCGCCTCTTCCCTCCAGCGCCAGGTCGGGGCTCCCATTTCAGGGGCTGCTGTGGCACCGGCGAGGAGGGGGCCTGGGGTCTTCAGCCCAGGCGGGACCTTTATGTGGAGGGGGAGAGTCGGTCGGAGCCTCCGGGGCGGGGGAGAGGGTGGATCGACCCCTCAGGGCTCTAGAACAGGCTCGTTGAAAGCTGCCCGGATTTCTCGCCCTTTCAGGTTGTGCTGCGCCGGGATGGAGCGGAAGGACGCTGGGTCCGCCGGGGGCTGCAGGCCGTTCGAAGAGGCGACGTTGCCTGAGGGTGGGAAGGGACCGTCCCTGATTGAGTCTCTCGATCCATCGGACGGATCCTCGGTTCCTTCAAAGACTCCCTCTGGCAAGTGTTCCTTTCCCCTCGGAAGAACAAAGAAGGCTCTGAATTGACAAACAGGCTTTATTGGACTGTCAGCGCAGCTTTTTTTGGGGGGGGGGTCCTGTGTCTGCTTCCCCAACCCCCAACCCCTCGGCCTCAGTCCCTCAGTGGTCAGAGAAGAGCAAGAAAGAGCGTGAGGGGTCTGGAGGCTGAACCAGATGGTGGTCGATTAAGGCAGCCTCCCCCCCACCAGGGGCCGGTTCCGTGGAGAGAGATTTTTCCCTGGACCAGAGAGGAAGGGGGGGGGGCGTGGGCTGCCTGCATCCTGCGGGTGGGGCTTGCTGGTTTTTGAGGACCAGTTTCTGGCATGCAGGGAGGGGGCGCTGGATTAAGGGACTGGGTGTGTCTGGTGTAACGAGCAGAAGGTGCATTAACAGATTAACAGAGTTGGGAGAGAAAGACTGCAGCGGATGGGATGACACCTTCCAATATTTGGCGGATTGTCCCAGAGAAGTGGGGGGTCGATTCATCCTCCGAAGACCCTGAAGGCAGGAAAAAGAAGCAATGGAGAGAAGCCCAGGGAAGAGAGATCCAACCGAGAAGCCAGGAGAAATTTCCTGACAGTGAAAAATTATTGATCAGTGGGACAGTGTGCATTCCAGACGTTGTTGAAGCTGCTCCATTGATGGAGGTTTCAAGAAGAGATCGGAGAAGCATTTGCCTGAAATCTCCAGCTTGAGAAGCAGGTAAAGTCCCTTCCAACTCTGTTGCTTTGTTATTCTGATTCAGGCCAAATATGAATTCAGAGACTGGTCAACAGAATTGCTAATTAAAAACCATCTTATACACCTTCGACAATTTATTGGGTGTCAAATACCAACAAGTAATCATTTTATAAAAGTTCTCTTTTAGGTTGTAGTTCAGCATAAATTTTAATGTAGACCACATATTTTCCCCTTGCTCCAATATTATGACCAAAATTATAACCAATCCAGTGAATCATACAACATTTAACATATTCACAGTGGATTCACCATCTACTTTTTCTCTTTAGCTTCTTTTATTCTTCCTCTTCTGATTGGAATTGCATTTGGATTTTGTGTGTGATATTGTCATATAGAGTCATTCTGGAATCTGGCAGAATCTAAATGGAATAAATAGAAAAAATGATTTTCTTGACAGGTACTGATGTTCAACTATTAAAAAGTTAATCTTTCAAATAAAAAGTGTTTGGGTGTAGATAAATAGACAAACCAATTTTGGGTGTGTCCATGAGGCTGCCTGAACCAAGATGGATTAAAATAAGGACTTTTTAAGTGTCTGTCTGGAAATGGACTCAAATGAATCTAACTGGATTCACGTTTTGAAATAAGCCTCTCAAGTGGGAAAGGAGCATGAGAATAGGAAAGCCACAGTGTGCAGAGACACATCTCAGGCCAAACCAGTTATTATTGAGGGCAGCAATAGAACTTTGCATTGTATTTCTCATTCACGAGGCTGTTTCCAAGGTGACAGAAAACTTCTTGGAAAGAAAAGAGGGAGGAAGAAATCCCCAGGACTTCCAAAATTATAGGGGAAAGGTGTGACACCTGCTACAGTTCCTCTGCAGAGCTAAAAATGAGCCTGTAAACAAGAACTTTCTTCCAAAGACACAGAAACACTCCCCCCTCCCTCTGTGTATGTGTGGTTTTTCTTTAACTACACAAAGTTCTGATGACTAGTTTCGACTGAGCCTGATTGTGTTCTTGGAGAATGGCCACACTATTGCATCAGCTGTTTTGTGGCAATGCCCTTGAGCATTAACTTTCAAAGTAAAGTAAATTTATTCTCCTATTTCAGATCTGTGACATGCTCAGGCATTAACTGACCCCTGGGATTTTCTCTTTAACTACTATGCCAACAAATATCAAATGTCTTTTTCTTCAGCCGCAGGTGCTGTATATTCCCTCCAGGGCCAATTTCAAGGATGGGGATCCCAAACTTCTCAATTCTAGATGACAGAGTTAATTTGATCTCTGCTCCTATCATTATAAGCCACAGGGGGAGTATTTCCCTTTCATTTCCCTCCAGAGAAACAGCCAACAAACTTTGAGTGCAAAAACTAGTTGGAGAATTATGATAAAAGTTTCTGCTCTGCTCTTTGGCCAAATCCTCCAGGGGAGACTCTGGGCAGAGACCCAGGGAGTCGGGGGCAGCTTCTCCTCCCACTGACTCCGAATGGAAACTTTTTCTGCTGGAGAACTTGGCTTCAGCCAAAAAGTGACTAAGAGTAATTTCAGACTTTGGACTCCCCTCCGCACTGAAGATCGGGGCTGCCTGGATCCCTTCCCATCACAGCGTCTCCAGGGCAATCATGAAAGATGAGGCCAAAAGCAGAAACTGCTTCTCCCATTTTGCAGCTTGTGGAAACCTGCAACCGCCTGAATGCTTGGATCAAAAGACGGCTTCCTATTTCATTGTCTCTTAGCTCCACTTTCCCCATCGCTCTTATTAAATCAGTGAAAGGCCAATTGTGACTTCTCAATACACTGAGATATGTTTTAGAAAAGGGAAATGGACACACAAAACCTTTCCTCTGAAGAAAGCTTTGTACATATCACCCCAAACCCAATTTAAGTTCTTTGAAACATGTTAAATTAAATAGATTAAATTACATTCCTGAAAAAATAACCCCAGAAGAGTCAAGTGTTTTGCTTTACCTTTATTGTTATTATTATTAGTTTTCCTTTGTGCATCAACCTCACACAAAGAAAGTCCACTTTTTGCATTGTGTTCCCATCATATGCATCGTGCTCAGAGAATGATTCCGTGTTACATCGCTTGTTTTAAGCACCTTTAACACCTCAATTCACCCCCCTGGCTCAGGGCGTCTCAACCTTGGCAACTTCAAGATGGCTGGACTTCAACTCCCAGAATTCCACAGCCAGCACAGATTAAGGACTGGGGAATTCTGGGAGTTGAAGTCCAGCCATCTTAAAGATGCCAAGACGGAGAAATACTGCTCTACATAGAAGTCAGCACTACCAAAGCAGTATGTGTGTGTGTGTGTGTGTGTGTGTGTGTGTGTGTACGCGTGTGTGCAGGAAACCCATCAATGTTCTTTCCCAACCCCTTCAGCACCTCTAGAGAGGGAAGGTTTAGAAACAGGGACTTTTCTTGCATGGAATGAAGTTTAAGGAGCAAAATGGGGGCATAAGCAGAGGTTTGAGGCAGCTGTTTCAACCCATCTGAACGACCCTCAAATCTTTTAGACTGCAATGGAAATTGTGTATTCTGCAGTCAATTCCCATTTACTCCCATGTTTCTTAGGTTCAGCTGCCTGGAGAATTCTGGCAGTTGAAGTCCACCCATCTGAAAGTCTCCACAGTTGAGAAACACTGGTTGACGCTGATTCAGCCCTGAAAACAGCTTTCCCATTTTTCCTAAACTTTCTTCCCTGATGAAGGAGACTTCGGTTTTTCTACTGATCCTTAAGAGGCTTTTGAGCTTCTCCTTGCAGGGTTTTCCAGCTCAGTTTCTGCCCTGGACCTTCCCGCTCTGTTTCACGTAGAGTAACTAAAACACACTACAAGCCCTCGCTGTGCAGACGCCACCTGATAGGAGAGGGAATACTACAAGAAGAACCAGAAATGCATCCCTGGAAGAATAGAGATGAATGTGATACAGGAAACAACTGCAACAGAGAGGAATGATAGAGCTGAATGGAAGGTAGACATAACACCTGTAACATCTGCCCCTTTTCAGGTTAACTAAACAACATTGTGAACTTTCAGATGAGAACCAGCACCAACACATCCTACAGGTTAAGGCTCTGCCCTCTGCCAGAAAAAACGAGGCACGTGGGGCCACATATCCCCCATCCCTAAGCTCCATTTTCACTGATCCTTTGCTATTTCCAGCCCCCCTCCCCCCGGGCAAGATCTAAGTCTGGATTCGGCCCATAGGCCTTGAGTTTGACCCCCCCTGTCTTAATGGTAGTTCCAGCAGACAAGTCAGGAAGAAGTTCAATTTCCCAGAAGTCTGAATAAAGATCCACTAATATCAGGTCCTCTTTTCCTGCTGTTGGAAGAAACGTCCATCTGGGTTCAATTGCAAGTGGGGAAAAAGAGATTGGAAACATGGAGGCCGCTGGAAAAGATGGTTTGTAATGGTGGAACAGGATCTCTGGCCTGATGATGTTGGTTGGAGAAGGAAAAAGGGAAGAGAGTCTGAGAGTGCCTGAGTTTTATACCCTCTGTGGGCTTTTGGATCTGAGCTTGTATTCCGATTGGTTGTCAGGCTGCCATGGGGCCATGCAGGAGCAACTCTGTCCTGAGTCCCAAGTTTGGTTGAGCCTTGCTGGGTGATGATGTAATGAAAGGGCTTTGGGATTCCTATTATGGCTCTGCCTGAGGGAGGTAGATCTTTGTTATGTAGAATAGACTGGCTCAGTCCTTAATGGCCCATTGACAAAGGGGGGGGGGGCAGGGAGCAGCTTTGTCTTTAAAACATGTTTCTCCTTTTCTCATCCATATTCTGCCTTTTTAATATTTCCTAAAATATTTCATTTTCCTAGGAGAGGGGTGGGTGCTAACTTCCTACCCTGCATGGTTGAACAAATCTATACTGATGAACTGCCAAGGACGTGACGGTGTCTCATGTGGCATCGTTCTTTCTTTCTCTTGCAAATGTGCACATTCATTGCAAGTGGGACAATTGCTCCCAAAGTCTTTGATTTCCCCTTGCATGTCAGGTCAGTAAAGAGTCTCACGGGCTTTTCTCTAGCACGGCTCACCCCCAGTGTGGCTTGAGTGTGTGCACAATAACATCTCTGCTCTCAGTGACTTTCTCACTATGACTCTCTGAAGGACCAATATTCCCTCCCGATTGCAGGACCTGCCTCCTTCTCACCCGGCCACCCACTCAGAACGACCGTCTTCAGTGCCTGTAAGGCTGCATCAGTGTCTGTGTGCTGCCTGAGCTGACGGAGCCCCTGATTTGTGACATTAAGCGAGTCTGCTTGATTGACTTGATTTTTAGAGGGTCTAAACATTTCTAAGGCATCTAGGATGGCTTTAGTACCCCATTTCTGCTCCTCCGTAAGGGTTCAATTGTGCTTGTAAACGTGGAGGCATTTGCTGCCCATCTGGCTCCTCAGTGTGGCTGCTTCCACTGCTGCCGGCTTCTCCTTTCAGCCTGTGGCCAGGGAGAGACCCCCAAACTCTGCTCTGAAGCCCCCCCAGTGGCTGCTGCAGCCTCCGCTCCCCCTCATGGCCTCAGGCAGGGGAGGCTGTTAGCGGCTGCCATGATGCGGGTTTTCCCGCTCCAAGTGCTCGGCTTCCAGAAAAGGACCGCAAGTGCCAGACTGGCATCCATCATATGTGGAGAGACAGCGCCGGTTCAGACTTCATGCCTTTCAGTTCCCTGCTGTCAGCTCTGCTTGCGAAGGGCAGCCTGGAAATTGGACACAATGTTGAAACCTTCCAAATTTGTCCATTAATGCCTTTGATGGTCTTTAAAGTCCTTGACTTACGGCGGCAATTTGAAGCAGAATTCCCATAGCTAAGTGAGGTGGACATAAAGCTCAATCATACCCCTTAGCTATGGCAATCCCTGCAGCCAGGGTGGCTGTCATTAAGTGAATCCCACAGTCATCGGGTGAGGCAACTTGTCCAAGGTCACTGGGGAAGCCAGCAGGAAGTTGCAAGTCTCAGGCCTGCAGGCTGCAAAGTGGGGGAGGGGAGGAGGGGAATTGGGGGAGGGGGAGCCAGTGAAGGAAATAAACCCCACTGCTCTTCTACCTTCCCTTCCAGATTTCCCCCCGGACTCTCTGGGGAAGCCAAAGGGGAAGGCTGCAAATGGGGATCGTGGGACTGGACTGCAACTGGTTGTAACTGGGAACTGATGGTGAGGCATCCAGAGAGCCATTGCATGTCTGAATGGGGGGGGGGACTGAAGGGGACCAGGACTCCAAGGACCACTTGCAAGCAGCCTTTGTTCAGTGCTGTCATAACTTGGAGCGGTTGCTCACCCATGCTCGTAGATGGAGGACTTCCTGCCCTGTCAGATGCTGGATCTCCTCTCCTTCTGAGCAGTGAAGAACCCAGAGAGAACTCTTCACTTTCTGGGCCAATCAGGACCCTTCCCAAATAAGATCCCGCTCTGTGTGTGAGATGGAATTTCCCAAATAAGATCCCACTCTGTGTGTGAGATGGAATTTGTGTGTTTTGTGTACTTCCAGTAAACCACATTTATTTCATAGATTTTATAAAGAGTTCCCTCTCACAACAATTAAAACCAAGAAAACTCAGTAAAAATAGAAATATTTGCACAAACAGACAACCGTATTAAAAGCACCCCTGAAAGATCAATTAAAGGCCATATGGGATGAGGGTCAGCAGGTGAAGAACAACCAGGGGTCCCATTCAGGGGAAGCCTCGCAAGGCTCCCTCCTCCTCCGGGACCCCCAGGTAGGATGACCAGCATGGTCCAGGTCCTTCCCAGAGGCCATGAGGCTGGGCTGGATGGCCAAGGGTCAGGGCAGGGATCAGGAATCCAGTCTGTGTGTCCTCTGGGATTCCCACACAATAACCACATCAGGAAATAAAGAGATTTGAAGCCTTATTATTCATTCAAGCAAGCTAAACAAATCCATAAAGGCCCAGCTTGATACTACATTGATAGTAGTAAAATATATGAAGATTTCAGATGTAAATTGTATAAGTCAATATGAAGGAAGTATATGGAATGATTGTGGTTGAAATGCACAAAAACTATTTGTAACCAGTCGACATGCTTTCTACAAGATGCAATGAAAGATTTATATATATATATTTTGTTCAATTAAAAAACTTTTTCCATAAAGGGGCAGCCTAAAAAGCATCCACCCCAAGCAAGATGACCCCCAATCTCCCCTAAACTGCGATGATCTGCTTAAGGATGACAACCGAGAGACCCAAAGGGCGGCCAAATTCCAGAGGACCCAGCGCCAAGCTCCATCCAGAGTCTCCCAGGAGGTCAAAGGCAATTTCAGAGCTTCCATCCCAGTCTGGACTCAGGACCTCCTGCCTGTTTCCAGGGCACCTCAACTGGGGGAGCCCAGCCTGGCTGCCTGGGAACCCTGGTGGTGGCTCCCTCCCAAATGCCTGGGAAACTACGGAGGGGAGCCAATGCTTATTTCAATGATCTCGGGGTTCTCTCTTCTCCCTCCAACCCCCCAACTTCAGAAAGGGAAAAATAAGCAGGGTAGCTCAGAGGGAACTCTGGGTTTTGCACGATTATTACTCCAGAGGCCTCTCTGAGTTCTGGGGAGACAAAGTTCCAAAGGACTACAGAAGGTGTTGGGGTCTATTTTAGTGAATGGAGAAGTCTGCAGGGGCCACAGATTCCCCCCTCCCAAGGAATAGCCTCCCCTACCCCTGGTTTTTTAATCTTCTTTCCTTCTCCCCATCAGTTGGGCACTTTTGGGGAAAGTGGTTTTTTCCAACTCTGGGCCAAAAAGACTTTGGAATCCAATCTTTCCTCCAATTCTGGACCGGACAGACTCTCTCCTCCCCAGCTGCCCCGTCTGCCTCCCACCCCACAAAATAGGAAATCTCCAGGGAAATGAAGGGAATAGAGTCAGTTCTAAGAAAGGAGAGGGTGAGGGGATCCAGGGTAGAGAAGAGAGGAGAGGAGATGATGGATTGAGGGGGAGCCTGTCCCAGCAGGTCCCCCTCCATCAGCTGGATCCCCCCTGTGGCTCCCCAGTCGGCTTGGGTCTTGGGACGGACGTCCACCTGGAGTTACGTTCGTCCACCAGGGACGGACGTCCACCACCATTACTTTCAGGGTCTCCATGGGGGTCAGCAGCCTCACGCAAGGTCCTCCACAAAGTTTACACTCTCGGGCACCTTCCTTGGGTTTCTGTGTCTTCTCCATCTTCCCTAAGTCTCTTCTGCTGTCCAACTAAAATAGGCCACGTAAGTTCAGGACCCTGGATAGTGATCCTGGATGAGGAATCGGAGGAAAACGTTTCTTTTAGTAGAGCTGGAATAATGTCAAGCCCCCAAGTAACATGACCCAAAAAACAAAGTTCAAGGCATCCATCTTCCTTTCAAAGTCTATTTATTAGGAACACATTAAATTGACAAGGACTTGGTATAAATCCGACTCGAAAGCAATAATATGAAACTTCCCCCCTGAGTCACAAACTCCAATCAACTCTCAGTCAACTGCCCAGTGGCTCCAAACTCCACCTTCGTCCAGCTGCAGCTGCACCTTCTCCCTTCCCAGGGAAAGGAAAGCCACCTAGGCATAACATTCCCCCTTTGTCTTCACAACCCCACTTTCCACAGTTAGAAAGTGGAGAGCCTGGAGTATTATTGAACCCATTTACTCAGAAACCTCAAAGCTAATAGAAAAAGAACACAAAGGCTAAAATCAAATATGGCTACACCCAGGACACCTTCAGGGTCGACAAAGAAGGTGCCCCAAAATCATTTTCTGTGTGAGTGTGGCAAGAAGTCAGATCACACCATCCACCACACTATTGGTACCGTCACAATCTCACTGCAAGCCTCGTAGCAGGCTCTTCATTTCGTACACTAAGAAACGTCAAACTAGGAAGGATCAGAGTGTCTTAGGCAAAGACAGAAGGGGAACAGAGAGAGTTTCAAGGAAGAAATAAAGAAAACTTCTGTCTACTCTTTAACTCCTCTGGTGCAGCGTTGTCGCCACACTGGTGGGCTGCTCATGTGTCCTTTCCTAATCAAAAGGAAAACACCAGACGAAATTCCTTGGGATGAGCAAAAGCTTCGAATGATCATCGAAGGGCTCTTTTATTAGAAAAAGTTAGTTACAGCGTCATCAAAAAGGAGCGTATCAAAAGGCATATATAATCACACATGGCACAAGTAAACTAATGAAAAGTTCACAGCATTCTACAAATAAACCAATAGAAAATCACATCATGGCAAAGGGTGGGCAAAGGGGGAACAGAAGACTACAAGCTGCATGGCATTGGGAGGGGGAGAGAGGGAATAGAAAGTTATAGCACAGCATAGCGGGGAGAAAGGGCATGTGTGGGAGTAGCTGGCTCACACAGTTCTTGTTACATGAGGCTGCATAGTGAGTTATGACCATTAGGCCAGAAAGATGTTTCTGGTGCGATGTTTTTTCATCCCTGTGTATGTGTGTTTCAGACAGCAGAAGCTGCCCTGCACGCAAACACCCGGAATGAATTCCAACACTCTGGGCCAAAGAGAGGCTGCAGCCATGGCAGGTAAGTGGTACCAACAAGGATCCATCAAACATAGGTAGAAAGGTGGTGAGGAACTTTCGGAACCTTTTTGAGGTACAAAAGGACAAGGATTGTAGCCAATTTAATCACTCGGGGATAATGTTCCAAAGAAAGGGCCCCATAATAGATTTATTTTGGTATTAACAGCCAATTTTAAAACCATGTATACATTTTTAAATAAATTTGCTGTAGGTGGGGATTTGGAATTAGAATCACAAGATTTTACATTTAAAACATTGAAGGAGTCCCTGAGGCCATCTAGCCCAACCCCTCCTCCCTGCCGGAATCCCAGTTAAAGCTTCTCTGACTGATGGCTGCTTGGTCTTTGCATTCAGACTATAAGAGATGATCAAGCTAAGCCCAAGGGTGGGGTTAAATGCATTATAAGTGTGGAGTCCTTAGGTCCCCAGAAGAGCCCTAAATCCAACCCCCACCCCCGTGAATTTCATTGACTCTTATCTAGCATCAATTTGGGTTGGCCATTATTAGATCAAGCTAATAGGAAGCCTGTAGGAAACTTTCAGAGCTTTGAACAGTTCCTGTTCTTGGTTCTTAGACATTAGATTAGAATTCTTTATTGGCCAAGCGTGATTGGACACACAAAGAATTTGTCTTTGGTGCAGATGCTCTCAGTGAACATATGAAAAACAAAATAGAATACATTCATCAAGAATCATAAGATACAACACTTAGTGATAGTCATAGGATACTAATAAGCAATCAAATCATACTAGGAAACAATAAAACAATATAAATTGAAAGATACAAGCAACATGGGTATAGTAATAAGTGGGAAGAAATAGATACTAGTAAGGATGAAAAGAATAACAGTAATATAGTCTTCAATGTTCCCTCTAATTTTTTTTCAGTGTGAACAGAAAAGTATAGTGTTTGAGCAGCACATTTTCATTCCTGAGCACCTGATTTTTTTCCATAAATGTCACCCAAGACAACGAATTCAGTGTTATTTGAAACTCAATTCTACCATGTAAATATCCATTAAGTAAAGAAATCTCCCTATACAGGTAGTCCTCAATCTACGGACATAATTGAGCCCAAAGTTTCTATTGCTAAGTGAGTTTTGCCCCATTTTACAACCTTTCTTGCTACAGTTAAGTGAATCACTGTGGTTAAATCAGTAACCTGGTCGTTAAGTCAATCTGACTTTCCTGCTGACTTTGCTTGGCAGAAGGTTGCAAAAGGTGAGCCCAGGACACTGCAACCATCATAAATATGAGACAGTTGCCAAAGATCCAAATTTTTATCATGTGGCCATGGGGATGCTGCAAAGGTCATAAGTGTGAAGAACAGCTTTAATTCACTTTTTTCAGTGCTGATGTAGCTTTAGTCATTAAGTGAACTGTTGTAAGTTGAGGACTATACTTTCCCCCTTGCTACCCAACAGTCTGCAGTGATATTAGCAAGTTATGAATAAATTACCAAATGATGTAGATTAGCAATTGGGGCACTTAAAGAAACAAACAAAGAGGGGAGAGGATTGAAGGGAGGTAGGAAGGAAGGAAGGAAGGAAGGAAGGAAGGAAGGAAGGAAGGAAGGAAGGAAGGAAGGAAGGAAGGAAGGAAGAGAGACAGAGACAGAGACAGAGAGAGAGACAAAAAAGGAAAGAGAAGAAAGAAAAAAAGAAAGGGGAGAGGAGGGCGGGGGGATAAGAAAAAGAGGCAGAAAAAAGAAAGAGAGAGAAAGAGAAAAGGAAGAAAGAAGGAAGGAAAGAAAAAGGAAAAAAAAGGAAGAAAGAAAATAGGAGAGAAGAGAAGGAATAGAGGCCAAAAAAGCAAACAAGGAAAAGTAGGGAAAAAACTTTCACTGGAAAACACTATTTTTCCATCAGCGCAAAACTTTCCTAAACAAGGTTAATTTTCCGGATTTTGACTTTCCGGTCCAGGCGGACCAAGAAGCCTTTATTTTCTTTTTCTTTTCGAGAAATAAAATAAAATAAAATCTGAGGAGCACCAGCTCGACTCCCCCTTCCTGCGAAAAAAAATTCGAGCCCCAATACTCTGAACGCAGAGGCTGGATTCAGACAACATGTGCACACCCGGCGTGGATTTCCTCTTGCTTGCGTGGCGAGCGCCTCCCACACACCTGCATCTCGGAAACGGAACCAACTGCGGGGAGCCCAGCCAGCCATGGGAGCTTAGCTGACAAACCGCGACGGAAGCATGCTCTGCACGTCCCGTGGAGAGTTGCCTGCTGCCGTTGCTGCTGCCACCGCTTCCCTCCTCAGTAACTTTGATCCAGGAGGGAACGGCCTCCCTGTCAATCAGCCACACGCCAGTGGAGGGAGCCCAATTGTAACCCTAGGCGGCCACATTTCTGTTGGCCAAGGGCCCGCCCTCCTCTGGGTGTGTCCAGGCACTATAGTATCCCGGCCCAGCTGACAGAAGCCTCCTAGCCGCCTGCACACTAAAGTCCATCATGCTAAAGATCACTGCGCGGCAGTTGGAAACTGCTGCACTGTGTTTTGTTGCCCCCTGCACGGCCGCGCACCCGGGCACCTTAGAGGGAACAGTGATTGCAACATTGGAAAGTCTGGTTCAGCAATGGGAATGTTACGCGCCATTTGAGTTGTAAGTCGGGGATGACCTACTTCAATTTATTTTTGTTATCTCTGCTTCCGAGTCTGCAAGTCTCAGACCTGGGAGGGGGAGGGGCGGAGAGGATTGGGGAAGCCAGGGGAGGGGAGGGTGCATGGGGCTGTGGGTGGTTACATGAACGAGGGAAACTTCCTCAGTGACTTTATGGGGAAGCCGGCAGGGAAGGTTGCAAACGGTGATGATCCTGGGGCATTGCAACTCGGTGTGCAAGATCCAGATAGCGGTTGTGTGATTATGGGGGTGCTGGGATGGCCAGAACTCCAAGGACCGTCCAGAATCAGCATTCATTGAGTGCTATTGTAACTTGGAACAGTTGATGACCCAATGGCCATAGGTCGAGGACTTCCTGTACTGTAAGATGCTGGGATCTCCTTTTCTTTTGTTTCAGCCATGAAGAACTAGTAGGAGAACTATTTACTTTTGGGCCCATTCAGATACGGTGCAGGGAGGAAGATTGGCAGGGAAGGTCAGAGGAGTCAAGATAGAGGCCACCATTCACGTCAAAATCGACTGAGCTTCGCTTGTATTGTATTTCCGCCCATCCTGTCTCTTTTGACCACGTCCTGCAGAGCCTCCCCAGATGCCATCGCTGGAGCTCAACAGGGAAATGAGTTGTTCTCCCTTCACTTCATGCTGTGTCATCAGGTCTCCCTTCTTTGGGGGGGGGGATCTCCTATGAGGGGGCATGGTGGGGAAGAGGGTCCCAAGCAGAACCCATTGGGGCAGGGAGGGAGCCCCAGAAGCCCTGAGAGAGGGTTTCCCTAGTCAATCCGGCTGCCTCTTGCTGGATCTAGTATCAGATTTGGGGGCTGGACGACCCTGTGGGATTCATTCAGTGGTGGGTTTAAAAAAAATTTGGAACCTCTTCTGTAGGTTCTGGCCTGCTTTCCGGGTCCACTGGTGGAACCTCTTCTAACCGGTTCGGTAGATTTGACGAACCGCTTCTATCGAATAGGTGCAAAATTGAGAGGAACCCACCTCTGGATTCATTGCCTAGTTTGGAAATATGCAATCAACAGCCAAAACGTCCAAGAAAAAAAAATGGTAATTTTATTCTGCACTTTGCAAAGCGGGTGGACCAGGCACACACAGGTACATTGGACACACCCCAAATCATCAATCCATTTGCCTTGTATTCCCTAGAACCCTTACAAATTTCCTCCCACCACTTTTTCATTGGCTTAGTAATCATGATGTCACAACCCATCCAAAGTGTCTAAAATGAATACCTTTTCTCCGTCCCTGATTACATCTCCCGCTACCCTAATTCTATCTCCCCCTGCCCTTATTTACGAATTTCCTTTCATGGTCCTGGTTCCTAGGGGTTCTCTCTAGAGTAACGATCATATCAGTGAATTCTGGTTATGGCCGGTTTCTAGCATAGCAAAGGCCTCTGATCCCGGCTCCTAAGTACAATTCTCAGGCTCCATCCCAGCTCATGAGATTACAAGCATATAAAATGTGCTTCCATCACAGGCCAAACTGTCTTCCTTCAATTCTGTAGAAACCAAACAACTCTGTTTCCCACAACATCTTACTTACTAAGCCAATGAGGAAAAGGTGGGAGGTAAATTGGTAAGGGCAATTGGGGATAGAAGGCAAATGTATCAATGACTTAAGGTGTATCCACTGTCCCTGCATGTGTTTGCATGGTGGTCAATTCTCTTTGAAAAGCAGTAAATAAAATGAACATTGTTTTCTCTTGGGAGTTTCAGCTGGTCATTGTTTATTTCAAAACTATAGGTGAAAATCAAAAAATTAGAATATCGTGCAAAAGTTCATTTGTTTCAGTAATGCAACTTAAAAGGTGAAACTAATATATGAGATAAGACTCATTACATGCAAAGCAAGATAGTTCAAGCCGTGATTTGTCATAATTGTGATGATTATGGCGTACAGCTCATGAAAACCCCAAATCCACAATCTCAGAAAATTAGAATATTACATGCAATCGATAAAACAAGGATTGTACATAGAACAATATTGGACCTCTGAAAAGTATAAGCATGCATATCAGTGACGTGCGGTGACGGTTACCATTGGTGAGGCAAGACCGCAGCAGCGGCGAGAAGCAATGTCCCCGGCACTGTGTCCGACAGGCGTCTCACATTTATGGCAGACATAAACACGAGACGCCTGTCGGACACAATGGCGGGGGTGTTGCTTCTCGCCGCCGTCGCGCTCCACCGCCTTGTGCCCCGCCTCCTCCGATGAACAATCCTGCTGCAGCCAGCCCACCCACCCCTCACCCGACCTACATGGCATCGGACCTGGGTACCTGAGACACTGCCTCCTGCCGATTACCTCTCTCAGACCAATTAGATCGCACAGGTTGGGTCTCCTCCGGATTCCATCTGCCAGCCAATGTCGGCTGGCGACTCCCCAGGGGAGAGCCTTCTCTGTTGCAGCTCTGGCCCTCTGGAACGAGCTCCCTGTTGAGATCCGGACCCTTACTACCCTCCCGGCCTTCTGCAAAGCCACCAAGTCCTGGCTGTTCCAGCAGGCTGGGGGGAGCTGAGAAGCATCTACCGCCATAGAAATTGTGAATGTTGGTTTTGTTTTTAATATGTTGTCTTTGTCTTGTTCCCCCCTTTCCCTTGTCTTTTGTGAGCCGCCCGGAGTCCTCCGGGAGTGGGCGGCATACAAGACAAATAAATAAATAAATAAATAAATAAATAAATAAATAAATAAATAAATAAATAAATAAATAAACAAACAAACAAACAAACAAACAAACAAACAAACAAACAAACAAAACCTGCTCCCTGGGTGTCCCGGCTCCATCTGAGATGCCTGGACTCACCGCTCTTCTCCTCCTCCTCCTCCTCGTTCCCGCTCGGTGCTGGGCTGGCTGCAGGCGGGGGCATCAGGATTGTTTGTCGGAGGAGGCGGGGGGGGCAAGGCAGTGGAGCGCAATGGTGGCGAGAAGCATCTCAGATGGAGCCGGGACACGTGCCGGCTTGTCTTCCGGGTGTCCTGGCTACATCAGAGATGCTTCTCGCTGCCGTCGCGTTCCACCGCCTTGCCCCCCCGCCTCCTCCGACAAACAATCCTGATGCCCCGGCCTGCAGCCAGCCCAGCACCGAGCCTGGACTCACCGCTCTTCTCCTCCTCCTCCTCCTCGTCCCTGCTCGGTGCTGGGCTGGCTGCAGGTGGGGGCATCAGGATTGTTTGTCGGAGGAGGCGGGGGGGGGCAAGGCAGTGGAGCGCAATGGTGGCGAGAAGCATCTCAGATGGAACCGGGACACGTGCCGGCTTGTCTTCCGGGTGTCCTGGCTACATCAGAGATGCTTCTCGCTGCCGTCGCGTTCCACCGCCTTGCCCCCCCCGCCTCCTCCGACAAACAATCCTGATGCCCCGGCCTGCAGCCAGCCCAGCACCGAGCCTGGACTCACCGCTCTTCTCCTCCTCCTCGTCCCCGCTCCGTGCTGGGCTTTAAAGGGGTCTCCCCTCCCCAGCCAGCCAGCCCACCCAGCCAATTCCTCCCACCACCACCACTGTGTCCAACAGGCCAGGTGTCGCGCATTTATGGTGGACATAAATGCGAGACGCCTGGCCTGTTGAAACACAGCGGCGAGAACGTCCCTGCTGCTTCCGTGCTCCGCCGCCTCGCCCCCCCCCCCTGCCTCCTCCGACCCCACCACTGTGAAGAAAGGAAAAAAAACACACACACAAACCTCACAATAAAAAAATATTTTTTATTAAATTACAAATTACAAATTAAATTACAATAAATTTGAAACCCCCCCCCCCATCCGATCCACCTATTCCAGCTGTGGAAACTCTCTCAACTCTCCTTTTGTCCGCCCAACGTAAGTGTGATCAACGTAAGCTCCTAAGGCATGATTCGCTGCTCCCCGATCAGGAGGCGGGAGAATCAGTGCCTCTTTTGCATATGAAAGTTTTTGCTTGTTAACTCCTCCTTAACTTTTAAAAGGGGAACAATTCCTTAGGCAAAAGAGGCTCCGAGTTCTGTGGCCTCCTCCCATAGTTAACACTGAGAGCAGACACCAAGCCACAGTGACTTTGAATCTGGTAGCAACTACCCTGGCTTTAATTATTTTAAAAAATTTTTGTTTAAATTCTTCCTTTCCCTCAGGAGACTGGTGAGGCCCCGCCTCCCCTGCCTCTAGTGACTGCATGTCCCTGATGCATATGTACTCAGTACTTGGTTTGGGCTCCTTTTGCAGCAATTACTGCCTCAATGCGGCATGGCATGGAAGCTATCAGCCTGTGGCACTGCTGAGGTGTTATGGAAGACCAGGATGCTTCAATAGCGGTCTTCAGCTCTTCTGCATTGTTCGGTCTTATATCTCTCATCAGAGCCGAGGTGGCGCAGTGGTTAAATGCAGCACTGCAGGCTACTGCTAGATCAGCAGTTCAGCGGTTCAAATCTCACCGGCTCAGGGTTGACTCAGCCTTCCATCCTTCCGAGGTGGGTAAAATGAGGACCCAGATTGTTGGGGGCAATATGCTGACTCTCTGTAAACCGCTTAGAGAGGGCTGAAAGCCCTATGAAGCGGTATATAAGTCTACTGCTATTGCTTTTGAGTTTCACCTGTAGACAATGAATCCCACAATCTCTTCACAGGAATGGGGCGTGGGGGCTGCCCCTGGGCCTTCTCTTGGGGTCTGGGC
Source organism: Thamnophis sirtalis (assembly GCF_051295495.1). Taxonomy (NCBI): domain Eukaryota; kingdom Metazoa; phylum Chordata; class Lepidosauria; order Squamata; family Natricidae; genus Thamnophis; species Thamnophis sirtalis. Next base: position 13,509,148 of record NW_028261395.1, read on the forward strand.
TTTGCTTTCCCCTGGGTGGTCCATGCATGGAAACAGGTGGCAGTGGAATATGGAATATGGTCTCCACTCTGTTTCCAGGACTCAGAAGATAGAACCTGGGTTTGGGGGTGGGGGGGTTGCAGATCACCTTTCCATCTGCAACACGAGGGTCCTGAGCTTCCCTTCCCTCCTTCCCTCACTCCCCTCCCCACATGGGGTGAGAGAGGCAGCCTTGATTTCCCCATCTCTTTTCACTTGGATATTCTCTCTCTCTCTCTCTCTCTCTCTCTCTCTCTCTCTCTCTCTCTCTCTCTCTCTCTCTCTCTCTCTCTCTCTCTCTCTCTCTGTGTGTGTGTGTGTGTGTGTGTGTGTGTCTATGTGCATGTGTGTCTTTGTTATTTATTTTAACTCTGCAAAAATTTTCATGCAAGTTGATTTTATTCAACAGACTGGCTGCACTATTGCATAAGCCCTTTTGTATGATGCCCTTGAGCATTAACTTCCAAAATAAAGTAAACTTTGGTTCCAACTCATCTGGCAGCTATTTCAGATCTGTGACATGCTCTGGCATTAACTGTCCCCTGGAGTTTTGTCTTTATGTAACAAATATCAGATTTATTTGTTTCTTCAGCCACAGGCACCGTCTATTCCCTCTGGAGTCAGTTTCAAGCATGGAGACCCCAAACCTCTCAATTCTAGATGACCAATTTAATTCAATTTCTGCCCCTGTTATTATGGATCACATGGGGATTATTTCCCTTTCATTTCCCTCCAGAGAATTTCCCAACAGCCTTTGAGTCCAAGAACTGGTTGAATTCTCCAGGGATCCCTTCCTGAGAGGGAGAATTATGACAAAAGTTTCAGCTCTGCTCTTTGGCCGAATCCTCAAGGGGAGACTTTGGGCAGAGAAATAGGGAGTTTTGGAAAAGGCAGGGTCTGTGCTCTTGAATGTACGTCTCTCGCCTTTCCAGGTGAAGTGAGTGTTTCTCTGTGTTTGAATCAGGAAAAACACTGGATCATATTCCACCTTGTGAGACTCCTTTGAATTCTTCTCATTCTTCTTAAGAAACAGGAAGGGAATTCATTGATGCACCCCATGAATGATGGACCTCCTGCTTCTGATGCTGCTTTTGTCCCATCCAGTTTCTGGGAAGCTGAGAATAAAATGCCCACTGAGTTTGGAGCACCAGGATGGAAAACGACCACAGAGCTTTTACAGCCCAGGAGACCATCTCATCGGTATAGTCGCCACTGGAGAGGAAACATTGCATACAAAGTTGCTTTTCAACGTAGCTCCTTCTGTTCAGTTTGTTTTCCGTGATTTGTAAGTCATTCAGGGTGAATGGAATTGCACTCCCTCCATTCTAACACTCTCCTTCTTTTCTGTTTTTTATTTTTCATTTATTCCCTATATTGGAGGATATGTTTAATTTCCTGAATGATTTTGATTTCCTTGGCTTCTCTCTCTTGTCTGATTTTGTGAAAGGGACTCAAAAAGGGGTCTGAAAAAAAGCTGAAAGGGCTGCAGATTATTTCTCTCTCTCAGTTCAATCCTTAATTTATTGCTTGAATAATGAATTTTATTTAAAGTAGTGGTGAAATCAAATGTGGTTGCTTTACCTCAGACATTTCCCATATTTGTGTAATTGATCATTGGTTTTGGATCAATGTTGGCTTAAGGCTCAGTAGGCTTCTGGAGGATTATATATTAAAAAACAGTATTTGTTGTTGCTGTTGATTATAATAACATATTTTTTTTACAATAGGCAATCTTCTTCTTTTGTAAATGGCTTACTATTCATTTTCAACATTCAACTTCTCAAGAAGAATTCCCAACTCCTGCACAATCTCACACTGGGCTACAACATCCATGACAACTATTGGAGCACTTTCCATACTTCCGATGCCTTGCTGGACATTCTCTCCACTGGAGAAGCCAATGTCCCCAACTACGGCTGTGGAAAGAAGGAGAACCTTCTGGCTCTTCTTGATGGAGCTTACAGGGACATCTCCATCCAAGCATCAACATTAGGCAGCATCTACAAAGTCGCACAGGTTTGTGTGTGTTTTTCTCCATTTGGTAAAGTGAGTGGTGGGTAGTGATGGGTGAGCAATAGATGCAGTCATGTATGCCATGATCCTCTTAGTTAAACTTGAGAAAAATGCATTCCTTGCAGAAGAACCAGAAGGTTTTTTTAAAAAAAAATTTTTTAAAAAGATTTTATTGGTAAAAAGAAAATACAACATCCATAACTTGTAAAAAACAATACAACTACATTTCAAGATATTCCCATACTATCAAATCATTATAAACATCAAAGGTTAGGTATCTTATTCCTTCCCTCCCTCTTCTCTTCCCTCATTTCTTCTTTTCCATACCCTTTTCTTCCCTCCCCCCCTTACTTCCTTCTCCCCTGCCTCCCCTCCTTTCTTTTCTCCTTTCCTCCTTTCCTTCCCCCTCCTTTCCCGCCCTCGGTCCCCCCCTCCTTCTCACATACCTTTTCTCCTTCCCTTCCTCTTTCCCTCCTCCTTCCTTTTCTCTTAATCTCCCTCCTTTCCTCCCTCCTTCCTTCCTTCCTTTCAACTCTCCTTCTCTCTTTCTTTCCCTCCCTCTTTCCCTCTTTACTACCCTCTCCTCTTCCCTCCCTCCTTCCTCCCCCGGTTTCTTCTCTTTCTTCTCTCCTTCTTTCTTCCCACCTTCTTTCCCTTCTCTTCTTTCTCTTCCTCCTCCTTATCCTTCCCCCCTTCTTCTGCCTTTCCTGTTCCTCTCCTTTCTCCTCTCCATCCTGACTTCCCTACTGTCCTCCTTCCCTCCCCTCTAACCTTTGTTACATTTACATATTTTCCTCTGCTGAGGACGACCTGGTTCTCTTTCCCTTTCCTTGCTTAAGGAGGCAAGGATTGTAAATCCTCTCACCTCATCTAAAATGAAGTTTAATTGCTAATTCCAAGCAGGTAGTTATAGCGGATTTCCTATCAGCTTTTTTAAGTTTTCCCAACATTGTGGTCTAACCAAATTGCTCGACAGTGGGTTTTAGGTAGTGAATAGCTATATAGATTTTATAATAAATATTGCATGTTAATAATCTAATATTGTTAACAAATTTGTCCTGAAATATCTCATCTATATCAGCAAAGTAAAACACGGTTTGTTGGCTTTCTAGATGTTAGTGCATTTGTGATAATTAACAGAGAAATATTATGTAGAAAATTGATTGCCCTCAAAATGGAGCTCAGCCTGTTGGCCCTGATCCAAGCTCTTTCTCCAGTTCCTTGTTTAAGAGGGAGGTTTGGGCTCAATGGAATCATGCGAAGAAGGATTGATACTTACCAAGGAGGAAGGGAAGGATGCATATTTAAACCCTTGTTATTCAGTCTAGATATTGACAACTTACTTCAACGAATGAGGGATCCAAAAACAGATGATAAATAAATGTTGTTTCATTCTTTGACAAAAATGGCTGATTTAGTGGACCAGCCAAAGGCAGTGCACATAGTATATAGTACTTGGATTTTAGAAAGGCTTTGACAAAGTAAACCACCATCTACCTCTTGGTAAGCTAAAAATATGTGGGATAGACAGCATCACCCCCAGATGGACTCAGCCTGTGGTCCTCAATGGAACTACGTCTGCATGGAGGGAAACAAGCAGTGTGGGACCTCAAGGTTCCATTTTAGGCCCAGGACTCTTCAACATCTTCATCAATGATTTGGATGAGGGATAGATAGGGAAATCATCAAATTTGCAAATGACACGAAAGTGGCAGGAATAACCAACACCCCAGAAGATAGGCTCAAGATCCAGATGGATCTAGATAGATTTGAACACTGGGAGTATTTAACAAAATGAAATTCAATGTAGAGAAAAGTAAAGTCTTACACTTAGGCTAGAAAAACTAAATGTACAGGTACAGATTAGGTGAAACCTGGCTCAATAGCAGGAACTGTGAGAGGGATCTTGGAATCTTAGAGGACAATCTCTCAAATGTGAGCCAACAATGTGTGGCAGCAGCCAAAAAAAGCCATTGCAATCCTAGGCTGCATCAACAGAAGGAGAGAATCCAAATCACGTGAAGTATTGGTACCGCTTTTTAATGTCATGGAAAAACCACCCTTGGAATAGTGCATGGATGGAGAACCTTTTCAGCACCAAGTGCTCTTGTCAGGGATGTGATCTGGAAGAGGAGTTGCACAGTGTACATGCCAATGCATACATGTGCACCAGGCAGCTCCTCTTCCAGTTTCTGGCATGCACGCATGCAATGATCAGTTGGCTGGTGCACATCCGCTTGTGGAAACTGGAATACCACCTCTTCCAGTTTCAGGCACTGCAATGCACGCAAATGCCAGCTGATCATTGTGCACACATGTGCACCAGAAACCCAGAAGTGCAACAGGCATGCCAGGCAACATGGCTTTGTGTTCCATTTAGCTCGAACTAAGAAGCTGAGGCAATGGGCACCATTTCCCCTCCTGAGGCCTCCGTACATCCTGGGCCCCCAGAAACACTCTGTCAGCCAAATGCTTTTTTCTTAATTTTGCAGTTTCAGTACGTGGGGCTTGCGAAGGGAAGGCATGAGCTCAGCCGGAGGATGGGTAGGGTGATTTGGGAGGGGCAGCCTCATGGTTCCATGTGGGTCGGATTAATGGCTTCAGTGGGATTTATCCAGCCTGCGGGTCATAGTTTGAGGACCCCTGGAATAGGGTGTCCTTCATGAGTAGAGGGTTGGACTAGAAGACCTCAAAGTTCCCTTCCAACCATTTTATTTTGTTATAATTTCTGGTATAGGCACATATGTTTAGCATGCTAAATACCTATTGGAACATGCTGATTTACACTGTGATATTATCATGCTTACACATAGGATTATATACCCTGTGAGGAAGACTTGGGTTCTTTTCTCATAATAATTATCTGATACTTAATAAATCAAGCACAAAAGTTATGGTCTTTGGGAAATGACATCCTAGCCATAGATGGTCAGCCAAAAGAGCAAGTAGGACCTTTCCTTACCTGGGGTAGTTTTCTCTGAGACTGAATCTTGGCTCCCTCATCATCAAAGGAGCTCAGTTAGATCGAAGACAGGAGTGAAAGTGGTGCTTAAAAGAAAACCTCATAGCTCTCCAGCTTCCTCAGCCCCAATTATTAAAGTATGTGAGGCCAAGGTTTCCCCCATGTTCTTATATCAATCTGATGTTTGGGGCTTCAGAGAGAAACCACCAGCAGAACCAACCGAATCCCAGCCTCTGAAGAGTATCTTGGGGTGGACAAAAGGACTCCAGCTGCTGCCCCTCAGAGCTGATTTGGGAACTTACACAATTTCTGCTTTGTCTAAAATCAGAAAATATGAGTATTGGCATACAATTTTATCTATGGAAACTGACAGACTCAGAAAATTGTGGCTGTTAGAACAGAGAAAACTTCAATTCAAGACCAATCTTGTCTTGTACAACTGACAAATTGTATTAGGAACTGAGGTCTCCATGTTTCTTGTACAACTGGAGAAGAAGCTAAAAAGATTCCTGCACAAAGAATCTGGGCCATAGAAGCATTAAAATATACAGCAACCCTCAAAATTTAAGTGGGCCGTTTATTGGAATAGAATACTTCAGTTGACATTTGCACATGTTCATCTAATTGCAATAAATTGTAGGGGTGAGATACAGTAATAAGATTTACATTGTTTATAGTTTTTTAATTTGTTTATTATTTTCTGCTTTTATAATACAATCTTGCTAATATTCTGTCTTTAATATTTTAAACAATGTCTAATTAAGAAATTATTGTAATGCTTTCATGAGAACAAGATTGAATTTATTAAAATCTAATATTGTGGACTTGATCTCACCCCAAATATAACACAGCATTCTTCATTGTGGAAGGTTTTTGAATGCAGCTCAGAATCTGATAACTCCAGTGAAACTCTGAAGATGAGGCTACAGATTATCAGCTTTTATTTCTGCAGAAAGCAAAAGACTGGACGACCTTTTGGTCTCCCACCTTAACAGAGCAGGCAGAGAGAGAAAAACAGGCACACGCCAAAAACCTTTCCAAACATCTTACAGTTCACACAGCTTGCACAGAACGTCATCTCTATAGAAACATAAATTGATGTCATGTGAATTTCATGATTTTTCTCAGTGCTCTGAAAACAATGGACTTTAGAAGGGAAAAGAAATACATTTTCTGGCGTATAACTCAGAGCTTTGTTAGGGAATGCAGAACTTACATTTTAAATTGCAAACAAGGCTTCTTGGCAGAATCCACATTTTACTTTTCACACGATGTTACTTTGCTAGGCTAATGTTGGCAAGCAGAGCCATTTGTCAGGGCACACGAAGTGTTGCCCTGTTAGCTGGCGGCCGCGCATGTGCGCAGTGGCCAGCTGAGTTCAGCCTTTTTATAAGAGCCTGAGGAGGGCGAAAACAGTCTCCCCCACTCCCCCGAGGCCCTGAAGCCACCAGAGGGCAACAAAATGCCCCTAAGCTTGGGAACAGACTTCCGGTTTGCTCGTAGGGCAGGTTTAAGCCCTCTGGAGCCTTCAGGGACCTTCAGGGAGCTTCCCTGAATGCTCAGGAGAACTAAAAATGACCCTACGAGCAAACTGGAAGTCCCTGAAGGCTCCAGAAGACTAAAAATGACCCTACAAGCAACCTGGAAGTAACTTCCGGTTTGCTCGTAGGGTCATTTTTCATCCTCCGGAGCCTTTAGGGAAGCCTCCTGAGGGCTCCTGAAGGTTCCGGATGGCTTAAAATGGCCAAACAAGCAAACCGGATGTCACTTCCAGTTTGCTCATAGGGTCGTTTTTAGTCCTCCAGAGGCTTCAGAGAAGCTCCTGAAGTCTCAGGAGGGCCTCCAGGGAGGCTGGGGAGGCAGGGGAGGTGGGGGAGGCTGTTTTTACCCTCCCCAGGATCCTATAAAACCTCTGGCACCTGGGGAGGGTAAAAAAAGCATGCAAAAAACGGGGCTCATGCCTGTTATGCACGCATGCACGTTGGGGGGGAGGTGTCACACATTGCATTATGGGTGCAACATGCCCACGTATGAACCCCCTGCGCCCCCCGCTTATGGCACGTGAGCCAAAAAAGGTTTGCCATCGCTGGCCTAGAAGTTTTATCCATGCAACTTTGAGAGCAACACATGCAGCACTCAGGTCATCTGTTAGTCCAGGGGTGTCAAACTCAATTTCAATGAGGGCCCCATTGTGGTTGATTTTGGAGGCCATGGTGGGCGTGCTCCCACTGCTGCTGTGCTTACTCTCCTTGGTTGTCAATGGTGTGTGCAGGAGGGCAAAGTATGTGGGTCAGAGGGAGGCCCACTCTCTCTCCTTATGAGACCTAGCTTTGAAACCAAAGCATCCTCAATGATAGGATGGGAGACCACCAGGAGAGGTCAGGAGGAGGGGACAAGGGGTTGGTAAAAGGCAGCAGGGCTGCTGGAGATCAAATGCTAAGGCAGGATTTACCTCACACTTTCACTCTCTCTCCTTATAATCTCCTTCCTTCCCTTCTGTTAGCTCCCCTCTTCATTCTTTCTTTCCTTCTTTTTCCTTCCCTCTTCATTCTTCCTTCCCCCCTTTCCTTCTTTTTGCTTCCTTGCTCTCTTCCCCTCTTTCCTTATTTTTCTTTGTCTTTCCTGTCCCGACTGGGATGCTCAAATGCAAAAGGGGAAACATTCACTGCCTTGTGATCAAATGGCACTTTGGATAGTAGTTTGTGACCACTGAAAAGACTGAGAAAAAACCAGGCTCAGTTTATTCCATGCTTGCATTTCATGAGAGAAAGTTTGCTTCAGCCAGGGCACCCAAACTGCTGCCAATGGTGTGGGCGACAGCTGAGCAGGGAGGCAGGGTGTGTGTGTACTTTCATCCCCATTCAAGCAGGGCCCCTCCTTTCCTCCCCGGCACAGTTGGGGCATGCAGGCTGCTGCCACCTAAGCACCATGATTGCCCCCTCCCAGCCAGCCAGCCCCACCTGACCTCCTCCCTGCCGGCTCCTGCAAATCCTCGCCATTCTCCCCCTCCTCTTCTTCTTCGTGTTGTTGTCCTTCTCGCCCAAGCGGCAGTGGGCTCCACAGGACAGGCTCCCATTTCTGCACTGGGGCAGAAAACTCTGGTGGGCTGGAAGTGAGTGTGGATGGCCTCCCCCCCCCCCCAGTGCTTCTTGGCTCAGTTGGAGGCTTCCTTCAGCCTTCAAACAATTGCAGGTTTTTTTCTTTGCTCCCAGGTTGGTGCAAGAGGCTTTCCAGGGCTAAAATGGGGGGAAAAACCCTGTGCTTTCTGCACCCCATTTTGGCCCTGGAAAGCCTCGAAGCAAAAAATAAAAAATAAAACCCCTGCAACTAGTTTAAGGCTGAAGGAAGCCTCCAACTGAACGAGAAAGCACTGGAGGCCCAGACCATTCATTCCAGCCCACCAGAGTTTCCTGCGCAATGTGAGCACGCACACACAGACACACACACAAACACACACACACACACACTGCATACTCACGCGTCCCCCGCCCTGGCCCTCCACAAAGGCCCAAAAACCAGCTGGCCGGCAGGAGGTGCTCCTGCATGTGGATGCTAGTGGAGCTGGGCTGGGGTGGCTGGTGTGCCAGGAGAGGACGCTCTGCATGCCACAGGTTCCCCATCACATCTCTAATCCTTTCAATTCCTTTTCCAGATCAATCATGTAAGAGCTTCAGAGGCTCTGAGTGATAAAATCAAATTCCCCTTTTTCCACCACATTCTCCCCAAAGAAGGATTCCAGTACCCAGCAATTGTCCAGCTGCTCCTCCACTTCAGATGGACCCTGATTGGCCTCTTTGCTTCAGACACAGAAAAGGGAGAGAATTTCATGAGGACTTTTCCTCCTGTGCTTGTCAGGAATGGAATTTGTGTGGTTATAACACAACTGTTCTCAAAGACTGGATATACAGCAGCCCTCAGAGATTCCCTCTCTAAGTGGAGACAAGTCAACATCTTTGTTCACTTCATGGAATTTGAATTCATTTGGGAGAGAATTCTTCCTTTCCATTTAACTTTTATGCGTCTCCCAGAACCCATTGAGGGGAAAGTCTGGATCCTCACAAGTTTTGCAACATATAAACTAAACGAGCGCAGACTTCTCAAATACATCCATAGTATTTGGAGCTTTGGTCATCAGGGAAAAGAAAGGCCAAAAGATTCTGCTTTTGAACCCTTTTACTTTGTGGAAGAAAAGTTTCAAGATCATTATTTTCATTGTTCTCTTTCAAAGAATGTTTTTTCTGTCAAAGGCCGCAGAAGATGCACCCAGAAAGCCCCACTGGAGACCCAGAAGAAATGGGACAGAAAAAGGGCCCCAAATAGCTACCACTATTACAGTCCCATAAAGACTCTGGCCCAGGCCATGAATGCTGCATATTCCTCCAGATCGAGGAGGGGAAGGAAGGAGGATGAAAAGATCTTGGGGTCTCCAAGGCTGCAACCATTTCAGGTATGGGGGTCCCGATATGGATCCATTAATCTTAGATCCTTTGGAGGAGGAATCCAGAGAAGGAGGGGAACCATCTCAACAGATCTGGCCAATTTAATTACTCAGGGAATTAATGGTTCCACAGAGTAGATACCATGGCGTTTTTATATTTAGCACTGCTAATTGGAAATTGCTGTATTCTTCTTAAAATAAATCCCCGTATTTGTGGGTTTGTGATTAGCCTGGTGGAATTCCACCTTCCTTCTGTCCCCATTGCAGGTGGGTCTGTGTGCAGCTGGACAGGCAGCTAAGCCCCCCTATTCTCCTCCAATGAAAGGGAGCCTGGCGTGGATCTGGATGCTTTATTGGGAGAAGAGGGCAGGTGAAACTGAGGAGATGTAAATAGTGGAAATCAACTAGAAAGACGAGATAGGCAGCCTTAACTAACAGCCAACAAAGAAGCAGCTGGAATCTCTCTCCTGTGATGCTCCGTGTGAGGGAGGGAGGCCGTCTCCGGATGACCAGGGGTCTCGGTCACAACGGCTGCTTCCGTCTTCTCCAAAGGCTGACAGAAAATGGAGTCTGGCTTCAGACCTTTTAGTTAGGCTTATCTGCCCCCGGCCACTAGGTGGGGCTAGAGGAACAACAGCACAAGAGTTCCCGTATTTTTCAGAATATAAGACTCACCTTTTTCCCTCAAAAAAGAGGCTGAAAATCTGGGTGCATCTTATACATCCAATACAACATTTTTTGCCTCCCGAAGCCCCGCCCCCTTCACCAAAATGGCCATGCAAACCCTTATGGAGGCTTTCAGAGAGCTCCTGGGGGCTGGGGAGGGCAGTAATGAGCAAAAAATGGACCATTTTTGCCCCCCCCCCAACCCCCAGCAGCACTCTATAAGCCTCCATAAGGCTATGCATACAATATTTCTGACAAAAATGGGCTTGTTTTTGAGAAAAAGGGCCATTTTTTGCTCATTCCCCCCCATCAGGAGCACTCTGCAAGCCCCGCCCCCCCAAGGCTATTCATGACTTTTTTAAAGGGGGGGTGTTTTCAAAAAAACGAGCTGTTTGGGGGATGTTTTCAGAGTGTAAAAACTTTTTTTCTCCTGTTGGAAAGCTCTTTAACTAGTTGATGAGAATTACATTGATCAAGTGCTGTGTCAGCAGAAACAAAGTCTTGGGTGCTGCAGATTGTCAGCGATTTCCTTCTCCAGCACATGGATAAATACACCTGGAAACATCTTTCTCTCCCTCCCTCTCTACTCTATTTCTCTATCTCTTTTTATTTCTCTCTCTCTATCCCTCTACCTACCTACCCCCCTCTCTCTATCCCTACCTACCTACTGTATTTCTCTATCTTTATATATATATATATATCTATTTCTCTCTCTCTCTATCCTTTTATCTACCTCCCTACCTAACTACTCTCTCTTTCACTCTCCCTACCTACCTACTGTATTTCTCTATCTCTACATCTCTCTCTATTTCCCTCTCTCTCTATCCTTTTATCTACCTCCCTACCTAATTACTCTCTCTCTCTCTCCCTACCTACCTACTGTATTTCTCTCTCTTTCTCTCCCTCTACCTACCTACCTACTTTTTCAAAAAAATTACCTCTTCAAAACCTTGGTGCGTCTTATACTCCGGTGAATCTTATACTCCGAAAAATACAGTAAATGTTGTGGCATGACAACCTTAATAAATTTGGAGGAGACCCTGAGACCATCTAGCCCAACCCCTCCTCTCTGCAGGAATCCCACTTCAAGCTTCTCTGACTGATGGCTGCTCAGTCTTTGCTCTCAGACGATCCATGAAGAGGAGACTGAACTTCTCTTCTTTACTGGCTCAGCTCTAAAACAGCTCAGCCTTTTATCATATTTTTTCTCTCATTCAGTTAAAATCTCCTCTCTTGTAACTGAATTCACTTTTTCCAAGTCTGACACTCTGGAATAAGGGTGAGCGGATCTTACACTCATGTGTAACAGGAGTCAGTTATTGGAAGAGGGTTGTATCCAGTGGTGGGATTCAAATCTTTTTACTATTGGTTCTGTGGGCATGGCTTGGTGATCATGTGACTGGGTGCGCGTGGCTTGGTGGTCATGTAACTGAGTGGGCATGGCTTGGTGGTCATGTGATTGGGTGGGTGTAGCCAACTTGACATCACTCACGTCAAGAGGTACCTTGCCTGGCCTCTCCTTGCGTCAATAAGATACAATTTCCCTGTCTATTTATTTACTACTAAAGAACATCCAAAATACACAATTTAATCCTATGTATATATGCCATATGTGTACATACATATTACATGGTATAGTGTGTGTATAGGCACACAAAAAGATACGTTATCTATTTTATACACTGTATGTGTATGTACACACACACACACACACACAAACACACAAACACACACATACACACACACACAAACACAGAAACACAGAGCTCTTCTAAAACTATACACATTCAACCTCACTTATTGCTTTTGGAAAAACACACCCAGAGTCCACTTTCTGCCACACGTTTAACTATCCCTTCTGCACACTAGAACATTACACAGGCCTTCAGATGTTCTTCCCTAGCCTGCACATGACTATGAGAGCCAGGAGATGTCATGGATTGAGTAGAATGTGCAAAACTCACTTAACAACGTTCTTGCTTAGCAACCAAAATATTGGGCTCAATTGTCATAAGTCAAGGACTGTCACTGCCTTCCTCTGCATGGCAGCCTTGTCCTAGTAAACTGCTTCCCTTTTCTGGCAATTTTCCTCTCTGTCAGAGGCACCAAAATAGTCCAGAGGATATAAGGTCTCCAGCTGGAGCAGGGGGTTGGACTAGATGGCTTCCAAGGTCCCTTCTGACCCTACTAGAGCAGGGGTTGGACTAGAAAATGACCTCCGAGATCCCTTCCAGCCCTTTCAAACATTGTTGTGCTGTTTGAAAGAGTCTTCTGAAGCCATGGTTTGTGTCCTTCCTTCCTCTCATTTTCTCTCTTTCCCTCCCTCCCTCCATGTATCTATTGACCCATCTGTTGCAGAAAATGACAGGAGTTAGACATCTCAGGATACAGGAAAAGTTTATTTGGCCGCCAGGTTCAGAAAGCTAGCCCATGGCTTAGCATTGCAAGTTCTGAATAACCTTAATTATCGAAGCACGCATTCTTATACATTCCCAAAAGCATTGCAACACGGAAATTCTTAACACATTTCTTAGTGGTTACTTTGAGGAGAAACCCTTATAAGGAGATGAAGGTCTTACTTCTCCTTTTGTTTCAGGTATGGCTTACGTGTTATTAACGAACTTTAATTGAACTTTGTGGTTTGGACATAGGGACGTTGGCGAGAACATCCTGTGGTTAGTGAATGGGGAGACTTCCTTTAAGTAACTTCTAACTGTCCCGGTTATTCTATTGCAAGACCCAACTCTTGTCTATGTGACTTTTAATATAGAAGTAAAGGAGTTCTAAGAGGTTGTCCAGCCTGACCCAGTAGGTTTCACACTTAATGTCCAAATCTCACTTTACGGCTGCTTTATCTCCCCCCCCTTCTAGACTCTCTTAATACCCACAATTGAGTCTAGCCTGTTAGATTAAAAATGCAAGCATGCAGAATACAGAATAGCAAATCTTATCAATACACATCTTAGGGCTTGTCTTTCAGAATCGCTTTCCCTTCTTCTAAGAGTGCAATTGGAATATAGGAGCTAGTATCTGAAGCTTCATCTTCCAGGAGGGTATGTGGGATTAGGCTTTCCATTAACATTAACTCCTTTTCAACCCGTATCTCTTTTACAGACCTCATAACGAGCTGTTTAAGCAAGGATATTATGCAAGGGATAATATCTTGGAATTCCACATAATAAAAGCAATAGCATTTGTTTAATCCAACCTGTTTCTGGTAGCCAAGAGAACCATTCAGAATCTTGTGGTCTTTAACCAACTGAGGAAGCTGGGTTTCGTAGTTCTTTAACTACCCCTCCCCAGACCACTCCTGATTTATTCATATAGAAACAGCAATCTTCTCCCAGGAATACACATAGCCCACCTTTCTCCGCAGTTAAAAGATCTATGACACACTAGTTCACAATTTGGTTCAGGCTTCCTTGGAATTCTTCTGACAGCTGCCTGGACTGTGTAATGGAGTGGGTCATTCCACCTACACCCGTTCCAACTGCAGTCCTTATTCTCAAGATCGCTAATAGCGGAATTAGGAGCAGCACTCTTTTCTGGACATGTCCCATGAGGGGTACAGAGAAGGTCTGTTCCCTACTTACCACCCATTTTAGGGAGGAGGTGTATTAGAGTGCATGTGCCAGTCCAATTGGTGGGTAAACATAGATATACATTTCTCCCACATAGAAAGAAAACTCCATTTTCTCCTACACATATGCTGATGCTCATGGAGAAGGCATGGGCTCGGAGGTTCCTTCCATTAGTCCAGACTTGTAAGATTCCTGCTAGGAACATACCACTCAGGAGTTATAATGGAACTTCTTCATTAGGATCCATTAACTTATGCCTGAGGCCTGGTCCTTCAAAGAGATATTGCAAAAGTAAACACAAATTCCCATATTGGATTGTTTTGAAAGCCAAACGGGAAGTCAGGGTGGGTGGAATGGCCTTGGGCAGCTTCCAGTGGTCAGATTCCCCTCCCTTCTTTTAAAAAAGACAAGCAGAGGTGACTTTCTGTTGGAAGATCTTGTGAGCAGAGGGAGACATGCTGCGAATCAATTTTACATCTACAAGGATTTTCCTGGGGGGGGGCAAGATACATTTCAGATGGGCATTGTTCCTCTGATAGTGACCCCACAGGAATGCCAGGCTCCTGATATCATTTGATGCACAAGGAAGGTGGCCCTATAATTTCTACACCAACTGCTATGGGCCAACGATGGGGAGACGGCTCATCCCCAGTCTTTTCGCCATGTAGCTGGGCTTCTGCCGTTTTAGTTCCCCATTTACCTCCCTTGTCAAAGACAATCAAAGCTCTGGTCATTTCCCCAAAATCTGGCTCAACTGGAACAGCATTGTAAGATTAAGAGGTTGCAGGCAAGCATATCCAGCATTTTTGGCCTAGGTCAGGGTCAGACCGATTGATTAAGCTTTGACTTAACTCCAGCACTCTTAACACATATAGTTCCTTTTTCTCATTTGTTGCAGGGGCCCATTTGCCCTATGCTCTGCCCTTTTTCTTACAGGGTTTGTCATGACTTTAGGTGTTGGAAGTGGCTTACAGTTCGTTCCCAAGCATAAATAATGCGCCCTAAATGGGAGCGGACCTATTCCACATCCTGTAACTTGATTCCACCCTGTTTTCTGGGATTTTTTTGATATCCTCGGATCTGTCTTCAAGAGCAAGGGGGTTGCTCTGGTATTTTCGCAACATTTGGAAACTACTATTCAAGACATTATCACTTAGCAAGCTCTTTGTCAATAACAGCCAGAGCCACAAAAGGCTCATAATCATCCCTCACGCAAAACTTCTCCTAACACAATTCTTTTAGCCTACTGAATCACCACGTCAGGGAGAAGGGAGGGGATATATATATAGTTTGAGGAAAGGCAATATCAGCTTTGGACAATCTATAAAACCAAATCTTATTTGCTAAACATATTATCCACAATCCAAAAACTCCTATTATACTGCAAAGAACCCACTCCCACAGTTCCTCAAACATAAGTGTCAACAGAAGATTCACACTCCTCTTTGTCACAGTCAATGATTTTAGCCTCAGCAACTGTCTTCCTCTGGAGGGAGCAATTCCTGGGGATGAATATGCAATACACAATTAAGTACATTCACTAAAGCAAGAGATAAAGTAGTTAGGACTATGAATACTTGGCTTGCCATTTCCTGACAGGTGCTCAAACTTTCTAATACATCTTATAGCTAATAAATGGAACGTTGTCTTCCTTCCTTCAATTCTTCAGCCGTACGTTGAGAAACCAGCTTCCGGTTGTGATTTCAGTAGGGCTTCTTCTTCTGCCCCATAAGAGCTTCCCGTTGCCAGTAGGGAAGCTTATAGGGAGCGTTTCTTTTAAGCATATCACTAGAGGATGGGCTTCATCCTGGTCTGCTTCCCATTATTCATCAGCAGCTGGCTTAACTTGAGTCCAGTCAATCCAAAACTTGGATTCCAACACTTTTACTTACACGACCATAGTATACGGGTCCTTCCATCTAGGTTTCAAATTCTTCTCCTTTCCAGTGTTTTACCTATGTCCCCCACCTGAATATTATGACTGGGGGTGGTCAGAAATGGTGGACTGAGGGACACACAGTATTGCTGGATTTCTTGTATTTGCTTTTCAGTTCTCTCACCATTTTGGTTCACCCATAAGGCCCCTATTTGACCTAGGTGCCCTATATGATTTTTCATGTTAGCCCTTATAACTGGGAGGTCTCTGAAACATCACTTCAAAAGGAGATAACCCAATTCCCTTTTGCATAGAACATCACACAGACTAAAGTGCCATTGGCAATGCATTCACCCATTTATGACTAGCATTGCCTTATATAGCCCACACTTGGGGGCATGTCTGTGAAATCAATAGCTAATGAATCCATGGGATAATATCCTTTGGGTTGTCTTGAGCACACATGCTACACCTTTCACTTGCATGGGCACACAGTGCGTGTAAGCAGTCAATGAAGATGGAGTTCTTCTGCTTTGGAATATCTGGAGCTCAGCCTCCTTCACATTTTTCAATGCTGCATAAGTTATCATGTCAAGGTGGCTCTGATCACCTCAGGTTGCTGACAGCCTTGTTTTTCTGTCAGCTGCTTTTACCCTTTTCTGCTGGATCCGACCATCCAGTTTAGAGTCCTTTACGTGGGGTAAATCTTATAGTCCAGAGAGCTAAGGGTAATGTGTCTACTCATTTAAGGTGGGTTTCAACACATCTTATCTTTTCCTTAACAGTGCAATTCACACATTTGCTTAATTTCTTTCCTGAGGTTGTTAAAAGACCTCTTTCCCCATAATCAGCAGTATTGATATGCTAAGCAGGAAGGCATATGGAGTCAGTTCAGAAGTTCACCCTTTCATTCTTTGTTCTCTTGTAATGCCCCATCTAAAGCTCATAATTTTGCTACTTGGGTTTGTTAACCATAAATGTCCCTTCGTTTCTAAAATTCTTTGAATTGCATGGCTTGTGTAAATAAAAGTAGCCTGTCCAAAAGTTAATTTATTAGCTTCTTTTATCACGAGCCGTGATGGCTAGAATCTTTAGGCAATGTGGCCAGCCTTTTGCAACACAGTCCAGTTGTTTAACATAGATAAGCCACAGTTTATTGCCAACTTCCCTTTTCTTATCAGAGCCTGACTTCAGGGCTTTTTTTACACTTGTTTCTGCTTTAAACCCCAAACAAAGGGTTCTTTTTCACCCCCCTTTGCACATGTGTAAGGAGGTTTGGCTAGAAGCGCAAAATTTGAAATCCTCATCAAGCAATTTGGCACACAGCTTCTTTTCACTCATTTCTTATTGTCTTATTGGAGTAGCGCATTACTTCACCAAAAGGGTAGGTGAATTATTATTTTTATTTTTTCAAATCCTTAGCAAGCAAACTGCTTCTTGTGACCAGTTATTAGGTTTTCCCCAAAAGCAAACAGTTTTGGGCTGTCTCTATGTATTTGAGGTGGTAGGCAGACAGGCATGGCTTGAGGCTTTACTTATATAATCATTGGTACATGATGAGATGCATAGCCTGGTGGATTAAATTCTTAAACCACCATTACTCGCCATATCTCATCTGGGGGAGGGTGCCTCATTTTAGGGCCATTTTTTTTTTCTTCCTCAAAGGACAGTGTAACTCCCATTTTGCATAGGATCACACCTCAAAAGTGGAACTGGGCATTCAGGCATGTCTTGGGACATTTTTGTAGTCAGTGGCCTTTTTTCTTTTCTTCAAATACATTGACCTCTGCTTTGGAATTATTTGACACTGAGCAGCCATCAGTCAGAGAAGCTTGAACTGGGATTCCTGCAGAGAGGAGGGGTTGGGCTAGATGGTCTCAGGGTTTGCTCCAAATTTATAAAGGTTGTCATGCCACAACATGTACCGTATCTTTTGGAGTATAAGATTCACTGAAGTATAAGACGCACCAACGTTTTGAAGAGGTAATTTTTTTTTAAAAGTAGGTAGGTAGGTAGAGGGAGAGAAAGAGAGAGAAATACAGTAGGTAGGGAGGAGAGAGAGAGAGTAGTTAGGTAGGGAGGTAGGGAGGTAGATAAAGGGATAGAGAGAGAGAAAGAGAGAGAGAGAGAAATACAGTAGGTAGGTATAGAGAGAGAGCTGGGATAGGTAGGTAGAGGGATAGAGAGAGAGAAATAAAAAGAGATAGAGAAATACAATAGGGAGGGAGGGAGAAAGAGAGAGTAGGTAGGTAGGTAGATGTTTCCAGGTGTATTTGTCCATGTGCTGGAGAAGGAAATCGCTGACAATCTGCACCACCTAAGACTTTGTTTCTGCTGGCACAGCACTTGATCAATGTAATTCTCATCAACCAGTTAAACAGCTTTCCAAAATGGAAAAAAAAGTTTTTACACTCTGTAAACCTCCCCAAAACAGCCAGTTTTTGTGAAAACACCCCCCCCCTTTTAAAAACAGTCATGAATAGCCTTGGGAGGGCTTGCAGAGTGCTCTTGGTGGTGGTGGTGTTGGCAAAATGAGCAGAAAGTGTCCATTTTTCGCAAAAACAAGCCCGTTTTTTGTCAAAAAAATTTCATGCATAGCCTTATGGAGTGCTGCTGGGAGTTAGTGGGGGGGATAATGGTCCATTTGTAGCTCATTATTGCCCTTCCCAGGCCCCAGGAGCTCTCTGAAAGCCTCCATAAGGGTATGCACGGCCATTTTGGTAAAGGGGGGCACTGTTCCCTCTAAGATGCGTGGGTGCGCGGCCGCGCATGTGGCAACAAAACACCGCGCAGCAGTTTCCAACTGCCGCCCAGTGCTTTTTGTGAGATGCCTTCCACGATAATAGGAGGGAAAAGCCAGCCTGGAGACAGCAATCACAAGGCAGGAAGTAGCTGAGAGAAGGGGTGTGGGGGTTGGGAGAAGGCATGGGACCGGCTCCCAGCAGCGGCTGCTCGGATTTGCCATTTGAGAGAGAGAGAGGATGGGAGGGAGGAGGAGGAGGAGGAGGAGGTGAGGGAGGGAGGGAGAGCGTGAGTGTGTGTATCCCTCCTTCCTTCAGCCCAACACTCTCGCTGGCATCCCGGCCAGACAAGAAGGACTGCAGAGGGTCTCCTCGAGTCTAGGGCAGCAAGTCATTCGATGGGAAACGTGCCTCTTGGAAGAAATGACCTGGCTTGGCTCTCGCTTTGTCTCTCCTGTCTCTTCGCTTCTCCGTTTGGTTGTTGGCCGGCAGATTGAAAGTGGGAGCCAAGCCGGGTCATTCCTTCCAAGAGGCAACTTTTCCACCGAATGACTCTCTGCCCTAGACTCGAGCCCCTCTCATCCGTCTGGGATGCCAGCAAGAGTATTGGGCTGAAGGAAGGAGGGATTCTCTCTCTCTCTTTCTCTCTCTCTCTCTCTTCTCTCTCTCTCTCTCTCTCCCTCTCTTTAAGAGAGAAAGGGAGAGAGAGAGAGAGAGAGAGAGAGAGAGAGAGTTAGTTAGTTAGTTGGTGGGCAGACTTAGCACTTTGTTAATTTTGTTTCTCTGTGTGTTGTGTTTATATACATGTCTCAATGGGTGCAATTGTGCAAGCATTGTTTTTCCTCTTTAAAAGAATTTTTGGATTTCTCCTCACCAAACCTTTAAGACTGAAAGAGTTAGAGTTGAAATATAAAGAGATTGTCAATCGCCATACTGTTAGATTGCTAGGCAATTATGGACTATCTTGATTATATCCTCCTTAGAAAGAATATGCTACTGTAGGGTTGAGAAAAAGATCAAACTTCATTCCATGGAAACCCAACAAAGTTCATAGGGAGCGTTTCTTTCTATGATGGGCTTCTTGGGTCAACGTGAATATCAGTTATCAAAAATGTAGGTAGAAAATTAAGCAGGCAATAGGCAATTACAAAAAGGGAAGCCAACTTTCTGAATCTGTTTCTTTGCACTTAGTGACTTATAAATAGACTAATGTTCTGAAAACCTGACCTAAATTACTATATATTTTAAATAGCTGTAAAGCTATGCTGAAAAAGTTGTTCTCAAGGTATCGTGATAAATTCAATAAAAAGAAGGGAATTCTTGATGAACTTAAGGAGAAATGAGAGTATTGGATAGTAAATGGACAAATAAAATTACCAATAAAAGAGAATATTTGCACCTCAGGGTTGAAATGAGATGTTCTCTCTTACTCTTTCCTCTTCCTCTCTTCTCTCTCTGTCTCTCTCATCCTCTTTTTCTTTGTCTCTCTTCTCTTTCTCTCTCCCTCTTTTCCATTCTTCTGTCACTTTCTCTCTCCTTCTCCCTTCTCTCTCCTCTTTGTCTCTTTCTGTCTCTTTCACCCACTTTCTCTTTGTCTCTCTTTCTCTCTCCTTTCGCACTCTTCTGTCACTTTCTCTGTCCTTCTCTGTCTCTTTCTGTCTCTCTTCCCTCTTTTTTTCTTCCTCTCTCCCACTCTTTTATCACTTTCTCTCTACTGCCCAACCTGTCCCCATACTGATCTTCGATTGATCATGTTTGCAATAATTTACCTTCTTTCCTAAATAGTTCCCTTACTCACTCACTCAAACACACGCACGGACGCACGCACGCACAAAACCATTTTTCTCCATTCCAATTCGGATCCTATAAATCAATTGCTCTGTGAAACATCTGTGAAAAAAATCAGGTGCTCAGGCATGAAAATACTCAAATACTATACTTTTCCGCACACACTGAAAAAAAGTTAGAGGGAACATTGAAAGGGGGTGGGCTTTGGGAGGCAAAAATGCTGTATTCAATGTATAATAGCAATAGCAATAGCAGTTAGACTTATATGCCGCTTCATAGGGCTTTTAGCCCTCTCTAAGCGGTTTACAGAGTCAGCATATTGCCCCCACAGTCTGGGTCCTCATTTCACCCACCTCGGAAGGATGGAAGGCTGAGTCAACCCTGAGCCGGTGAGATTTGAACCGCTGAACTGCTGATAGCAGTCAGCTGAAGTGGCCTGCAGTACTGCACTCTACCCACTGTGCCACCTCGGCTTTCAAGACGCAGCCAGATTTTCAGCCTCTTTTTTGAAGGAAAAAGGTGCATCTTATAGTCTGAAAAACACAGTAACTGTTGTGCTGTTGTTGCTCTAGCCCCACCTAGTGGCCGGGGGCAGATAAGCCTAACTATAAGGTCTGAAGCCAGACTCCATTTTCTCTCAGTCTTTGGAGAAGACAGACTCAGCCGTTGTGACCGAGACCACTAGTCATCCAGAGACGGCCTCTATCCCTCAAGTGGAGCATTGCTGGTAAAGCAGACGTAAAGTGAGATTTGGACATTAAGTGTGAAACCTACTGGGTCAGGTTGGACAGCCTCTTAGAACCCCTTTACTTCTATATTAAAAGCCACATAGACAAGAGTTGGAACTTGCAATAGAAACAGGAAGCCTGTGCCTAACCACAAGATGTTCTCTATGACAAGTCTTCCAGTCCATCATTAATGTTCTGAACCTGGCTGCCAAATAAACTTTTCCTGTATCCTGAGAAGTCTAACGCCTGTCATTTGTTGCAACATATTCTGGAGAGCCAGCCAGGAGTTAGAGCGATATTTCGCTGAGGACAGAATGGACTGACCGGTGCCCCATCGAGGCAATCTCGCCCATCTTCAGACGCCACAGAGACCTTTCTCTGGAAGAAGGCCGATGACCTCTCTTGGGCATCCGGTGGACACCACCGATCCAAGAATTTGACCAGGGACAGGACAAGTTGATAAAAAATTACGCCGGCTGAGAAAGAAGACGCCTGCAGGCAAGTATCAAAAGAATTGTAGACCCACTCGGTTAGGAGTGGAAGAGGGGGCCCGATCACCTCCAGGGCCCGGGATAGCGTCCCTTCCAAATGGAACTGGCGTATCCTAATGAGGCTCTAGGTTTGTGTGGGAGGTTAATCTGCTGCATTTCCTGTTGGTGGCCGTGAGTTCTCGGGGCCACAGGTCAGCAAAAAGTGTGTTAGAAATAGAACATGGGAGGGTGGAGAGCGTTCCTCGAACACCCCTCCAATATATGTTGAAAAAAACCTTCAGAAAAGTTTTAGTAAAGTCTCTGGCAGAGAAATTACCCTCACCCCCATTGAACAAGCCTCAAGGAGGTTTTTTGCAGGGATTGGTTGTGAGAGACACATATGCTGTTGTTAATCAGGTTGCTGCAGCCTGTCTCAGTTGTGAAAAAACAACCCAAAGACAGGATGGAAACTTCCTTTGGAAGTCCTTCTACAGGGCTCCCAGGTGCTGTGTGGCAAATAGATTTCCCCACAATATTCCCAGAAATTGGGATTTAGAGATCTCTTGGTTTTGTGTGTACTAAAAGACATTGTGCCAAGATTTGGGCTGTCTTTCTGTAGGACCTCAGATTCTGGCCACCATCAGATGAATCGAGAGCCCCACCCAGATGCAACTGATGTGTTAATGAAAGTCTCCATATATTTTGAACTTTTAAAATATGCCAGTGTGGGCTGGGAGAGCAAGAATTTGGACTTTTAAAAATATGCCAGGGTGGGCTGGGAAGTCCAAATTATGGAACACCCCAGGGCAGAGACAGGTATTAACAATCTAGTGCATAATGAGATAGAACATCGGGCATAACTTCGAGCAAAAGTAAGAAATTTAGCAGGTTAAAAAAAAAGGTAAAGCCTATTGAATGGGAAGATCTAGGTAAATTGGACTTGATTAATTTGATGTACTGTCTGTTGAAAATTCTAAGGTGTGTCTAAGTCTTTGTGCACCCTCAAGGTAATTGAAACTAAGA
Source organism: Thamnophis sirtalis (assembly GCF_051295495.1). Taxonomy (NCBI): domain Eukaryota; kingdom Metazoa; phylum Chordata; class Lepidosauria; order Squamata; family Natricidae; genus Thamnophis; species Thamnophis sirtalis. Next base: position 13,531,452 of record NW_028261395.1, read on the forward strand.
TGTCTCCAATCCAAAAGGACATGAGAAAAGTTTCATCTTTGTAGTTATGGTGTGTTGAAATGATTTTACCTGTTCATTTTGTTCCTGAAGTATGTGAACCCATATTTCACAGCTCAGGTGATACAAACTGTTTCCTAGGCTTTTGGAATTAAGTGGAAACTTCATGCTGTCTATCCCCCACAAAGTAGCAGCGTTCCCTCTAAGCTGTGCACGTGAGCGGCCGCGCAGGTAACAAAGAAACACCGCGCACAAGTTTCAAAGTGCAGCACAGTGTTTTTTAATGTCTTTAAATGTGACTGGAAATATCCCCCTTCCCTCCTTTCTGAATTCTGATTGGTGAAATCAAGGAAAACTCTGCCCGGAGACCGATGACGCTGCAGAAGGGAGAATTCCATTGGTCCCTCACGTGTCCACTCAATTCCCTACCCAACTGCGCATGCGTATGACACACACACACACACACACGCACAGAGAGAGAGAGAGAAAACAACAAAACGCATGGACTTCCTCTCCCTAAAGACTTTCCTGAAGCCTGGGGGGGGGGCAGAAATGGCCTCCCCGCCCTCCTAGATGCCCCCTGGAAGTCAGAGACAGATCATTTCCGAACTTGTAGTTGGCCCTTTGGGGGCGTTTCTTGCCCTCTGCAGCCTCCGGGGGCTTCCCTGAAGCCACGTCTGGGTTCTCCGGGAGGCCGTTGGTGCTTCCGGAGATGGTGGTGGTGAGCCTCGGGGCTCCCGGGTGGCCGATGTGCGCAGGGCGCTTGGCTGGTTCCAGTTGCAAAATGTCAGAAATCTCCCCGTTCTGCAAGGCGGCTGCCAAAGGGAAGGGAGGGTTAGGGCACTTCTCCCAACAGCCCAGGGCCAGCTCCTCTTCCTTCCTTGGCAGTTGGGAGACCGCTGCGCCCCTTTCAGTCTCGTTGGAAGCCGCCAGGGTTGCTGCGGCTGGAGATGAGCGTTGCTGGGGAGAAGTCAGCGTGGGGAGGGGGAGGAGAAGGGAAACTTCTGCTCGGGACGCCTTTTCCCTCCTCTCCCCCGGATCTCTCCACGGCAGCCTCGCCCTGTGTGACAGCAAAGGGTCCGCGTGTCATGGGGGCTGCCTGGCACCGATCAGCTGAAAGGCTGGCAAAGAAGCGGCTCTCGGAGGAAGAAGGCAGGGATGCTGGCTGGCATTCTCTTCCCTTCCTGTTGCCGCCGCCTGCAGCCCTGGCCCCGCCTACACTGTAGGCTCTCCGGCTTGGGGGGGGGGAGGGGTTGGACTAGATGACCTCCAAGGTCTCTTCCAACTCTGATTCACTTAACAACCGTGTTACTAATTTAGAAACTGCCACGATTCACTTAACAACCACATTACTAATTTGAAAACTGCAGCAATTCACTTAACAACCCTGTTACCAATTTAAAAACTTGTGATTCACTTAACAACTGCATTACTAATTTAAAAACTGCAGTGATTCACTTAACAGCTGTGTTACTAATTTAAAAACTAGTGATTCACTTAACAACCCTGTTACTAATTTAAAAACTAGTGATTCACTTAACAACTGTGTTAATTTATAAATTAGTGATTCACTTAACAACTGCATTATTAATTTAAAAACTGCAGTGATTCACTTAACAACCCTGTTACTAATTTAAAAACTAGTGATTCACTTAACAACCATATTACTAATTTATAAATTAGTGATTCGCTTAACAAGCGTGTTATTAATTTAAAAACTGCAATGATTCACTTAACAACCATGTTACTAATTTAAAAACTTCAATGATTCACTTAACAACAGCATTACTAATTTAAAAACTGCAGCAATTCAGTTAACAACCATGTTACTAATTTAAGAACTAGTGATTCACTTACCAACCGTGTTACTAATTTATAAATTAGTGATTCACTTAACAAGCGTGTTATTAATTTAATTCACTTAACAACCATGTTACTAATTTAAAAACTTCAATGATTCACTTAACAACAGCATTACTAATTTAAAAACTGCAGTGATTCACTTAACAACCGTGTTACTAATTTAAAAATGGCAGTGATTCACTTAACAAGATTTCACCCAAGACAACAACGAAATCAGTGTTATTTGAAACTCAAAGTTATGTTTATTCAAGGTATTCGCTTAATTAAAAGTGTTATATAATATATAACTATATAATATATATAGTAAATTGAGGACTACTTGTATTCAAGTTCAATGGATGACTCTCTATGGGGAAAGGATCAAAACTTCCCTCTAACCACATTTTCCATACTATGAATTACTTTATATGCTTTATACTTCCCCCACTTACTATCCAATAGTCTGCAGTGATATTAGCAAGTTATGAATAAATTACCCATTGATGTAGATTAGCAATTGGGGTACATAAACCTATTATTTATTGAGTTGCACATATACAACATTTATATATTGGATGGCTGTAAACTATATTTAACCATTTGTTTTTATATGATGATCCAAGAACTGGAACCATTTGCTGTATCAATGCTATGGATGGTAACACCTAGCTGACCATGGCTGATCCCCCAAAAACTAGTAGACTCTTTACTGCTGCCAAAACAATCTACATGGAGGTTAGGCCAATTTGAACTTGCTAAAGAAATCTGATCAGTCACCTTTGAGAGGATGAACCAACAGAAAATAAAGTTGGCTTTCAATATATTAAATGGCTCATTTAATATACAGCCCTTTCATATGCAAATAGTATAATAATGCATGGAATGTGTGATGATTTGTAAGTACTAATTTTCAGATGTAAAAATACAAAGATACATAAAAGATGCGAACCAATACCGTAGCTTAGTTTTCTATTTCCTGAAAATTATCCCTTTCTTCTCTTGTGCCATTGGTAAAAAAACAGAAGACTAATTCAAAGCATTTAAAAAGAAAATACATAATGACAGCATGCAAGTGTCAGCCAAAGCCTCCCCCTGACAGATAAGGGAAAGAGGTAGATGACCCTACACTTTCAGAATCAACCAGAAAGGAATCTCCTCCCAGACTAAATGTGTGTGTGTGTTCGCCCTGATCCAAGCTCTTTCTCCAGGTCTTTGGCGAGAACAGGGGAGCGCCACCCCTTCCCCTTCCCCAACATTGGCTGTTGCGCTTCCGCTTCCATTAGCAACGTGGTTGTTAAGTGAATTGCTGCAGTTTTTAAATTAGTAATGCAGTTGTTAAGTGAATCACTGCCATTTTTAAATTAGTAACACGGTTGTTAAGTGAATCACTGCAGTTTTTAAATTAGTAATGCTGTTGTTAAGTGAATCATTGAAGTTTTTAAATTAGTAACATGGTTGTTAAGTGAATTAAATTAATAACACGCTTGTTAAGTGAATCACTAATTTATAAATTAGTAACACGGTTGGTAAGTGAATCACTAGTTCTTAAATTAGTAACATGGTTGTTAACTGAATTGCTGCAGTTTTTAAATTAGTAATGCTGTTGTTAAGTGAATCATTGAAGTTTTTAAATTAGTAACATGGTTGTTAAGTGAATCATTGCAGTTTTTAAATTAATAACACGCTTGTTAAGTGAATCACTAATTTATAAATTAGTAACACGGTTGTTAAGTGAATCACTAGTTCTTAAATTAGTAACATGGTTGTTAACTGAATTGCTGCAGTTTTTAAATTAGTAATGCTGTTGTTAAGTGAATCATTGAAGTTTTTAAATTAGTAACATGGTTGTTAAGTGAATTAAATTAATAACACGCTTGTTAAGTGAATCACTAATTTATAAATTAGTAACACGGTTGGTAAGTGAATCACTAGTTCTTAAATTAGTAACATGGTTGTTAACTGAATTGCTGCAGTTTTTAAATTAGTAATGCTGTTGTTAAGTGAATCATTGAAGTTTTTAAATTAGTAACATGGTTGTTAAGTGAATCATTGCAGTTTTTAAATTAATAACACGCTTGTTAAGCGAATCACTAATTTATAAATTAGTAATATGGTTGTTAAGTGAATCACTAGTTTTTAAATTAGTAACAGGGTTGTTAAGTGAATCACTGCAGTTTTTAAATTAATAATGCAGTTGTTAAGTGAATCACTAATTTATAAATTAACACGGTTGTTAAGTGAATCACTAGTTTTTAAATTAGTAACAGGGTTGTTAAGTGAATCACTAGTTTTTAAATTAGTAACACAGCTGTTAAGTGAATCACTGCAGTTTTTAAATTAGTAATGCAGTTGTTAAGTGAATCACAACTTTTTAAATTGGTAACAGGGTTGTTAAGTGAATTGCTGCAGTTTTCAAATTAGTAATGTGGTTGTTAAGTGAATCGTGGCAGTTTCTAAATTAGTAACACGGTTGTTAAGTGAATCAGAGTTGGAAGAGACCTTGGAGGTCATCTAGTCCAACCCCTCCCCCCCCCAAGCCGGAGAGCCTACAGTGTAGGCGGGGCCAGGGCTGCAGGCGGCGGCAACAGGAAGGGAAGAGAATGCCAGCCAGCATCCCTGCCTTCTTCCTCCGAGAGCCGCTTCTTTGCCAGCCTTTCAGCTGATCGGTGCCAGGCAGCCCCCATGACACGCGGACCCTTTGCTGTCACACAGGGCGAGGCTGCCATGGAGAGATCCGGGGGAGAGGAGGGAAAAGGCGTCCCGAGCAGAAGTTTCCCTTCTCCTCCCCCTCCCCACGCTGACTTCTCCCCAGCAACGCTCATCTCCAGCCGCAGCAACCCTGGCGGCTTCCAACGAGACTGAAAGGGGCGCAGCGGTCTCCCAACTGCCAAGGAAGGAAGAGGAGCTGGCCCTGGGCTGTTGGGAGAAGTGCCCTAACCCTCCCTTCCCTTTGGCAGCCGCCTTGCAGAACGGGGAGATTTCTGACATTTTGCAACTGGAACCAGCCAAGCGCCCTGCGCACATCGGCCACCCGGGAGCCCCGAGGCTCACCACCACCATCTCCGGAAGCACCAACGGCCTCCCGGAGAACCCAGACGTGGCTTCAGGGAAGCCCCCGGAGGCTGCAGAGGGCAAGAAACGCCCCCAAAGGGCCAACTACAAGTTCGGAAATGATCTGTCTCTGACTTCCAGGGGGCATCTAGGAGGGCGGGGAGGCCATTTCTGCCCCCCCCCCCCAGGCTTCAGGAAAGTCTTTAGGGAGAGGAAGTCCATGCGTTTTGTTGTTTTCTCTCTCTCTCTCTGTGCGTGTGTGTGTGTGTGTGTGTGTCATACGCATGCGCAGTTGGGTAGGGAATTGAGTGGACACGTGAGGGACCAATGGAATTCTCCCTTCTGCAGCGTCATCGGTCTCCGGGCAGAGTTTTCCTTGATTTCACCAATCAGAATTCAGAAAGGAGGGAAGGGGGATATTTCCAGTCACATTTAAAGACATTAAAAAACACTGTGCTGCACTTTGAAACTTGTGCGCGGTGTTTCTTTGTTACCTGCGCGGCCGCTCACGTGCACAGCTTAGAGGGAACGCTGCTACTTTGTGGGGGATAGACAGCATGAAGTTTCCACTTAATTCCAAAAGCCTAGGAAACAGTTTGTATCACCTGAGCTGTGAAATATGGGTTCACATACTTCAGGAACAAAATGAACAGGTAAAATCATTTCAACACACCATAACTACAAAGATGAAACTTTTCTCATGTCCTTTTGGATTGGAGACATCTTAGTTTCAATTACCTTGAGGGTGCACAAAGACTTAGACACACCTTAGAATTTTCAACAGACAGTACATCAAATTAATCAAGTCCAATTTACCTAGATCTTCCCATTCAATAGGCTTTACCTTTTTTTTTAACCTGCTAAATTTCTTACTTTTGCTCGAAGTTATGCCCGATGTTCTATCTCATTATGCACTAGATTGTTAATACCTGTCTCTGCCCTGGGGTGTTCCATAATTTGGACTTCCCAGCCCACCCTGGCATATTTTTAAAAGTCCAAATTCTTGCTCTCCCAGCCCACACTGGCATATTTTAAAAGTTCAAAATATATGGAGACTTTCATTAACACATCAGTTGCATCTGGGTGGGGCTCTCGATTCATCTGATGGTGGCCAGAATCTGAGGTCCTACAGAAAGACAGCCCAAATCTTGGCACAATGTCTTTTAGTACACACAAAACCAAGAGATCTCTAAATCCCAATTTCTGGGAATATTGTGGGGAAATCTATTTGCCACACAGCCCCTGGGAGCCCTGTAGAAGGACTTCCAAAGGAAGTTTCCATCCTGTCTTTGGGTTGTTTTTTCACAACTGAGACAGGCTGCAGCAACCTGATTAACAACAGCATATGTGTCTCTCACAACCAATCCCTGCAAAAAACCTCCTTGAGGCTTGTTCAATGGGGGTGAGGGTAATTTCTCTGCCAGAGACTTTACTAAAACTTTTCTGAAGGTTTTTTTCAACATATATTGGAGGGGTGTTCGAGGAACGCTCTCCACCCTCCCATGTTCTATTTCTAACACACTTTTTGCTGACCTGTGGCCCCGAGAACTCACGGCCACCAACAGGAAATGCAGCAGATTAACCTCCCACACAAACCTAGAGCCTCATTAGGATACGCCAGTTCCATTTGGAAGGGACGCTATCCCGGGCCCAGGGGGTGATCGGGCCCCCTCTTCCACTCCTAACCGAGTGGGTCTACAATTCTTTTGATACTTGCCTGCAGGCGTCTTCTTTCTCAGCCGGCGTAATTTTTTATTAACTTGTCCTGTCCCTGGTCAAATTCTTGGATCGGTGGTGTCCACCGGATGCCCAAGAGAGGTCATCGGCCTTCTTCCAGAGAAAGGTCTCTGTGGCGCCTGAAGATGGGCGAGATTGCCTCGATGGGGCACCGGTCAGTCCATTCCGTCCTCAGCGAAATATCGCTCTAACTCCTGGCTGGCTCTCCAGAATATGTTGCAACAAATGACAGGCGTTAGACTTCTCAGGATACAGGAAAAGTTTATTTGGCAGCCAGGTTCAGAACATTAATGATGGACTGGGAGAATTGTCATAGAGAACATCTTGTGGTTAGGCACAGGCTTCCTGTTTCTATTGCAAGTTCCAACTCTTGTCTATGTGGCTTTTAATATAGAAGTAAAGGGGTTCTAAGAGGTTGTCCAACCTGACCCAGTAGGTTTCACACTTAATGTCCAAATCTCACTTTACGTCTGCTTTACCAGCAATGCTCCACGTGAGGGATAGAGGCCGTCTCTGGATGACTAGTGGTCTCGGTCACAACGGCTGAGTCTGTCTTCTCCAAAGACTGAGAGAAAATGGAGTCTGGCTTCAGACCTTATAGTTAGGCTTATCTGCCCCCGGCCACTAGGTGGGGCTAGAGCAACAACAGCACAACAGTTACTGTGTTTTTCAGACTATAAGATGCACCTTTTTCCTTCAAAAAAGAGGCTGAAAATCTGGCTGCGTCTTGAAAGCCGAGGTGGCACAGTGGGTAGAGTGCAGTACTGCAGGCCACTTCAGCTGACTGCTATCAGCAGTTCAGCGGTTCAAATCTCATCGGCTCAGGGTTGACTCAGCCTTCCATCCTTCCGAGGTGGGTGAAATGAGGACCCAGACTGTGGGGGCAATATGCTGACTCTGTAAACCGCTTAGAGAGGGCTAAAAGCCCTATGAAGCGGCATATAAGTCTAACTGCTATTGCTATTGCTATTATACATTGAATACAGCATTTTTGCCTCCCAAAGCCCACCCCCTTTCAATGTTCCCTCTAACTTTTTTTCAGTGTGTGGGGGAAAGTATAGTATTTGAGCAGCACATTTTCATGCCTGAGCACCTGATTTTTTTCACAGATGTTTCACAGAGCAATTGATTTATAGGATCCGAATTGGAATGGAGAAAAATGGTTTTGTGCATGCGTGCGTCCGTGCATGTGTTTGAGTGAGTGAGTAAGGGAACTATTTAGGAAAGAAGGTAAATTATTGCAAACATGATCAATCGAAGATCAGTATGGGGACAGGTTGGGCAGTAGAGAGAAAGTGATAAAAGAGTGGGAGAGAGGAAGAAAAAAAGAGGGAAGAGAGACAGAAAGAGACAGAGAAAGTGACAGAAGAGTGGGAAAGGAGAGAGAAAGAGAGACAAAAAGAAAGTGGGTGAAAGAGACAGAAAGAGACAAAGAGGAGAGAGAAGGGAGAAGGAGAGAGAAAGTGACAGAAGAATGGAAAAGAGGGAGAGAGAAAGAGAAGAGAGACAAAGAAAAAGAGGATGAGAGAGACAGAGAGAGAAGAGAGGAAGAGGAAAGAGTAAGAGAGAACATCTCATTTCAACCCTGAGGTGCAAATATTCTCTTTTATTGGTAATTTTATTTGTCCATTTACTATCCAATACTCTCATTTCTCCTTAAGTTCATCAAGAATTCCCTTCTTTTTATTGAATTTATCACGATACCTTGAGAACAACTTTTTCAGCATAGCTTTACAGCTATTTAAAATATATAGTAATTTAGGTCAGGTTTTCAGAACATTAGTCTATTTATAAGTCACTAAGTGCAAAGAAACAGATTCAGAAAGTTGGCTTCCCTTTTTGTAATTGCCTATTGCCTGCTTAATTTTCTACCTACATTTTTGATAACTGATATTCACTGTTGACCCAAGAAGCCCATCATAGAAAGAAACCCTCCATATGAACTTTGTTTGGTTTCCATGGAATGAACTTTGGTCTTTTTCTCAACCATACAGTAGCATATTCTTTCTAAGGAGGATATAATCAAGATAGTCCATAATTGCCTAGCAATCTAACAGTATGGAGATTGACAATCTCTTTATATTTCAACTCTAACTCTTTCAGTCTTAAAGGTTTGGTGAGGAGAAATCCAAAAATTCTTTTAAAGAGGAAAAACAATGCTTGCACAATTGCACCCATTGAGACATGTATATAAACACAACACACAGAGAAACAAACTTAACAAAGTGCTAAGTCTGCCCACCAACTAACTAACTAACTCTCTCTCTCTCTCTCTCTCTCTCTCCCTTTCTCTCTTAAAGAGAGGGAGAGAGAGAGAGAGAGAGAGAAAGAGAGAGAGAGAGAGAGAGAGAAAGAGAGAGAGAGAATCCCTCCTTCCTTCAGCCCAATACTCTTGCTGGCATCCCAGACGGATGAGAGGGGCTCGAGTCTAGGGCAGAGAGTCATTCGGTGGAAAAGTTGCCTCTTGGAAGGAATGACCCGGCTTGGCTCCCACTTTCAATCTGCCGGCCAACAACCAAACGGAGAAGCGAAGAGACAGGAGAGACAAAGCGAGAGCCAAGCCAGGTCATTTCTTCCAAGAGGCACGTTTCCCATCGAATGACTTGCTGCCCTAGACTCGAGGAGACCCTCTGCAGTCCTTCTTGTCTGGCCGGGATGCCAGCGAGAGTGTTGGGCTGAAGGAAGGAGGGATACACACACTCACGCTCTCCCTCCCTCCCTCACCTCCTCCTCCTCCTCCTCCTCCCTCCCATCCTCTCTCTCTCTCAAATGGCAAATCCGAGCAGCCGCTGCTGGGAGCCGGTCCCATGCCTTCTCCCAACCCCCACACCCCTTCTCTCAGCTACTTCCTGCCTTGTGATTGCTGTCTCCAGGCTGGCTTTTCCCTCCTATTATCGTGGAAGGCATCTCACAAAAAGCACTGGGCGGCAGCTGGAAACTGCTGCGCGGTGTTTTGTTGCCACATGCGCGGCCGCGCACCCACGCATCTTAGAGGGAACAGTGCCCCCCTTTACCAAAATGGCCGTGCATACCCTTATGGAGGCTTTCAGAGAGCTCCTGGGGCCTGGGAAGGGCAATAATGAGCTACAAATGGACCATTATCCCCCCCACTAACTCCCCAGGCAGCACTCCATAAGGCTATGCATGAAATTTTTTTGACAAAAAACGGGCTTGTTTTTGCGAAAAATGGACACTTTCTGCTCATTTTGCCAACACCACCACCACCAAGAGCACTCTGCAAGCCCTCCCAAGGCTATTCATGACTGTTTTTAAAAGGGGGGGGTGTTTTCACAAAAACTGGCTGTTTTGGGGAGGTTTACAGAGTGTAAAAACTTTTTTTTTCCATTTTGGAAAGCTGTTTAACTGGTTGATGAGAATTACATTGATCAAGTGCTGTGCCAGCAGAAACAAAGTCTTAGGTGGTGCAGATTGTCAGCGATTTCCTTCTCCAGCACATGGACAAATACACCTGGAAACATCTACCTACCTACCTACTCTCTCTTTCTCCCTCCCCCCCTACTGTATTTCTCTATCTCTTTTTATTTCTCTCTATCCCTCTACCTACCTATTCCTCTCTCTCTCTATCCCTCCCTACCTACTGTATTTTCTCTCTCTCTCTTTCTCTCTCTCTATCCCTTTATCTACCTCCCAAACTCCCTACCTAACTACTCTCTCTCACCTCCCTACCTACTGTATTTCTCTCTCTTTCTCTCCCTCTACTACCTACCTACTTTTAAAAAAAAAAAAAACCTCTCCAAAACCTTGGTGCGTCTTATACTCCAGTGAATCTTATACTCCAAAAGATACGGTACATGTTGTGGCATGACAACCTTTATAAATTTGGAGCAAACCCTGAGACCATCTAGCCCAACCCCTCCTCTCTGCAGGAATCCCAGTTCAAGCTTCTCTGACTGATGGCTGCTCAGTCTTTGCTCTCAGACGATCCATGAAGAGGAGACTGAAGTTCTCTGCTTTACTGGCTCAGCTCTAAAACAGCGCATTCTTTTATCATATTTTTCTCTCATTCAGTTTAAAATCTCCTCTCTTGTAACTGAATTCATTTTTTCCATGTCTGACACTCTGGAGTAAGAGTGAGCGGATCTTACACTCATGCGTAACAGGAATCAGTTATTGGAAGAGGGTTCTATCCAGTGGTGGGATTCAAATCTTTTTACTACTGGTTCTGTGGGCATGGCTTGGTGGTCATGTGACTGGGTGGGCATGGCTTGGTGGTCATGTGATTGGGTGGGCGTGGCCAACTTGACATCACTCACGTCAAGGGGTACATTGCAAGGTCTCTCCTTGCCTCAACAAGATACAATTTCCCTGTCTATTTATTTACTACTAATGAACATCCAAAATATACAATTTAATCCTATGTATATATGCCATATGTGTACATACATATTACAAGGCATAGTGTGTGTATAGGCACACAAAAAGATACATATCTACTTTATACACTGTATGTGTATGTACACACACACACACACACACACACACACATACACACAGAGCTCTTCTAAAACTATACACATTCAACCTCACTTATTGCGTTTGGAAAAACACACCCAGAGTCCACTTTCTGCCACACATTTAACTTTCACTTCTGCACATTAGAACATTACACAGGCCTTCAGATGTTCTTCCCTAGCCTGCACATGACTGTCAGAGCCAGGAGATGTTATGGATTGCGTAAAGTGGCAAAGCTCACTTAACAACGCTCTTGCTTAGCAACCAAAATGCTGGGCTCAATCGTCATAAGTCAAGGACTGTCACTGCCTTCCTCTGCATGGCAGCCTTGTCCTAGTAAACTCCTTCCCTTTTCTGGCAATTTTCCTCTGTTAGAGGCACCAAAATAATCCAGAGGATAAAAAGTCTCCAGCTGGAGCAGGGGGTTGGACTAGATGGCTTCCAAGGTCCTTCTGACCCTAGCAGAGCAGGGGTTGGACTAGAAAATGACCCCCAAGATCCCTTCCAGCCCTTTCAAACATTGTTGTGCTGTTTGAAAGAGTCTTCTGAAGCCATGGTTTGTGTCCTTCCTTCCTCTCATTTTCTCTCTTTCCCTCCCTCCCTCCCTCCCTCCCTCTCTCCCTCCCTCCCTCCCTCCCTGTATCTATTGACCCATCCATCCAACTATAGCTCATTCACTTCCTCCTCCCCCTCCCTCTCTTTCTTTTCCCTTCCTTCCATAACTCCATCTTTCTATCTCTCCTTTTCCTTTCTTTTCCTTTCCTTTCTTCTTCCTTTTCTTTCGTCCCCTGACTCTCCCTCAGACTCCCAGGAAGGAAGGGAGGGAGGGAGGGAGGGAGGGAGGGAGGGGGAGATAGGGAAAGAAAAGGAAATGGGAAAGAAGGAAAGGATAAAAAACAGTGGGAATGGGAGGGGAAGGAAAAAGGAAAAGAGAAAGGAAAAGAAAGGAAAGAGGGAAAAGGTGAAGAATGGTTGCTGCTGGAGTGGTCGGGAGCAGCCTGAGGTGGACATTCGGGAGCAGACCAAGATGAGAAGGAGGCCACAGCAAAGGCAGCCAAACAGGCTGGGCTGCATGGACATGTGGTTGAGGCAAGGGAGCCAAAGAGTAGCTGCAGCAATGACTCTAAGGCCCCAGCCGAGGCCTGCAAGGCAAGTAGTGGTGGGGCAGGACACGACCAGGCAGAATTTTTACTATGGGGGGCCTGAACTAGCTGAATCCCACCACTGGCTGTATCCTCCCTTCTCCAACCAAGAGATTGTGTCAGTTAGAAAAGGGACTCCCAGACTCCTCCTGATCTTCAGCTCTTCTCCTTGTTGTGTTTCCTCAAGGCTAAGAGCAGCTCCTTTCAACTCTTCCTTGGCTTCATTGTCCTTCCCTGAAGTTCACGTAGATTTTGTACAAATTCTCCTCCAACCTCGGTGCCTGCAAGGGGACCTGGTCCTTGAGTTGGGGTCTCCCCAAACCAGAACATTCACTTCAGTGGTGGGTTTCAATTTTTTTAGAACCTATTCTGTGGGTGTGGCCTACTTTGAGGGTGTGGCTTGGCAGTCATGTGACCGGGCAGGTATGGCCAACTTGACATCACTCATGCACACTCAGTCACATGACCACCACCCCCCAAGCCATGTGGCAAATTTTTTTGGAACTCCTATGAAAGGGTGGGGGAAGAGAGGGGTAAACCTCCCAAAAATAGACAACTGGAGGATTAAGGGCCGAAATTAGGGAGATCGGAAGAGGCAAGACAGAGGGGAATCCAGGACAAAGCTATCACATGGGGAGAGAACTTTGGGAGATTTTTTTAGAACCTATTCTGTGGGTGTGGCCTACTTTGTGGGTGTGGCTTTGCAGTCATGTGACCGGGCAGGTATGGCCAATTTGACACCACTCATGCACACTCAGTCACATGACCACCACCACCCCCAAGCCATGTGGCAAATTTTTTTGGAACTCCTATGAAAGGGAGGGGGGAGAGGGGAAAACCTCCCAAAAATAGACAACTGGAGGATTAAGGACAGAAATTAGGGAGATCGGAGAAGTCACAACAGAGAGGAATCCAGTAGAAAGCTATCACACGCTGGGGAAAGAACTTTGGGAGATCTGTGGAGGCAAGAAAGAGGGGAATCCAGGAGAAAACTCCTGAGCTTGCCTCTGCTGTCTGGTGGATCGTGCCGCTGGACCTGTCCAGCAGGCGGGGGTGAGTGTGGAGCGATAGGGCTGGGGCAGGCGGGCAGGCGTTTGGAAGTTATGTCCGGGTCCATTTCACCATCCGGTTATCCCGATCCGGTGAGAACTGGCAGAAACCCACCACTGACTCGCTTCCTGAGATTCTTACAGCTGCATCTCCCTTCTTTCCATGAACATCTCCCGGCTGACTCAGATACTGTTTCCAGTTAACTACGATTTTGAGTCATTTTCACAAGTAAATATATCAAGTTTGCTATCCCTCATCTTTTTTACAGTCCATCATTCATGTTCTTATATGAGACTTTATTGTTAGTCAAGTCCTAGTTGCTAAAAATCAGATATTTTTCTACTGCTTTTTACTTATGCGCCCTTCTCTTCGTGGTAATCATAAATATTGTTTCTGGAAACTCTTATAAAATTTTTTATTCAAAAAGGTAAAATAAAACTATCACAATGACAAAACAAAAGTAGACAACACATTTTTTTTTAAAAGGTGCATTAAAAACAGGCAAAAACATGCACATTTCCCCCACTGTTGAATACAATATAGCTGTAATAGTTTCTCCCCCTTGCAAAACAGCCCGAATATTATAAATTACACATCTATTTACAACTACTTGACTTGTCATCTATCTGCTGTATATAAAAAAAGTAGTTAACAGGCAATCCAACAATAGTCCTTCGGGATTGGGCGGCATATAAATGTGTCTAATAAATAAATAAATAAATAAAATAAAGTTAAATTTCAAAAGTTCAAACTTCTGTGTTATCTGTTGTTGTATTTAATTCACAGAATATTTACAAGGGCTTCTTCTCTACTACAGATCACCACATTCATTACCTCTGATCCATCCAGAATCTGCCCAGGGTTAAACAGCTTTGGTTGATTCTTAATAAGACATTTCCTTAAAATTTTAATTAGGATCTTTCTCAACAACTGCTTCCCATTCCCCAAACTCATGGGACCTCCTGAAAATGGAAACATGACGACTCTTAAACTCTTTGTTTTCCAGTTAAATATGAAAAGTTCATCCCCAAATCTCCCGCAATCTTCTTGAAAGGATCCGTTTCACCAGTCATCCCTTCTGTCCACTTTGAGTCTTCAGGGTCCGTGGCCTCTCCAGCCATCTCCAAGCAGCCTCCCTTCAAACCAGACTCCTTCCTCAGGGATGCCAGCAGCAAATTAAATTCCAGTCCATCCAATCCATCCAATTCAACAATTGTTGCGTGCTTCTGGTTATTGCCTTCAAGTTGATTTAAAACCATTGTTATTTTATCAAATTTTTAAAATGAAATTTAAAATAAAGTTTCAAATAAAGCTTCTAAGTTGGAAGACTTTATATTCTTTAAATCACATCAAATTAGCTTACTCTAAGATCGTATTAATTACCGTATTGATGACCAATGGCAAATTATAATCCATCACCTTCAGGTTTTATAGGAAAGATTAAAAATTGTTAAAAATTATTTGAGTAACATTTTGAAGACAGTTTTTATCCATTTAGTTATCATACCACCCCTCAAGTTTCCACAAAATTCACAAGATACTTTGTGAGTCCTTTATTGAAATCCAGTTCTATCACCAGAGGTCCCATAATCCATTTAGAAAGTGTAATGATATGTGAGAATGACTTTTGGGATGAGGGGAAGAGAGGCTGCCTAGGGAGGGATCAGATAAGAGAGGAGAATCCTGCAGCTGCATAATGGGAGAGAAAGAAATTCAGAAAGGATCCTCCCTAACTTTTCAGGCTGAGAAAAGTGTTGGTGGAAGATTTGTTCTTTCAGATTTTAAAATTTTTGTTAAAGTCATATTACAATAAAGCAGAATTAACGCATCTGGAGGTATTTTCCATCAGGCTTGCAAAGGAGAAGATTAGCCTGAATGATTTCTTCTTGATCAACCCATGATTTCAGGGAATCAACCTGTTGTTTTCAAAGAGTTTATGGATCATCTTTTTTTTCTCTGTTCATTTTATTTGTCATCTGCTCTAGAATGTTCCCTATAATTGACCAACTGGGTGGATTATATTTTCTTTATATTTTGTCAGTATGTGATTGACAAATTTTTCTCAAACTTTTTCATTCACTTATAAAGATATTGGCAGTATTTGTACCCCATTTAACCATATTTGGAGATTAGACAATTGTAGAAAAAAGATTCAATGTGGGATAAGAAACAAAGTTTTCTGGTTTTCACATTCCTGGATGTTCCCATTCTAGTTTCATCCCTTTCTGGAGAAGAATGAATTTTGGAATATTTCCCAATTTAAACTGTACTTGGACCAAAATGGAGAGATAAAAGCAGATATTGGCATTGATGGCTTCTTGGTTCTCCCCAACGAACATCCCAGGAAAGAGATTCTGGCGTATTTTGATAGACAGAGACTTTCTATCGAAGAAGATGCTCTTTCACAGCTAAAGTTGCTCAATAAGGTGGGAGAAATTTTGGTGTCTTTTCTCTGTTTCCCAAAGCCTGAGGTCCCATTTCAAGTGGGCAAAGCCTATATAATCTCCAGGGTGGTTGGCATCCCATGCCAGTTGGTGTCTAATGGAAGTTCTTTAACAGATGGGACCTAAGTGGAAGGGCTTTGCCATGTTTTATGGAAACCTTTCAAGATCTTACTGGTCAGAGGTTTCTTTCTTCATCACTTTATTCTATATTAAAAAATCTAATGGAATAAAAGTTTCCTAAATCTTTTACATATGTCATCATAATTTTTTTCCAATTCAATCCATTAATAAAGTTTAAAGCAGAAAAGTACTTTATTGTAATATTAAATACAAAAATCAAAAGGGAGGAAGTAAATGAAGAATCTTCCAGTTGTTCTCCCTCCTGCATCTGTTTAAAAGTAGTCAGAGATTTCATATTCACCTCAGTGAAGACCAGAGGCTACTTGTCTCCATCCATTTCTCCCTCCATTTTCCATGGACGGAGAATCCTAACATCTTTTCTTTGCTATTCCTCATTTTTCTGCTCAGTCCCTGCCTCAGTCCAACTGTGCGGAAAATTGTCATCCTGGGTTTGTCAAGAGGGCTCGAGAAGGAGAGCCAGTTTGCTGCTATGACTGCGTTCCTTGTCCGGAGGGGACCTTCTCCACTCAGGAAGGTGGGACACACTGAGGAAAATGGGAGGCTTTGTGGAACTGGATCCATCCAGAACATTTTCATGAAAGTGCAGGTTAAAAGACACAAGCTCACCTTTTTAAATTTTTAACATGCACAATTTCTTATTAAAAGGAAGTAAATCAAAAAGTCTTTGAAGGAGGGGCTGGGAAGAGATGGGAGGAGTGGGTGGCAGACTGGGCAAGCTTTACTAATAGCAGAGGAAACATTTCTCCTGCTTTCTAGTTTTCCTATGTGCTGCTAAGTTCACCTTTCGAGGAAGATCTGAGTTCTTTGAAACTTGATGAATTGTTTTAGGTCTACCTTCTGAAACACCTTGTAATTCACTGTATATTGGATCCTCTCCTTGAGGATCACTGAAAAGGTGTCACTGGTCCATAATGTGGTGCTGTGAATAGTTATGGGAGCAACTCATTGCACAAATATTCTGACAGTCATGAAGATCTATCAATCAATCAATCAATCAATCAATCAGAGTAGAGCTGGAAAGGACCTTGGAGGTCTTCTAATGCTACCCCCTGCTCAAGCAGGAGACCTGATACCATTTCAGACAAGTGACTGTCCAGTCTCTTCTTAAAAACATCCAATGTTGAACCACCCACAACTTCTGGAGGCCAGATGTTCCACTGGTTAATTGTTGTCATTGTTAGGAAATTTCTTCTAAATTCCATATAGCTTCCAGATGTTACAAGATACTGTCAGTATCCTCTAAGTCCAGTATTTTAATTGTCATGTGGCAGGACTCTAAATATTTGTATAAAAAGATTATATGATTCATTATTAACTTGTAATAATGTAGCTTCCTATGAATTACATTACACAATAAACCAGAAATAATTAACACCCTCGGACTTTCTCAACTTCATATACCTAGCTACTTAAAAAAAAATTACGTCCTTCTGATGCTATTTTTAATGAAAAATAAAAGGAACAAAATATTAAAGAAAATTGATTTTTGGTTTCTCAGATGCAGAAAAATGCACCAAGTGTCCAGATGATGAATATCCAAATGAGGCCAGAGTCCAATGTATCCCCAAAGTTATAACCTTCCTGTCTTATGAAGAACATCTGGGCATCATCCTGGTCTCTTTTGCCCTGCTCTTGTTCCTAACTACAGTCCTTGTTTTAATTATCTTCATTAAATACGGAGAAACTCCCATTGTCAAAGCCAACAACCGGGACCTCTCCTACATCCTCCTGGTCTCCCTCCTGCTTTGCTTCTTGTCTTCTTCTCTCTTCATTGGTCAACCAAGGAAAGCCACCTGCCTTCTCCGACAGACGGTCTTCAGCATCATCTTCTCAGTTGCCGTTTCTTCTCTCTTGGCCAAAACCATCATGGTGGTGCTGGCTTTCCTGGCCACAAAACCAGGAAACCGGGTGAAGAGATGGTTGGGGAAGAGCTTGGCCAACTCCATCATCTTGTCTTCTTCTGCTGTCCAAATTATCATCTGCTCCATCTGGCTGGGAGCTTCTCCCCCCTTCCCTGACTCTGACCTCCACTCCCAGCCTGGAGAGATCATCCTGCAATGCAACGAAGGGGCCGTTGACATGTTCTACGTCACCCTCAGCTACATGGGCTTCCTGGCTGCCATCTGCTTCACGGTGGCTTTCCTGGCCAGGAATTTGCCTGGGGCCTTCAACGAAGCCAAGCTGATCACCTTCAGCATGCTGGTCTTCTGCAGCGTCTGGGTGACTTTTGTGCCCACCTACCTGAGCACCAAAGGGAAAAACATGGTGGCTGTTCAGGTCTTCTCCATCCTGGCCTCCAGTGCTGGTCTGCTGGTCTGCATCTTCATCCCCAAGTGCTTCATTATCCTTCTGAGGCCAGACCTGAACACAAAGGAGCATCTCACAACCAGAATAAATGTAAAAGCATGAGATATAATACCATTATGATATTGGAAGAATTGTTAATGTTTATTTTATTTGAAAGGAGATAATCTTTACATTTAGACAGTATACAAGAGTCAAAGAAAATATTCATATGTTTCAAGATAAGAAATTATTGAATTGTTCTAGCTCCCTTCCCTTCAACTGAATAAACCTTGCTGAAAGTCATTCAGAGGAATTTGCTGTTCAGGAACAGCTACTGAATTTGACACCTAATTAAAGCACTTGTTCCTACAGTTAAAAGTGTGTGTGTGTGTGTGTGTGTGTGTGTGAGAGAGAGAGAGAGAGGGGGGGAGAGGGAGGGAGGGAGGGAGGGAGGGAGGGAGGGAGGGAGGGAGAGAGAGAGAGAGAGAGAGAGAGAGAGAGAGAGAGAGAGAGAGAGAGAGAGAGAGAGAGAGAGAGAGAGAGAGAGAAGGAAAAGAGTTTAGGAGGAAGCTGTGGGAACCAAGAACCAGCCTGGTTGCCTGATCCTCTCCCTGAGAATGCCAGAATGATGTGAAATGCCATGTCTGACTGGCTGTCAGCTGGGGAGGGAAATCGAATATATAATTCTTTCTTGATTTCCTGATAAAACCTCCTTTGCAGAAAGGGTTCAGCAGAACAGCTGTCTGGGATTTTACTTTGGGATTGTTTTTATTTTGGTATGAACTTCACACCAAAATAATAAAAACAAAGTAAATGAAAAAATGTGTAAAATTCCCACTGTATTTTTTTTTGATCAACCAGAGATTAAGAGAGATTAGAGCCAAGGTGGCGCAGTGGTTAAATGCAGCACTGCAGGCTACTGCTAGATCAGCAGTTCAGCGGTTCAAATCTCACTGGCTCAGGGTTGACTCAGCCTTCCATCCTTCCGAGGTGGGTAAAATGAGGACCCAGATTGTTGGGGGCAATATGCTGACTCTCTGTAAACCGCTTAGAGAGGGCTGAAAGCCCTATGAAGCGGTATATAAGTCTACTGCTATTGCTATTGCTATTGCTAAAATAGCAGTTTTCACACCCTTTAATTTCCCATTCTACAATTTCTACCTAAAGCATTTTCTCTGGTCCTCTTCAAAGCTTGTCTTGTCTGTGAAGGGCTGGAGAAGATGTCCAGAGAAAGGGGACCTTGAGACTCTCCCCAGGAGGAGGTTGGAGGGATCCTGTCTAAAGGCAGCTGCATCATTGACCAGGTCACAAAACTTCAATGCTGCAAAACATCCATCCAGGTCCAAGAAGGGGCTGAATTAGGGGGTGGGGGACTTTGAGGTTTCTAGGAAAAGGAACCCATGGAAGCTGCTCTGCTCTCCAACCACAGAGATTGCTGATCTGTTGTTAATCAATGTTTATTTCTATGAATGGCTCCCAAATGGGAATAGGATCCCTTTACGAATTTTATTTTAAGGAGGTAAGAAAAGATCTGATGGACCAGAAGAAGGTCAGTCTAAGATTCACAGGGACCACACAGAGGCCTCTGGTTCTCCCACAAGCAGAAGAAGGCAGAGACTTTGCTTTGCTTTGCTCAACATGGAACAGACATTTTTGCACAATTTCACTTTCTTCCATCAGACGCCACAATATTGGACACTCGGACATCTCAACCCTAGGAATCCCCAATTCTGGTATCCCAAATTAATCTAAGAAAATATTTCCAACTTTCATAGCCCCATTCAATAAGAACTAAGGTGGGACTGGAACTCAGGAGTCTCCTGGTGATTGGCGCAAAGTCCCCAGGATGTTTTCATGCCTAAGGGAGGATGAGAACTTGAGTCCCGTGGGGATTGGCTCCAAGTCGTCCCTTTGGCTTTTATTTGAAGGAAAATAAATGTAAAAACATGGGATATAACACCATTATGACATTGGAAGAATGTTTCTTTTATTTGAAAGGAGATATTCTTTCCACTTAGATAGTAGGCAGGAGCCAAAGAAAATCAAATCTACTTGTTTAAGATTGGGAAATGATTGAATGGCTGTACTTCTTGTACCTCCCTATTCAACCCAATAAATGTTGCTAAAGAGAACTCTGTAAAAGTCATTCAGAGGAATGTAATATTCAGTAACTGCCAATGAGGTTTCAGGTTCAGGTTTTGTTTTATTTATATGCCGCCCTATTCCCAACGGGACTCAGGGCGGCTCACAAACCCAAGAGAGGAAGGGAAACATAAGAACTACAAATACAAATCTTTAAAATGACCAACAGACACACAATCGAGAGGGGAGGGGAGCTCATCAACCCCAGGCCTGCCGACACAGCCAGGTTTTAACAGCTTTACGGAAGGCCTGGAGAGAGGTGAGGGTCTGAATCTCTGCGGGGAGTTCGTTCCAGAGGGCCGGTGCTGCCACAGAGAAGGCCCTCCCCCAGGTAGTAGCCAGATGGCATTGGCTGGTGGATGGAACCCGGAGGAGGCCGGCCCTGTGCGATCTAATGGGTCTTTGGGAGGTAATTGGCAGCAGGTGGTCTCTCAAGTACCCAGGTCCAATACCATGAAGGGCTTTATAAGTGATGACTAGCACCTTGAAGTGTATCCGGAGACCAATCGATAACCAGTGCAGCTCGCGGAGGATAGGTGTAACGTGGGTGTACCGAGGTGCATCCACAAACGCTTGCGCGGCTGCATTCTGGACGAGCTGAAGTCTCCGAATGCTCTTCAAGGGCTGCCCCATGTAGAGCGCATTGCAGTAGTCCAGTCTTGAGGTCACAAGGGCATGAGTGACTGTTGTGAGTGCCTCCCGGTTCAGGTAGGGATGCAATTGGTGCATCGGCGAACCTGGTCAAATGCCCCCCTGGTCACAGCCGACAAATGGTGGTCTAAGGTCAGCTGTGGGTCCAGGAGGACTCCCAAATTGTGAAGCCTGTCTGAGGGGCGTAAAATTTCACCCCCCAGCCTGAGTGATGGACTACTAACCAAATTTTTGGGAGGGAAACACAACAGCCACTCGGTCTTGTCTGGATTGAGTGCAAGCTTCTTGACCCCCATCCAGATCCTGACAGCCTCCAGGCACTGGCACATTGCGTCAACCGCTTCACTGAGTTGGCATGGGGCGGACAGGTACAACTGGGTGTCGTCCACGTATTGATGGTATTTTATACTGTACCGTCGAATGATCTCGCCCAGCGGTTTCATGTAGATGTTAAACAGGAGGGGGATAGGACCGAACCCTCTGGGACCCCATATTTCAGGGGCCTAGGGGTCGATCTCTGCTCCCCGACCAACACCGACTGCGATCTGTCCGAGAGGTAGGAGGAGAACCACCGAAGGATGGTGCCTCCCACTCCCTGTCTTGTAACCATCGCAGAAGGATACCATGGTCGATGGTATCAAAGGCCACTGAGAGGTCAAGAAGCACTAGGATGGAGGGGCGACCTCCATCCCAGGCTCTCCAGAGATCATCGGTCAGTGCGACCAAAGCAGTTTCGTGCTGTAGCCAGGCCTGAATCTGGACTGAAAGGAATCCAGATAATCGGCTTCATCCAAGGTCCATCGGAGAGGCTACCACTTTCTCAACAGCCTTCCCAATAAAGGGGAGGTTGGAGACTGGACGGTAGTTATTCAAAATGGCTGGATCCAGTGATGGCTTCTTCAGGAGGGGTCTCACCACCGCTGTCTTCAATGCCGGTAGAAATAAGCCCTCCCGAAGAGAGGCATTCACCATCGCCTGGATCCAGCTCCGTGCCACCTCCCTGCTGTTTGCGACCAGCCAGGAGGGGCACGGGTCCAGTACACATGTGGCAGCACTCACCGCTCCCATTG
This sequence comes from Thamnophis sirtalis, assembly GCF_051295495.1. Classification (NCBI taxonomy): domain Eukaryota; kingdom Metazoa; phylum Chordata; class Lepidosauria; order Squamata; family Natricidae; genus Thamnophis; species Thamnophis sirtalis. Next base: position 13,553,478 of record NW_028261395.1, read on the forward strand.
CCTTGTCCACTTCATCAGGGGCAGCAAGTTGAAAATCAGTCCAGAGATGTCGTTCAAGACCTTCCCCCGGTACCCCGGCTGGCTCTGCGCAATTGGAGTCCAGGTCCATCCGAAGCCGAGCAACTTTGTCCGCGAGGAACTGGACTCCTCTGCTCTACCTTGTAGGGGGTTATCCACAACCCTCCCATTAAGGAGGAGCGGGTCACCCTAAACAAGGCGGCAGGGCGTGACTCAGCAGACACTATCAGAGCAGCAACATAGGTGTTCTTGGTTGTCCGTATTGCCGAGAGGTATGCTCCGATGCAAGCTTTTAATAGTGCTCGGTCTGACTCGGATTTACTGGACCTCCAGCAGCGCTCTTGGTGTCTCTTTTGGCACTTCATCTCCCAGAGGTCCTCAGTAAACCAAGGGGCCCTCCTGGATCCACTCCCGCGGATCGGCCTTAAAGGCGCAATTCGGTGGAGAGCTTCAGACGCTGCCGAGTTCCAAGTAGCAACTAAGGTCTCCACCGAACTGCGAGCGAGAGTATCAGGTATAATACCAAGCGCCATCTGGAAACCCTGAGGATCCATAAGGCTCCTGGGGTGGAACCACCTAATCGGTTCCTCCTCCCTACAGCGGGGGATTGGTCTCCGGAAGTCAAGCCTCAGTGGGAAGTGGTCCGACCATGACAGGGGCAAGATCTCACTACCCCTCAAACCAAGATCACAGCTCCACTGCTCTGAGAGAAATACAAGGTCGAGTGTGTAACCCGCTGAGTGAGCCAGACCCTGAATTACTTGGGTCAAGCCCATGGCTGTCATGGAAGCCATGAACTCCTGCGCTCCATCAGAGTGTTTGCCAAGCGAAGGCAGATTGAAGTCCCCCAGTATCATAAGTCTGGGGAACTCAACTGCCAGCTCAGCTACTGACTCGAGGAGCGAGGGGAGGGCTGTCGTCACGCTGTTGGGAGGCAGGTACATTAACAACAAGCCCACTTGACCTGCAAAGTCCCACTTCACCAGCAAGGACTCATACCCGACAAACTCCGGAGCAGGGATCCTATGAGGAACTAAAGACTGCCGGATAACAATGGTCACTCCCTGGCCCCTTTCCTGGGGTCGCAGTTGATGAAGCACCTGAAAACCCTCTGGGCACATTTTGGTGAGGGGGACTCCTCCCTCCGGGCCCAGCCAGGTTTCAGTAATACATTCCAGGCCTGCCCCCTCGTCTACAATTAGGTCCTGGACGAGGGGAGCCTTGTGAACCACAGACCTTTAGCATTTAGCAACAGCAACCTGAGACCAGGGTCCTGACTACCCACGCCATCTGGCCTTGGAGTGGAACTCACAGGGCTGGAAGGAGGGATCCCTCTGACATAGGGAACCCTCCTTCCCCGGTAATGGCTTGTCCTGAAGTTCCCGCCATATCTGCCCCTCACCAATATGTCCCCAATATTCCAGCCCATTCCCTCATCTATGGTCCCTCCACCCTCTCTCCCGGCTGCCGAATTCACTGGCAGCCCTTCGACACACACATCCAAGGGCCAGAACCAAGCCTGGGTCCCCATAACACTTCTGCCAAAGCACTCAGTTCAGGAGGTACCCAGCTAAATGAAACAGGCACCTTATGAAAAATAATTGAGGCACTTGTTCCTACTGACAGAAACTAAAAGTTCATGTACGTGAGAGAGAAAGATTATAAGAGGTCAGATGGGAACTGTAGGAGCCCTGATCTAACCGTGTTGTTGGATCATCTCCATGAGAAGCCTTGGAATGGCAGAATGAGCTGGAATGCAGGGATTGACCTCCTCTCCTTCACTATTATGTCCTTCTTTCTTGATTTCCTGATAAAGCCTCTTTCACAGAAAGCATCTACCGGAACAGCTGTCTGAGGTTTCACTTTGGGTTTTTTATTATTTAAGTATCTCCCTTTTAGAAATCCCAACTCTATTTTTTCCTTCCTCATCCAGAGAATGAAAATAGCAACAACTAACACTATTCCGGCCCTTTAATTTCCTACTCTATAATTTGTCCATAAAGCCTTTCCCTGCGTTCAATGCCGCCTATTCATCCAGGTCAAGAAGGGGAGGGGGAGTAACAGGGATTGGGGGGGGGGACACATCCAGGTTTCTAGCAAGAGGCACCCATGGAAAGTCTTCTGCTTTCCAACCACAGAGATTGTGGGTGGATGAGGAGTCAGCCTGAGGTTTCAGAATGGCTTCTGATTGCCACTCGGGTCACTTTGCAAATTCCATTTTAAGCAGGTAGAAAAGGTTTGATGGATCAGACCGAAGTCAGCCTAAATTTCACGCTGACCCCCCAGATGCCTCTGGTCTGCCCACAAGCAGGGGGGAGGGATGCATCACTTGGCTCAACATGGAACCAGGCAGGGGTGGGATTCAGCCAGTTCCCATGGGTTCCCTAAAATGGGTTGTTAATTGTATGAGCTGTTTGGCCAACCGGCTGAATTGTCTCAACCTGCCCCCCAATCCCCTCCTGAGGGTGCCCCCCCCTGAGAAAAATGACCTGTCTCAAGATCCCATGGACCTCTTTGGCTCAGGCAGTCCAGTTCCCCGGTGGCTCTCTCTCTCTCTCCGCCAAGCGAAGGAGTCACAGAAACTCTGCAGAGCCCAGAATGGGGCTTCCTCGAACTTCGGGATTGGGAGGGTCCAGAAAGGAGTAGGACCAATGGGAAGTCTCCCTTCTGCAGCGTCATTGGTCTCCAGGCAGAGTCTCCCTCTACTTCACCCAGTGCAGGAGAGCTTTCCAAGCAGAGAAGAAGCCCCAGTAGGTTCTTCAGGCCAAGATCCCCCCTCCCACTTTCCCCGCCTCTTTCTCCCTGCAGAACTGGCTTTCCTCCCTCAGCTGAAGCCCCAAAGGACTCTGCCCGGAGACCGATGACGCTCAAGAAGGGAGAATTCTCATTGGTGCTGCCGCTAGTTCTGGCCCAGCCCTCCCATCTCCGAAATCCGAGACAAACGCTCCACACCCCTTCCAGATTCCTTCTCTGGGGCTGGAAGCATCAGGCCGGGGAGATACACGCAGGCACTGCCGAGCCCAGAACGGGCCTTCAGATGACGCAATGTCTGAGAAACACGGGATGTGCAGAGAAATGCAGGCTACAACCAGCGAATCGCGTTTTCGCAGGATCCCAGGATGAATCCCCAGCGGACCTCTTACAAACACAAACACACACACACACACATTACACAAACACACACACACACACAAACACGCCAAGAGTCTACAGGTGTTTATTCAAAGTCCCCAAACAGGCCCACAGAAAGCTGCCCTATTGATAATAAAGAGAATGTAGATTTAATCCTTCATGTATTAGCTGCAGCTAGAATTGCATTTGCACAACATTGGAAAAGTGTAGAGATTCCTATGGATGAGAAGGTGATAAGGAAAATATCTGAATGTGCAGAAATGAGCAGATTAACATTAGCAATGAAGGAGAAAGAGCAAACTGGATATTACATGATTTGGGAAGCATTTTACCAATGGTTGGAAAATAAAAAAGGAGTTTGGAAATGGAGAAGGCTAAAAAATAAGTAGAAAATATATTTAGAGACATAAAGAAGATGGAAACTGTTAGTAAGTGTATGATGAGAATAATGATGGTCATTGGGGGTCAGTAAGAAAGGGAGAAATGGGAAACTGCACTTAACTGCCCGTTATATGGTCATCCAGAGATCCCGTCTCTGAAGCTCTTTCCACCCTCCCTGCATCTCCTCTTTAGAGCTTCTCCTTCTGGGAAACTCTTCCTCCCCAGTCCTCGCATTCCGACGGTTGCTCCCTCTTGCGGCCTCTTTCCTGGGAGAAAAGAGAAGGGCTCCTTCTGAAGGCCTCTCCACCCTCCCTGCATGGATCTGGTTTCCCCCTGAGGGGATCCTTTGAGAGGAAGGGAGGGATCTCCTCTTCCTGGGACTCTTTCCACCCATCGAGGGTTGAAATGGCGTCTCCTCTTGGCTCTCTGACTGCTTTTCCTTCAATACCTTTGAGGTCCCCATTGAGATGGAGGGGACCCTCCTCCCGGGTTACGTCCAGTTCCTTCCAAGATTGGACTCTGATTAATCCTCATCTACTCCTAGACACAAATAAAGAAACTCCCATTCAAAGACAAGAACGGGAGATCTGTCTACCTAATTCTTGTGTCTTCTTTGACCCTCCCCAATATTTTTTCCCCTCTGCTTATAATTGGATGACATTGGAGGCTGTTTTCCTTCTGACTCCCTCCCAGAGAATTTAAGGCCTCCGTGCTGGGCCTTTCCTGGAGGTCACCAGAGGAACCGGTTTCTTTCTACTACTCAATGGGCCCTACTTCCCTTGGACTCAGAAGAGGAGGGAGGGGCAGGAAAGGCCGGACTGAAGAGGGAAAAGTGGAAGAAACCATCCTCCTTTTTTCCGTCTCCTGCAGAGGGGAGTGAAATGCTCCTTCCCTCCGGGAGCCCCTCCTGCTCCTGGAAAGCCCCCTCCTCCCTTCTTTCTGCCCCTCCACAAGGGGAGACTTGGCTTCTCAGAGCCCCCACAACTTGGCTTCTCTCTCTTTGGGGAGACAAAGACGTCCCAGGAAGAGAGACCAGGGTCCTTCTCCAGGCGCCTGAAGGTCGCAGGGCTTTGGATGGGGGACAAAACCCTCAGCTGAACCTGGCAGGAGCGAATGGGGGGCCTGAGTTGTTTTTCCCTTTTGGTTCTAGGACTTTATCTCCTCTGAGGGTGGATGGATGGAGGGGGGGGCAGCAGCCCAGGGCCTGAACTGGGGGTCCTTCTGGATCCACAACTCCTGCCTGAGGAGCAGGGGGGGGCAGCCGTGGTCAGGAGGGGCCAGGGCAGAGTTTGGGGTTTCACACCCCCCCCAGTCGCTCCCTTCACGGCCACTCAGGCCCTGCTCGCACCCAGGATGGACTCCCGCAAGGCTCTCCCTGTGGGGCTGCCCTTGGAGAGCTTCCAGGAACTCCGACTGAGGCAGAAGGCAGCTGCAAAGACAGTTGTGTCTCTGCCTAAACAACACTGAACAAAGAGCAGGAGGGCCTCCACTTACAACGGTTCTTTTAGTTCAAAGTTAACAACGGCACTGAAAAAAGGGACTTATGACCGTTTTTCATGCTTACAATTACTGCAGTATCCCCATGGTCACGTGATCAAAAGTCAGATGTTTGGCAACTGTCTCATATTTATGACGGTCATAGTGTCCCGGACTCATGGGATGGCCTTTTGGGACCTTCTGGCCAGCAAAGTCAGTGGGGAAGATTCACTTAACAACTGTGGCAAGAAAGGTCGTAAAATGGGGGCAATATCGGCAAGAACTTATCGACTGTCTTATTTAGTAACAGAAATTCTGGGCTCCATTGTGGTTGCAAGTCGAGGACCATCTATAGCCTTATTTGGAAGCCTCCCCAAATGGTGAAACGATATTCAACACAAAGACCCACAATCACACACAAAGGGCCAGTGTGACTGTGACAGAAAGGGATGAATGGAGGCAGGTGCGAACTCCTGGGACTTTGCTGCCTTCAGACGGAGCCCCTTCCTCACCTGGGATGAATCCCCAGTTAGATCCCACAGGGAGACACACACACACACACACACACACACACACACACACACACACACGGAAATCCCCGCACTGGCTCCGATTGTGTCTCAGAAGGGATAGGACACCCCCCCCAGCGACCCCCTAACCCTTGCAAGACCCCCAATGCAGCCTGCCATGCGGTGAGCCCCCCTTCCAGGGGATGCTCCTCCCGGCCCCTCTCCCCCGCCAGACCCTCTTGCAGCTTCATGGTTCGGTGGTGCGTGGTGAGGGGTGTCACTGTGTAAGTGCAAAGGGGGCCGAAGCTGAGGAAGCATCCCCCCCCCTCCACCTAATCCGTGACTTTTCATCAGGTTGGGGAACGAAAGAAGCAGAAATGGCAAAAGCACACGGGCATGCTCAGTTCACTTCTGAAGCTTGAAAGCTGCCAGGTCTTCCCCACCTGCGCAGCAAGCCCTCTGGTGGTCGCCTTCGGCCATGGCAGCTCCCTTTGCAAGCCAAAGACAAGAGACGTGCCGAAGGATGTGTTAAATCCTAGAGCGGAAGGAAGAAGCGGCTTCCTTCCAACAGATCCTCCCACCTGGAATTCTCTCCCCCTCCCATTCAGGAGCAACTGAGGCCAATGCTCTCTGGCGCATGCTCCGTTTGTCCTCTGAAGCTGCCGACTCGGCTTCTTCCGGGAGTTCTACGCGCGAGTCTCAGAGGCTTCCCTCAACCTGTCGTGTCTGTTTGTGTGTGGGGGGGGGGTTGTTGCGCGAGGCAATCCGGCTTCGCTCTGCCCCCCCCCTTGCAGTGAGGTGGCACCAGGGGGACGTGCCCCCCCTCTTTCCCCTGCCTTGAACCGCTGGCGCTGGCGGGGGCTTTGGGGGGGCAGATTTTTCAATCGTTTAGAAGATAATAGGTGTAAGAATAAAGATGAGTCTGAATGGAATGGATAGAAATAAATGGGGACAGCAGGCACAATGGTTACAGGTCCTGCGATTCTGCTAGTGTTTCTCTCTCTCAACACAGACAGACAGACAGACAGACAGACACACACACACACACACACAAATCCCTCTCTATCACAGACGGCAGAGTAGAATCTGCAGAGCTTCCCAGCCCAGCGAAGGGACGTCCCTCTTCCACATCTGCAGGAGCCCCAGAGGTTCTTTCCCAGCCCTTGCCCTAATGGGGAGAGGGGGAAAGGGGGAAACGCAGCCACAGCCCAGGACCCCCCCCAACCCTCCTGTGCAGAAAGAGGGGCTTTGTGGGGGGAGGGGATCCAAGGGACTCCAGGAAAAACTTTCTCTCCCGGAATTGCAAGGAAGCAGAGATGGAAAAGGAGTTTTGGGGAGGGGGGCTCCCTTTGTATCTAGCCCTTCTTTCCCCCCTTTGATGGGAGGGATCCAGGCAGCCCCGATCTTCAGGGGGGAGTCCAGAGCCTGAAATGACCCAGGGACCCTTTTTGCCTGAAGCCAAGATCTCCAGCAGGAACAGTGGGAGAAGAGAGAAGCTGCCCCCCACTCCACACACACACTCCCTGGCTCTCTGCCCAGAGTCTTCCTGGGGGATTCGGCCACAGAGCAGAGTGGAATCTCGGAGGATAATCATTCTCCCCATCAGGAGGGATCCCTGGAGGATTCAACTAGATCTCACACTCAGAGTTTGTTGGGCATTTCTCTGGAGGGAAATGAAAGGGAAATAATCCCCATGTGGCTCATGATAAGAGGGGCAGAGATTGGGTTAAATCCGTCATATAGAATTGAGAGGTTTGGGAGCTCCATGCTTGAAACTGGCCCCCAGAGGGAATAAACGGCACCTGTGGCTGAAGCTAACTAGAAACGTGACATTTGTTGCCATCGTGGTTAGAGAGAAAACCCCGGGAGACAGTTAATGCCCCAACATGTCACGGATCTGAAGTAGCTGCCTGCTGAGCCCATGCCAACATTTGCTTTCTTTTGAAAGTCAATGCTCAACAAAAGGGCTGATGCAACAGTGTGGCCAGACTGCAAGAATAAAGTCAACTTGAATGGAAAAGTAGTTCTCAGAACTTTGCCCAGTTGAAAAAAATCACACCCACAAATAAACAAACATAGAGGGAGAAGTCAGAGAAAACCAAGTGAAAAGAGATGGAGAAATCAAGGCTGCCTCTCATCCCAAGGAAGGAATGAAAGGGGGGGGGGGGAGAAAGGGGAGCTCAGGAGCCTCGTGTTGCAGATGGAAAACATATATGCAAAATCTTCCTTTCAACTTACATTTTCTGAGACCAGGGAATGTGGGAGCCCATATCCCATGTTCCCCTGCCTCACTTTCCCGTGCAGAGGCCAGGCAAGGGGGCTCTTGTAGGGATGACAGGACTGTGCCTGGCTGAGTGGGGAGCCCTTCTTGGCAGAAGAAAGCTGGGGAGCGTCATGTTGGGGGAGGGAAGCAGATCTGCAGAAGCCCCCTCCAAGTTCCATCTTCTGATTCCTGGCAAGGGAGGAGCCCAAGTCCCATGTTCCACTGCCACCTGTTTTCATGCATAAGGCACTCGGGAAAGCAAAGCCCAGACCCATAGAAAAGGCCCAAGATGGCCAGGAAGGAGGAGGGGATCTGGGGCAGCTCCCACCACCCCTCATTCCTTGGGAGAGACTATCCTGGTTTATGGGTCTGAATTTGAGAAGGGAGAATACAGCCACGGGGATTTCTCCAGCTTTGCGTTGGCTTCGTGTCTTTCCAGGAGATGCTCCTATGGGGGAGAAGCCATGCAGTGCTGGGTCTTCCAAGGGGGGGAGAGAAAGATAAAAGCCAGAGATATAAAACAAAAGCTAAAAAGGAGGAAGCCTAATCAGGGATTAGCCAAACAACCCAGGAGTCATCTGCAAAATTGTCTCCTGCTTATTCAGAAATGGGTTGATTAGCCAAGTCTTGGTGCAGAGTTTAACTCCTGACACAAGGGGAGAATACAGACCAGCATTCTTCAGACTGGGAACTTGAAGATGAACTGACTTTAATTCCCAGAATTCCCTGGACAGCTTGATGGCCAGAGAATCCTGGGAGATGCATTGTTGTGTGGGGAATTCTGGGGTTGGAAGTCCATTCATCTTAAAGTTTGAAAAACAAGGACGCAGACCAACAACTCTCCACATGTGACCTCCATTTTGGAAAACAACAAACACACCTGAAGAGACCATCAGTCATTGGCCGGCTTGCATAAGGCAGAAACCATGGGTTTTTATGGCCATCAGATGTGAAACATGCCACAATTAGTTGGACTCACATATAACCCTAAGACCCTGATCATGGTTTGGAAGCTATCCTTGTTGGTTCTTAGAAGTCTTTAAGCCAGGGATGGCAAACCTTTTCTGCACCAAGTGCCAAAAAGTTTTGGAAACGTCATGTGCCTGCACATTGTGTGTGGGTGTGCTTGTTGTGGTCGCACTCCAGAACAGCTGAACTTCTGGGTTTGGGGGCGCATGTGTGGCCAAAGATCAGCTGTCTGGCTCGCATGTGCACACTGGTTTTTGGCACTGCCAGGGGCTAAGGGACTGCGCTCCAGAAAAGCTGAACCTCCGGGTTCTGGCGTGCTTAAACACGAATGATCAGCTGGCCGGCACACATGCTGGTTTTCACCACTGCCAGGTGCGAGAAGTACAGTGCGCCAGAAACTTGAAAGACAAACAGGCAAGGCTGCACGTGTCAAGTGACATGGTTACACATGCCACTTGGAGCATGCATGCTATAGGTTCACCATCATGGCCCTGTACTAATCCTAAATTGGATGTGATTTTAATACTCTTTGTGCCTGATAGTCAAATCTGCCGTGGTTTATCTTCCCAATAAGCGATCGAGTTGGAAGATCACTTAGAAGCCGTTTTTGAGGCTGCCCTGATAAAGTGGGATCTGCCTATGAAAAGGGAGAACCCAGAGACCCCTCTTACATTCCTTGTTATCATTGGCACAACAAAGAAAAATGAAAGAGGAAAGTTGATTGGACAGGATAAAAGCAACCTTTGCATAGGAAATCAGTTACATGTACTCAAACATGTTACATATTTGCATCCCATAATATCACACATTCATTAAATTGAGGTCTGACATGAGAAGGGGCATACATGTAAAGGAACACAGTTGCTTATAGTTCAAGAAAGAGATAAACCAGACCCCAATTTGTATGGACAAACTTTTTTCTTATCCTGAGCTAATTTCCAGCCAGTTTATCTTCCCCGGTTAGCAATGTCAAAGGCTATTCCTACATTCCAGTCTGTAATGAGCCTGAACATTGTTTTAAAAGACAGAAAATAAGTCAAATTAAAATACAAGCTAACTATGTTAGTTAACAAGTTACAAGATCCATGTCATGTGCCCCTCTGCCCAAAGTTAAACTCCATTTTCCATCTGTTGTAAAAAGGAAAATGGTAGGATGAGAGATGACTAGTAGTGAATAGGAAGTTTTATTTTTTCCCCTTTACAGTCTGGATACTGCCTTTTAATTAAGCAGTGGATGGAGTCTGTTTCCTTCACCCTGTGTTGTTTTCCCGTATTCATGCAGGACTCTGAGGTCTTTTCTGCTTTCTTTGTTCCTTGAGTAAGCAGAGGGCTGTGAGGCTGCAGCTGAGATCCTGGAGGTGCTCACAGAATGGAGAATGGCACAGCCTGGATTCTTGCCGCATCTACCTATAAACTCATTTAGGAGAGCATGGTGGCATAGGGAGAAAAGCTGGAAACGCCATGACGAGACCGGTTGGGAAATAGTGGAGGTCTGATCGGCTCTGTAAAAACTGAATCAGACAAACCACTGCTAGTGATTTTCAGGTCAGAACTGTTCTAAAGGAACAGGCAAAAATGAAGAAACATCTCAATGACCAAACAGGAAATGGCAGTTCCTTGAAAAGTCAGAGATAAAGTTCTTCAAACTGACAGCAGAAGTGGCAGTGGCCACACAAATGGCTGCTTCAAAGTTGGGGCAACCGGACCAAGCTACTTGAGCAGGAGCGGTGGTGGAACAAAGTGTTGGACCTGGGTGAAAAAATGATCAACCCAAGGTAAAGAAACTTTAAAATTGGATTAAAAAAGAGACCCAGAATTAGGGGCTATCTGGCAGACGGGGGATTTAACAGAGAAAAAAAGAAAGGACGGAGATTAAAATGGAAAGCCCTAGAAGATTTTTATTCCCAAATTTGGATTTGGAAACATTAAAAATAATAAAAAAAACTTGGGGGGAAATTCCTTTCTTTCTTTTTCCACCTTTTTCTATTTTTTGCAGATTAAATATGGATTTTGACAGCTTTTGACAGCTAGCGGACTAGAACACATTGCATATTGCGGAGGCGGAGACATCTACTGGTGAAAAGAGGATAGTACAAGACTCAATAGAAAATAACAGAGGAAAGTACAGATGTAGACTTGACTTTGACTTTAGCAAGACACTTTGAAGTGGTAGGAAACAACAAGGAGGCTTTATTTTTATAACAGTGTTGTGGATTGGACTTACTATTTTGGTGGAAGAGAAAAGGCAAAATAAAAGTGGAACTGGACTTTAGAAATTGGAAATAAGAAAGAAGAAAAGAAACCAATGAATGAACTTTAAGTAAATGTGATATAGCAGAAAAAGTTTAAACATTTTGTTAAATTAACTAAGCAGACACTATGGAATTTTGGATGTATAACAAACTACTTGACATGTTAAAAAATGTACGTGAAATGCTAAATGGGGAAAAAACTGTGGGAACTCAAAGGGAACAACTAGAACAAGGAGAAGGAGAAAAGAAGAAAGAAAGGGGACTAAATGAAGAACAAGAAGATATTACAGAAGAAAAAGAGATTGAAAAAGAAAAATACTTAGATCATTGTATTGGGATTTACAATAACACATCAAAAGGAGACAAGGGGGAAGTGGCCCCAAAAACGGAAAATTAAATAGCAAAGGTGGGATTAATGGGGAAAGATGGGGGGGGGGGACTTGGGAGAGGTACTAAAACAATAGAATTAAAAAGGAGAAAAAAGATTGGAAAGAAAAAATAGAGAAACTACAACAAGAAGAACAAGCTAGGTGAATGGGTGGAGAGAAGAGAATATGAGATGTTCCTGAGAATCTAAGAGAAAATGGTTGAAAGGAGGAAAGAAGGAAAAGGATTTACTAGTAGAATAGAATGAAATATTTCCTATATAAAATTAAAATTCAGGATACATGTTATCAATAATAAAACAGAATAATAGATAGAAATGATATGTTAAACTTGATTAACTTGAAGAGGCAAATAATGATATTGTTTTGTATTTGAAAAAGAAATTAAAGTTAAGCTGGAAAATATGGAAAGAAAATGAGATGACTGAAATGTGAAATGAAAATATGATGTAAAATGAACTATACATAACAGAAGATGTAAAGGGGGAAAACCCGGACAACACTTTGTTTATAAAAGAAGTGAAAATATGTAACAAAAAATAAAACACTTCAAAAAGAAAGTTACATAGGGAATAGAAAGTTTTATTTCCCCACCTTTGCGGTCCAGGTGCTGCCTTTCAATTAAGCAGTGGATGGAATCTGTTTCCTTCACCCTGTGTTGTTTTCCCGTATTCATGCAGGACTCTGAGGTCTTTTCTGCTTCCTCAGTTCCTTGAGTAAGCAGAGGGCTGAGAGGCTGAAGCTGAGATCCTGGAGGTGCCCACAGAATGGGGGATGGCACAACCTGAATTCTTGCCACACCTACCTAGAGGCCAGTGGTGGGATTCAAATAATTTAACAACCGGTTCTCTGCCCTAATGACCATCTGGGTAGGTGGGGCTCGGTGGTCATGTGACTGGGTGGGCGTGGCCAATTCAAGATCACTCAGGTCGATGGACGCTTCACCTTAGCTGTTACAATGTAATAAGGGTTAACTGGAGAGGCAGTTTCTGTAAGCAGGTCAATAAAGATTAGGCTAGAAACAACATTAGAATGTTTCCTTCCTGCCTTCCTTACAGGATTAGCCCTGTAAAGTGGAGAAAAACAAAAGGAGATTTCTTCCAACAATCGGTTCTCTGAACTACTTAGAAAGTTACCAACCGGTTCTCCCGAATAGGTCCGAACTGGCTGAATCCCACCACTACTAGAGGCCCATGTAGGAGGGCACAGTGGCCCCTCTTAGGGTTGTGTGGGTGTTATTTGGTGGGATGGGACCCCTCTGACCTTCCCATCTCCCAGGCCTTCAGTGAACCCCCACAAAAGACCTCCAAGTTCTAGAAAAGAGCCACTGGGACTCCCGGTTTATGTGGGTCTGTGGTTGAGGGATTGTGTTCCTTTCCTGGGACGGGGGGGCATTGATGTGTCCACCTTGGCCCAGGAGGGGGAGGGGAGAGAGGGGAAGGGGAGCTGAGGGGAGAGGAAGCTCCATCCTTGTGGGGAATGAGATGCTTCCCTCGAAAGGCCCAGCCAGGCAACCAGGCCCTTTGAGCCCATTCCCAGGTGACCAGCTGGAGCGGCCCAGGGACCCCTTGGAGGGAGATGGTAAATGCCATGTATGTACATCATACATAAGAAAACTATTGAAATAAAACACAAACACACATCCTTCCCATTCTATACCCGTGAGGGTGAGCCTATGGCACGCCTACCACAGGTGGCACACAGAGCCCTCTCTGCAGGCACAGGAGGCCCAATCTAGCTCCGCTGCACAGGCACATGCACGCCCGCCTCCCACCAGCCAGCTGGTTTTTGGGCCTCTGCTGCAGGCCAGGGCGCATCTGGGGAAGCAGGTCAGGCGGGGCTGGCTGGCTGATTGGGGAGGGGGCAATCATGGTGCTTAGGAGGCTTGCATGCCCCGACTGAAGCTGGAATTTGCTGCCCTGGGGGAGAATTGAGACGCCCTCCTCAGGGGTGAAATTCAGCCGGTTCTGGAGATTTCTGCTAGTGGAAATTTTGAGTAGTTTGGAGAACCGGCCAACACCACATCTGGCTGGCCCGAGTGGGGAGGGAATGGAGATTTTGCAGCATCCTTCCCCTGCCACGCCCACCAAGCCACGCCCACAGAACCGGTAGTAAAAAAATAGAATTTCACCACTGGCCCTGCTTGAATGGGGAGGACGAGGAGAAAAACGGCTGCTCAGTTGGCTCCCCCATCACCACCACCATTGCCAGCAGCTTGAGTGCCCTGACTAAAGCAGGGATCCCCCCCCTCTCTCTCTCTTTCTCTCCCTCCCTCCCTCCCTCCCTCTCTCCCTCCCTCCCTCTCTCTCTCCCTCCCTCCCTCTCTCTCTCTCACACACATACACACACACACATACAAACCAAACACAGGTGCAGTCGGTTAAAATACTCTCCACAGTGCAGCAGCAGTAGAAGGTCACCAGCAATTTTCCATTCAGCTGTTGTTTCCTGAGAAGCCTCCGGGAGTTTAGTCTCTGCTGGGCCCTTTTGACCAGGGCTGCAATGTGATCGTCCCAGGTCAGATCCTCTTTTATGACAAGACCCAGAAACGTAAAACTGGCCACTTGCTCCACTCGGTCTCCATTGATAAGTCAGGGCTGGATGTCTGATCAATTCCTTCTGTAGTCCACTATCAGCTCCTTGGTGTTATTTGTGTTACGGATCAAGTCATTGTTTACACACCATGAAAGCAACTGTTCCACCTCACCTCGATAGGCAGACGCATCCCCCCCCCCCGAGAGGGGGGAACACAATTGTAGTATCATCTGCAAGTTTAAGAATAGTATTACTGGGGTGAGTGGGAATGCAGCCATGCACATAAAGAGAATAGATTAAGGGACTCAACACGCAACCCTGTGCTGTACCAGTATTCAGAATAAGGGCTGAACAGATATGATTACCTAATCTGATCTCTGAGAGCGGCCAGACAGGAAATCCATAATCCAAAGGAAGATTGAATAAAAAAGGCCAATATTTGAAAGTTTAGTTTATAAACATAGTTCTGCCTTAGGCATGAATGCCAACTGGGTGAGCTTGGGACAAAGTTCAGGAGGCTCTGAGTTCTAATCCTCCTTTAGGCATGAAAAGTTCCTGGGGGACTTTGGGCCAATCCCCGGGACACTTGAGTTCCAGTCCCGCCTTCATTCTTATTGAATGGGGGTGTGAAACTTGGAGAAAAGTTCTCAGATTAATGTAGAATACCCAGAATTGGGGATTCCTAGAATGTGAGATGGCTGAGTGTCCAATATTGTGTGGGGTGATAGACAAAAGTGAAACTGTGGGAAAACACCTGTTCCATGTGGGGCAAAGCCATAAGTCTCTGCCGCCTTCTGCTTGTGTGAGAACCAAAATTATTTGTGTGAATCTTGGAGTGATCTTGGTCTGATCCATCAGAGCTTTTCTTATCTCCTTAAAATGGAATTTGCAAAGGGATCCTGTTTGCAATTAGGAGCCATTCTGATACCTAAACATGGATTACCAACTGATCAGCAATCTCTGTGGTTGGAGAGCAGAAGAGCTTCCATGGGTGCCTCTTCCTAGAAACCTAGAAGTCCCCCCTCCCTTATTCTCCCCCTTGTTGGGTCTGGATGGATATTATGAGCATTGAAGGTTTTTTACCTGGTCAATGATGTGGCTGCCTTTAGACAGGATCCCTCCAACCTCCTCCTGGGGAGAGTCTCAAAGTCCCCTTTCTCTGGACATCTTCTCCAGCCCTTCACAGACAAGACAAGCTGGGAAGAGAACCAGAGAAAATGCTTTAGGTCGAAATTGTAGAGTGGGAAATTAAAGGGTGTGAAAACCGCTATTTTAATTCTCTGGTTGATCAAAGAAGAAAAATCAGTGGGAATTTTACACATTTTTTATTTCCTTTGTTTTTATTATTTTGGTGTGAAGTTCATAACAAAACACTTAGAGAGGGGAGCTGTATTTCCATCTGTGGAGAATCGTTGTGATTCCATTCCTGACCAGCATAGGGGTGAAAATCCTCATGAAATTCTCTCCCTTCTCGGTGTCTGAAGCAAAGAGGCCAATCAGGGTCCATCTGAAATGGAGGAGCAGCTGGACAATTACTGGGTACTGGAATCCTTCTTTGGGGAACATCTGGTGGAAAAAGGGGAACTGATTTTTATCTCTCAGGGTCTCTGAAGCAATTCTATCACTGATCTAAAAAAGCAATAAAGAATGCGGTGTTATATTGGGGGTTAGATCAAATCCACAACGTTAGGTTTTAATAAATCCAACCTGGTTCTCAGGAACCTATTAGAAGAATTTATTGTCAATTAGCAATTAGCCATGTCAAGATGAATAATGTAGAAAACAGAGCATAATAAGTCCATATATAACAATAAAAATGGAAAGTAATAAAAAAAATAAGAAAGAATATGAATAAAGATTGGAAAACATATTTATGCATTACCCTTAAAATTTGCCACAGTCATACCCACATATCCAGTACTCAATGGAAGAGTTTTGCTCCAATAAGGGGCTGCATTATATGTAATTTTGGAATTCTGACCACCCAGAAAATCAGTTGTTTTGATTTAAGCAATGAGTCATTTGTCTAACAATGCAGTCCAAGATCTTTCTCTTTCTTAGACAGTAGACATTCCAATAACAGATGGATTAAGATGCATGACATCTTCTTAACTCCACAAATGAAATCCTTTTCATTATAAGCAGTTGATTATATTTCTTTAATTAACCATTATGACTAGCTTTTCAAATGTTGCTCAAATAAATATGACCCTGAGATATTAAGGCATTTCTGCGTCACAATACTTGGCAATTTGGGAGGTCTGTTTGTAGCAGCTCATCCACTTCAATGTGCCAACCTTACTGAGAGGTTGGGTGTATCTTTCTCTGCTCGGATATCCCAGATTCTTTGTGCAACCTTCTCTTGAACTTGTTCTCCGAGTACGCAAGAGACAGGGAAACCACAGCTCCTAATAAGATTTGTCAGAAGTTCAAGGAAAGTGGTCTGTAATTAAAATTTTGTTGGTTCTGACAGACCAGAATTTGGGGTTCGCTCATTTTCCACTAATTTTATTTTAGATCAATAATAATATTCCCTAATTTTAGTGAGAAAAATGAACAACTTCCTAAATTAGTTCTGAGGACAGAAGCTAAAGTTCTTTTATCCATCTCTAAGATACTCTTCAGCTACTGGGACTGGAATTGTACTAAGCATGAACTATCTTAACTATAGTTTAATATAGGAGCTTGGAAATACAGACTTTAATATATTGGGCTAAGGAAGCTGGATGGTTTTTAAAATTTAAGCAGCAAATTACCTGAGTCCCCTGCTCTAAAAGCGCTTCATTGAACAAGAGTGAGTGAACTTTCAGTTTTGGAGAAAATAAATAAGGAAAGATGTTAATTCACTCTATTGATTCACCATCAAATAGCCATCTATGGCTATGATGTTATTTTCCAAACACCCTAACTGTTGACTTTCATTCATTAATTTTAAACAATTATTAGCACAGTAGGAAGCAACTCTTCTCAACAACCCAAGTTGAAACTATAAAAGTAATATCATAACATCAGCAAAGAGGCATTTATCTCCTAAGGCATCCTTACTTCATGCCTTGATTTTGACATCTTTTCACTCATTTCTTTTAACTTTTCTCCCCCCTCCCCCTCTCCTTCCTTCCTTCCTTCCTTCCTGTGTTCATTCCATGGGGTGAGAGGCAGCCCTGATTTCGTTTTTTCTAACCTCTCTCTCCCCCCTCCCTCCCTCCCTCTCTCTCATTTTTTTTTAACTCTGCAAAATTCTGGTAACTAGTTTTTTCAATAAAGTTGATTTTGTTCTTGGAGACAGGCCATACTATAGTATCAGCCCTTTTGTGTGGTGCCCTTGAGCATTAGCTTTCAAAATAAAGTACATTTTGATTCCAACTCAGCTGCCAAATATTTCAGTTCTGTGATATGCTCCGCCATTAACTGGTGCCTGGAGTTTTGTCTTTTATTACTATGCCAACAAATCTCAGATGTATTTGTTTCTTCAGCCACAGGTGATGTGTATTCCCTCTGGGGTCAGTCTCAAGCATGGAGACCCCAAATCTCTCAATTCTAGATGATGGCTTTAATTCGATACCTGGCCCTGTTATTATGAATCACATGGGGATTATTTCCCTTTCATTTCCCTCCAGAGAATTTCCCAACAATTTTATAGTCCAAGAACTGGTTGAATTATCGAGGGATCCCCCCTGAGAGGGAGAATTATGATAAAAGTTTCAGCTCTGCTCTTTGGCCAAATCCTCCAGGGGAGACTTTGGGTAGAGAAATAGGGAGTTTTGGGACAGGCAAGGTCTGTGCTCTTGAATGTCCATCTCTCTCCTTTCCAGATGAAGCTGAGTGTTTCTCTGTGTTTGAATCAGGAAAACAACTGGATCATATTCCACCTTGTGAGACTTCTTTGAATTCTTCTCATTCTTCTTTAGAAACAGGAAGGGGATTGATTGATTCGCCCCATGAATGATGGACCTCCTGCTTCTGCTTCTGCTGCTGCTTTTGTCCCATCCAATCTCTGGGAAGCTGGGAATGAAATGCCCGCAGAGTTTGGAGGACCAGGATGGAAAACGACCACAGAGCTTTTACAGCCCAGGAGACCATCTCATCAGTATAGTCGCCACTGGAAGAGAAAGACTGCATACAAACTTGCTTTTCAACGTGGCTCCTTCTCTTCAGTTTGTTTTTCGTGATCCGTAAGTCATTCAGGGTGATAGAGTTGCACTCCCTCCATTCTAACACTCTCCTTCTTTTCTGTTTTTATTTTTCATTTATTCCTATATTGGGGATTGTGTCTAATTTCCTCAATGATTTTCCATGTCTTCTCTTTTTTGTCTGATTTTGTGAAAGAAACTGAAATCGAAAAATAGGCCTAAAAAAAAAAAGCTGAAAGGGCTGCAGATTATTTTCCTCTCTCAGTTCAATCCTTAATTTATCACTTGAATAATGAATTTTATTTAAAGTAGTGGTGGAACCAGTTGTAGTTGTCGAACCTCAGCCCATTTCCATATTTGTATAACTGATCATTGCTTTTGGATCAATGTTGGCTTAAGGTTCAGTAGGCTTTTGGAGGCTTATATATTTTTAAAAAGTATTTGTTGCTGCCCATTATAATAACATTTTTTTTTACAATAGGGATGTTTATGGTTTTCCAGATGCCTTAGGATTCATTTTCAACATTCAAATGGTCAACAAGAATTCCCAGCCCCTGCATAATCTCACACTGGGCTACAACCTCCATGCCAACTATTGGAGCACTTTCCACACTTCAGATGCCTTGCTGGACATTCTCTCTACTGGAGAAGCCAATGTCCCCAACTACGGCTGTGGAAGGAAGGAGAACCTTCTGGCTCTTCTTGATGCAGCTACCAGGGAAATCTCCATCCAGATGTCAACATTAGGAGGCACCTACAAAGTCCCACAGGTTTGTGTGTGTTTTTCTCCATCTGGTAAAGTTAGGGGTGGGTGATGGTGGGTGAGCAATAGATGCAATCATGTCTTCCCCATGGAATCCAAGAGTTGCTTTTCTCCATATAGGCAAAAATGTTAATATTTTACCCCTTTATGTTCATGTTGAGATTAATCATAAAAGGCCTGAAATTCAAGCAATTCATTCCCTGGAAAAGACATTCTACCAACTATTTGATTGATCAAAAAATATCCCTGGTTGTTGGGGTCTCTATTGGCATCTTCATTTTCACAAATAAAAAATGTCTACAATATCCAGTCGGATTGAAGTCAGCAATAGTAGCATTTTATCTGATTAAAAAGTAGAATAAAAAGAAGTCTAGCAATTATAGGCCAAACTGACTAGGAGATATTGTGGCTAAACCTTATGCCATGATCCTCTTAGTTAAACTTGAGAAAAATGCATTCCTTGCAGAAGAACCAGAAGGTTTTAGGTAGCGAACAGCTATATAGATTTTATAATAAATATAGCATGTCAATAATCTAATATTGCTAACAATTTGTCTTAAAATCTCTTATCTATATCAGCAAACTAAAACACAGTTTGCTAGCTTTCTAGATGTTAGTGCATTTGTCATATAGAACAGATAAATATTATATAGGAAATTGATTGCCCTCAAAATTGAGCTCAGCCTGTTGGCCTGCGCCACCTTAGGAGCCAAGGTGGCGCAGTGGTTAAATGCAGCACTGCAGGCTACTGCTAGATCAGCAGGTCAGTGGTTCAAATCTCACCGGCTCAGGGTTGACTCAGCCTTCCATCCTTCCGAGGTGGGTAAAATGAGGACCCAGATTGTTGGGGGCAATATGCTGACTCTCTGTAAACCGCTTAGAGAGGCCTGAAAGGCCTATGAAGCGGTATATAAGTCTACTGCTATTGCTATTGCTATTATTGCTATCCAGGCTCTTTCTCCAGGTCCTTGTTTAAGAGGGAGGTTTGGGCTCAATGGAGCCATGAGAAGAAGGATTGATACTTACCAAGGTGGAAGGGAAGGATGCATATTTGAACCCTTGTTAATCAGTCTAGATATTGACAACTTACTTCAACGAATGAAGGATCCATACACAGATCATAAATAAATGTTATTTCATTCTTTGACAAAAATTACTAAATTAGTGGACCAGCGAAATGCAGTGCACATAGTATACAGTACTTGGATTTTAGAAGGGCTTTGACAAAGTAAACCACCATCTATTTCTTCGAAAGCTAAAGATATATGGGACAGACAGCATCCACCCCAGATGGACTCAGCCTGTGGTCCTCAATGGAACTGCATCTACATGGAGGGAAAGAAGCAGTGGGGGACCCCAAGATTCTATTTTAGGCCCAGTACTCTTCAACATCTTCATCAACGATTTGGATGAGGGATAGATGGGGAACTCATCAAATTTACACATGACACTAAACTGGCAGGAATAGCCAACACCCCAGAAGATAGGCTGAAGATCCAGATGGATCTAGAAAGACGTGAACCCTGGGCCTATCTAGCAAAAGGAAATCCAATGTAGAGAAAAGTAAAGTCTTACACTTAGGCTAGAAAAACCAAATGTACAGGTACAGATTAGGTGAAACCTGGCTCAATAGCAGGAACTGTGAGAGGGATCTTGGAATCTTAGTGTACAATCTCTCAAATGTGAGTCAACAATGTGTGGCAGCAGCCAAAAAAAAGCCATTGCAATCCTAGGCTGTATAAACAGAAGGAGAGAATACAAATCACGAGAAGTATTGGTACCGCTTTATAATGTCATGGAAAAACCACCCTTGGAATAGTGCATGGATGGAGAACCTTTTCAGCACCAAGTGATCTTGTCAGGGACGTGATCTGGAAGAGGAGTTGCACAGTGTACATGCCAATGCATACATGTGCACCAGGCAGCTCCTCTTACCGTTTCTGGTATGCAGCCACAATCAGCTGGCTGGTGCGCATGCACTCGCAGAAACCGGAAGACCAGCTCTTCCCCTTCCTGGCACTACTGTACACACAGAGGCCAGCTGATTGTTGCACACACATGCGCACCAGAAACCTGGAAGAGCAACGGGCAAGGCCGCGTATGCCAGATGACATAGCTCTGCGTTCCACTCAGCCCAAGCTAAGAAGCTGAGGCAGAGGGCGCCATTTCCCCCTCCTGGGGCCTCTGTGCATCCCGCTTTTGGCTTCCCCAGTCCCCAGAAACACTCTGCCGGCCAAAAACTTTGGTCTTGCTTTACAGCTTCAGTCCGTGGGGCTTGCGAAGGGAAGGCCTGCACTCAGCTGGTGGGTGGGGGCTGGAGGGTGGGGGCTGGAGGGTGGGCGGGGTGATTCGGGTGGGGTAGCCTCGTGGTCCAAATTAATGGCTTCAGTGGGCTATATCTGGCCTGTGGGCCGTAGTTTGAGGACCCCTGGTATATGGTCTCCTTCTTGAGCAGAGGGTTCGACTAGAAGACCTCAAAGTTCCCTTCCAACCATTTTATTTTGCTATAAGTTCTGTTATAGGTACATATGTTTAGCATGCTAAATACCTATTGGAATATGCTGATTTACACTGTGATATTATCATACTTACATATTGGATTATATACCCTGTGAGGAAGACTTGGGTTCTTTTCTCATAATAATTATCTGATACTTAATAAATCAAGCTCAAAAGTTATGTTCTTTGGGAAATGACATCCTAGCCATAGAGGGTCAGCCAATAGAGCAAGTAAGACCTTTCCTTACCTGGGGTAGTTTTCTCTGACACTGAATCTTGGCTCCCTCATCATCAAAGGAGCTCAGTTAGATCGAAGACATGAGTGAAAGTGGTGCTTAAAAGAAAACCTCATAGCTCTCCAGCTTCCTCAGCCCCAATTATTGAAGTATGTGAGGCCAAGGTTTCCCCCATGTTCTTACATCAATCTGATGTTTGGGGCTTCAGAGAGAAACCACCAGCAGAACCAACCCAATCCCAGCTGCTGAGGAGTAACTTGGGGTGGACAAAAGGACTCCAGCTGCTGCCCCTCAGAGCTGATTTGGGAATTTTCACAATTTCTGCTTTGCCTAAAATCAGAAAATATGGGTATTGGCATAAAATTTAATCTATGGAAACGGGCAGACTCAGAAAATTGTGTCTGTTAGAACAGAGACAACTTCAATTAAAGACCAATCTTGTATTGTACAACTGACAAACTGTATTAGGAACTGAGGTCTCCATGTTTCTTGTACAATTGGAGAAGAAGCTACAAAGATTCCTCCACAAGGAATCTGGGCCATTTAAGCATTAAAATATGCAGCAATCCTCAAAATTATAGTAGGCCATTTATTGGAATATAATACTTCAGTTGGCATTTGCACATGTTAATCTAATTAAAATAAATTTTAGTGGTGAGATACAATAATTTGATTTACATTGTTTATAGTTTTTTACTTTATTTATTATTTTCCCCTTTTATAATACAATCTTGCTAATATTCTGTCTTTTATATTTTAAACAATGTCTAATTAACAAATGATTCTAATGCTTTCCTGAGAACAAGGTTGGATTTATTAAAATCTAATATTGTGGACTTGATCTGACCCCAAATATAACACAGCATTCTTCATTGTGGAAGGTTTTTGAATGCAGCTCAGAATCTGATAAGTCCGGTGAAACTCTGAAGATGAGGCTACGTATTATCAGCTTTTATTTCTGCAGAAAGCAAAAGACTGGACAATCTTTTGGTCTCCCGCCTTAACAGAGCAGGCAGAGAGAGAAAAACTTTTCCAAACATCTTACAGCTCAAACCGGAAGCTTGGGAACAGACGTCACTTCCAGTTTTCTCATAAGGTCATTTTTAGTCCTCCGTAGGCTTTTCACCCTATCTCATAAAACCTGCCTGGGGAGGGTGAAAAAAGCATGCAAAAAAGGGGGGTCATGCCTGTTATGCATGCATGCACGTTGGGGGGGAGGTGTCACACATTGCATTATGGGTGCAGCACCCCCGCGCACGACCTCCCTGCGCTCCCCTGCTTATGGCACTTGAGACAAAAAAGGTTTGTCATCCCTGGCCTAGAAGTTTTATCCAAGCAGTTGGCACCTTAGGTTACAATGGAGCATCTCTCACCAGCAATTTAACAAAAACTGAATTAGGTTACACTCTGTGTATGCTCTAATCCAGTGATGGCAAACCTGTTAGAGACCGAATGCCCAAACCGCAACCCAAAACCCACTTATTTATCTCGGATTGCCAACACGACAATTTAACCTGAATAATGAGGTTTTAGTTTAGAAAAAAACTCATAGGTGATTAATGTCTTTTCTCTGAAAAAAAACCCACAATAACAGCACTTTCAATTATACAAAGACCTTTTTATTGAAAGGTAAACATTTGCTTTTGGCGTGCTTTTGATTAATGTGACCTTTGCTGTTGATGCACACTGATAATTTTTCTAACCTTGACTCAGACTTTGGAAGTTTGAGAACAACACATGCAGCACTCAGGTCATCTGTTAGTCCAGGGGTGTCAAACTCAATTTCAATGAGGGCCCCATTGTGGTTGATATTGGAGGCCATGGTGGGCATGCTTTCACTGCTGCTGTGCTCACTCTCCTTGGTTGCCAATGGTGTGTGCAGGAGGGCAAAGTATGTGGGTCAGAGGGAGGCCCACTCTCTCTCCTTATGAGACCTAGCTTTGTAACCAAAGCATCCTCAAAGATAGGATGGGAGACCACCAGGAGAGGTCAGGAGGAGGGGACAAGGGGTTGGTCAAAGGCAGCAGGGCTGCTGGAGATCAAGTGCTAAGGCAGGATTTACCTCACATCCTCATTCTCTCTCCTTATAATCTCCTTCCTTCCCTTCTTTATCCTTCCCTCTTCATTCTTCCTTCCCCTCTTTCCTTATTTTTGCTTCCTTGCTCTCTTCCCCTCTTTCCTTATTTTTCTTCGTATTTCCTCTCCCGACTGGGATGCTCCGATGCAAAAGGGGAAACATTCCTTGCCTTGTGATCAAATGGCACTTTTGCTAGTAGTTTGTGGCCACTGAAAAGACTGAGAACAAACCAGGTTCAGTTTATTCCATGCTTGTCTCTCATTTCCTCCCAGGTACAGTTGGGCCATGCAGGCTGCTGCCACCTAAGCACCATGATTGCCCCCTCCCCAGCCAGCCAGCCCAAGCGGCAGTGGGCTCCACAGGACAGGCTCTCATTTCTGCACTGGGGCAGAAAACTCTGGTGGGCTGGAATTGAGTGTGGATGGCCTCTCCCCCCCCCCCCAGTGCTTCCTGGCTCAGTTGGAGGCTTCCTTCAGCCTTCAAACAGTTGCAGGGTTTTTTCTTTGCTCCCAGGTTGGTGCAAGAGGCTTTCTAGGGCTAAAATGGGGGGGAAACCCTGCGCTTTCTGCACCCCATTTTGGCCCTGGAAAGCCTCCTGCACCAACCTCAAAGCAAAAAATAAAAAATAAAACCCCTGAAACTGTTTTAAGGCTGAAGGAAGCCTCTTACTGAGCGAGAAAGCACTGGAGGCCCAGACCATTCATTCCAGCCCACCGGAGTTTCCTGGGTTCCACCACAAATGCGCGCACAACAAAAGCTCGCCTGACTAAACCGCGGTTTCTAAAGCGCGGGACAAAACCACGTGACAAATTAGCGACTAATTAGCCCTAAAGCGCACCTAGAAAAGCGCGCCAACAGAAGCGCGCTGTAACGTAACCCTCAACCTAACCCTCAACCTAACCCTAAACCTAACCCTAACTGTAAATCTTACCTTAAATGAAATCGCGCTTCTGTCGGCGCGCTGTTGTCGGTGCGCTTTTGAAATCGTGGTTTTAGCGCCGCGGTGTTGTCGGCGCACTTATGACGTTCGTGCTTTTGACGGGTCACGGTTTCCTGAATAATGTGAGCACGCAGACACACACACACACACACACACACACACACTGCATACTCATGCGTCACCCGCCCTGGCCCTTCACAAAGGCCCGAAAACCAGCTGGCCGGCAGGAGGTGCGCCTGCATGTGGATGCTAGTGGAGCTGGGCTGGGGTGACTGGTGTGCTGGGAGAGGACACTCTGCATGCCACAGGTTCCCCATCACAGCTCTAATCCTTTCAATTCCTTTTCCAGATCAGTTATTTAGAAGCTTCAGAGGCTCTGAGTGATAAAGGCAAATTCCCCTTTTTCCACCAGATGTACCCCAAAGAAGGAATCCAGTACTCAGCAATTGTCCAGCTGCTCCTCCACTTCAGATGGACCCTGATTGGTCTCTTTGCTTCAGACACAGAAAAGGGAAAGAGTTTCATGAGGATTTTTACTCCTGTGCTTGTCAAGAATGGAATTTGTGTGGTTATATCACAACTGTTCTCAACAACTGGACATACAGCAGCCCTCAGGGATTCCCTCTCTAAGTGGAGACAAGTCAACGTCTTTGTTCACTTCATGGAATTTGATTTCCTTTGGAACAGAATTCTTCCTTTCCATTTAACACTTATGCGTCTGCCAGGATCCATTGAGGGGAAAGTCTGGATCCTCACAAGTTTTGGAGAGTATGAAATGGACAAGCGCAGACTTCTCAAATACATCCATAGTCTTTGGAGGTTTGGTTATCTGGCAAAAGAAAGGCCAAAAGATTCTGCCTTTGAACCCTTTTTATTTGTGGAAGAAAAGTTTCAAGATCATTATTTTCATTGTTCTCTTTCAAAGAATGTCTTTTCTGTCAAAGGCCGCAGAAGATGCACCCAGAAAGCCCCACTGCAGACCCAAAGGAAAAGGGGCAGATTAAGGGCCTCAAATGACTACACCTATTACAGTCTCATGAAGACTCTGGCCCAGGCCCTGAATGCCGCATATTCCTCCAGATCGAGGAGGGGAAGGAAGGAGGGAGAAAAGATCTTGGGGTCTCCAAGGCTGCAGCCATGGCAGGTAAGGGGATCCCGATATGGATCTATTAATCTTAGATCCTTTGGAGGAGGAATCCAGAGGAAAAGTGGGGGAACCATCTCAACAGATCTGGCCAATTTAATTACTCAGGGAATTAATGGTTCCAAAGAGTAGATACCATGGCATTTTTATATTTAGCACTGCTAATTGGAAAATGCTGTATTCCTCTTAAAATAAATTCCCGTATTTGTGGGTTTGTGATTAGCCTGGTGGAATTCCACCTTCCTTCCGTCCCCATTGCAGGTGGGTCTGTGTGCAGCTGGATAGGCAGCTAAGCCCCCCTATTCTCCTCCAATGAAAGGGAGCCTGGCGTGGATCTGGATGCTTTATTGGGAGAAGAGGGCAGGTGAAACTGAGGAGATGCAAAGAGTGGAAATCAACTAGAAAGACGAGATAGGCAGCATTAACTAACAGCCAGCAAAGAAGCAGCTGGAACCTCTCCAGCGATGCTCCTTGTGAGGGACGGAGGCCATCTCCGGATGACCAGGGGTCTCGGTCACAACGGCTGCTTCCGTCTTCTCCAAAGGCTGACAGAAAATGGAGTCTGGCTTCAGACCTTAGAGTTAGGCTTATCTGCCCCCGGCCACTAGGTGGGGCTAGAGCAACAACAGCACAACAGTTACCGTATTTTTCAGAATATAAGATGCAGCCTTTTCCCTCAAAAAAGAGGCTGAAAAAGTGGGTGCGTCTTATACATCCAATACAGCATTTTTGCCTCCCGAAACTCCGCCCCCTTCACCAAAATGGCCATGCATACCCTTATGGAGTTTTTCAGAGAGCTCCTGGGGGCTGGGGAGGGCAGTAATGAGCAAAAAATGGACCATTTCCCCCGCCAACCCCCAGCAGCACTCTATAAGCCTCCATAAGGCTATGCATACAATTTTTTTTGACAAAAAACAGGATTGTTTGGGGGAAAAACAGGCCATTTTTTGCTCATTCCCCCCCCTAACTAGGAGCACTCTGCAAGCCCCCCGAAAGCTAGTCATAACATTTTTTAAAAGGGGCGGGCGTTCTCACAAAAACAGGCTGTTTTGGGGAGGCTTGCAGAGTGTAAAAAAAATTTGTTTTCCCTCTTGGAAAGCTCTTTAACTGGTTGATGAGAATTACATTGATCAAGGGCTGTGCCAGCAGAAGCAAAGTCTTAGGTGCTGCAGATTGTCAGCGACTTCCTTCTCCAGCACATAAATAAATACACCTGGAAACATCTACCTACCTACCTACTCTCTCCCTCCCTCCCTACTGTATTTCTCTCTCTATTTCTTTTTGTTTTTCTCTCTCTATCCCTCTACCTACCTACTGTATTTCTCTATCTCTCTGTCTCTCTCTATTTCTCTCTCTCTCTATCCTTTTATCTACCTCCCTACCTCCCTACGTAACTACTCTCTCTCTCTCCCTACCTACCTACTGTATTTCTCTCTCTTTCTCTCCCTCTATCTACCTACCTACTTTTTTATAAAAAAATGCATCTTCAAAAGCTTGGTGCGTCTTATACTCCGATGCATCTTATACTCTGAAAACTACAGTACTTGTTGTGGCATGACAACCTTTATAAATTTGGAGGAAACCCTGAGACCATCTAGCCCAACCCCTCCTCTGTGCAGGAATCCCAGTTCAAGCTTCTCTGACTGATGGCTGCTCAGTCTTTGCTCTCAGACAATCCATGAAGAGGAGACTGAACTTCTCTGCTTTACTGGCTCAGCTCTAAAACAGCTCATCCTTTTATCATATTTTTTCTCTCATTCAGTTAAAATCCCCTTTCTTGTAACTGAATTCACTTTTTCCATGTCTGACACTCTGGAATAAGAGTGAGCTGATCTTACACTCGTGTGTAACAGGAGTCAGTTTTTGGAAGTGGGGTTCTATCCAGTGGTGGGATTCAACTCTTTTTACTACTGGTTTTGTGGCTTGGTGGTCTTGTGACTGGGTGGGCATGGCTTGGTGGACATGTGATTGGGTGGGTGTAGCCAACTTGACATCACTCACGTCAAGAGGTACCTTGCCTGGCCTCTCCTTGCATCAACAAGATACAATTTCCCTGTCTATTTATTTACTATTAATGAACATCGAAAATACACAATTTAATCCTATGTATATATGCCATATGTGTACATATATATTACAAGGTATAGTGTTTGTATAAGCACACAAAAAGATACGTTATCTACTTTATACACTGTACACACACACACACACACACACACACACAAACACACACACAAATACACACCTCTTCTAAAACTATACACATTCAACCTCACTTATTGTGTTTGGAAAAACACACCCAGAGTCCACTTTCTACCACACATTTAACTATCCCTTCTGCACATTAGAACATTACACAGGGCTTCAGATGTTCTTCTTTCCATGGACATCACCCTGCTGACTCAGATTCTGTTTCCAGTTAACTACGATTTTGACATCATTTTCACAAACATACATATCAAATTTGGTATCCTTCATGTTTCTTCCAGTCCATCATTAATGTTCTTATATGAGACTCTTTCAAGTCCCAATAGATAAAAACCAGATATTTTTCTGCTGTTTTTTACTTATG
The DNA here is from genome assembly GCF_051295495.1 of Thamnophis sirtalis. Lineage (NCBI taxonomy): Eukaryota > Metazoa > Chordata > Lepidosauria > Squamata > Natricidae > Thamnophis > Thamnophis sirtalis. The sequence continues at coordinate 13,581,760 of NW_028261395.1, forward strand.
AACCCTTCTCTGTGTGCTAATCATAAATATTGTTCTCGACACTTGATATTCCTCTTATAAAATTTTGTTTTATTCAAAAAGGTAAAATACAAGTTTTGTCTTTTATTACAAAGACAAAACAAAAATAGATAAAACATTAAAAACAGACAAAGACATGCATATTGTCTCCCCAATTGAATACAATACAGCAATAATAGTTTCTCCCACTTCCAAAATAGGCCCACAATTATAAACTATATATCTACTGGACTTGTCATCTATCTGCTGTGTATAAAAACATAGACAATTGTAGAAGAAAGATTCAATCTGGGATAAGAAACAAAGTTTTCTGCTTTTTAAATTCCTGGATGTTCCCATTCTAGTTTCATCCCTTTCTGGAGAAGAATGAGTTTTGGAATATTTCTCACCATAAACTGTACTTGGACCAAAATGGAGAGAGAAGAGCAGATGTAGGCATTTCGGGCTACTTGGTTCTCCCCAAGGAGGATCCCAGGAGAGAGATTCTGGCGTATTTCAAAAGACAGAGACTTACTATCAACCAAGATGCTCTTTCAGGGCTAAAGTTGCTCAATAAGGTAAGATAAATTTTGGAGTCATTTCTCTGTTTCCCAAAGCCTGAGGTCCCATTTCAAGTGGGCAAAGCCAAGAGTCTCCAGGGTGGTTGGCATCCCATGCCAGTTGGTGTCATCTGATTGTAGTTCTTCAACAGACGCGACCTACAGTAAGTGGAGGGGCTTTGCCATGTTTTATGGAAATCTTTCAAGATCTTACTGGTCAGAGGTTTCTTTCTTCATCACAGTTTTATTCTTTATTGAAAAATCTAATGGGATAGAAATTTCCTAAATCTTTTACAATAAATTTTATTCTCTGTTTTAATATGAATATATCATCATATGTAAATCTTTTTTCAATTCCATCTCTGCTGAGTTTATTAAGTAGAAAAGTCCTTTATTGTAATGTTAAATGCCAAAAGCAAAAGGGAGGAACTAAATGAAGAATCTGCCAGTAGTTAGTTATACCTCCTGCATCTTCTTAGTAGTAGTCAGGTATTTCATATTTACTTACATGAAGACCAGAGGCTATTTGGCTAATGTCAGTGTCTATCTCTATTTTCCATGAATGTTGACTACTAACACATATTCTTTGGCATTCTTCATTTTTCTGCTCAGTCACTGCCTCAGTCCAACTGTGCAGAAAATTGTCATCCTGGATTTGTCAAGAGGGCTCAAGAAGGAGAGCCAGTTTGCTGCTATGACTGCGTTCCTTGTCCGGAGGGGACCTTCTCCACTCAGGAAGGTGGGTCACACTGAGGAAAATGGGAGGCTTTGTGGAACTGGATCCATCCAGAATCTTTTCATGAAAGTGCAAGTTAAAAGACACAAGCTCACCCTTTTTTAATTTTAACATGCACAATTTCTTATCTAAAAGGAAGTAAATCAAAAAGTCTTTGAAGGAGAGGCTGGGAGGAAATGGGAGGAGGGGGTTGTAGACTGGGCAAGCTTTACTAACAGCAGAGGAAACGTCTCTCCTGCTTTCTAGTCTGGATATGTGCTGCTAAGTTCACCTTTCTAGGAAGATCCGAGTTCTTTGAAACTTGATGGATTGTTTTAGGTCCACCTTCTGAAAGACCCTGCAATTCACTGTATATTTGGATCCTCCCCTTGAGGATCACTGAAAAGGTGTCACTGGTCCATAATGTGGTGCTGTGGATAGTTATGGGGTCAACTCATTGCACAAATATTCTGCCAGTCATGTAGATAAATCAATCAATCAATCAATCAGAGTAGAGCTGGAAAGGACCTTGGAGGTCTTCTAGTACTACCCCCTGCTCAAGTAGGAGACCTGATACCATTTCAGACAAGTGACTGTCCAGTCTCTTCTTAAAAACATCCAATGTTGAAGCACCCACAACTTCTGGAGATCAGCTGTTCCACTGGTTAATTGTTGTCACTGTTAGGAAATTTCTCCTGAATTCCATGTAGCTTCCAGGTGTTACAAGATACTGTAGGTATCCTCTAAGTCCAGTATATTAACTGCCATGTGGCAGGACTCTAAATATCTGTATAAAAAGATTATATGATTCATTATTAACCTGTAATAATGTAGCTTCCTATGAATTACATTCAACATTACACCAGAAATATTTAACACCCTCGGACTTTCCTCAACTTCATATACCTAGCTACTTTTTTAAAAAATACATCCTTCTTATGCTATTTTTAATGAAAACTAAAAGGAACGAAATATTAAAGAAAATTGATTTTTGGTTTCTCAGATGCAGAAAAATGCACCAAGTGTCCAGATGACAAATATCCAAATGAGGCCAGAGTCCAATGTATCCCCAAAGTTATAGCCTTTCTGTCTTATGAAGAACATCTGGGCATCATCCTGGTCTCTTTTGCCCTGCTCTTCTTCCTGACTACAGTCCTTGTTTTAATTATCTTCATTAAATATGGAGAAACTCCCATTGTCAAAGCCAACAATCGCGACCTCTCATACATCCTCCTGGTCTCCCTCCTGCTTTGCTTCTTGTCTCCTTCTCTCTTCATTGGTCAACCAAGGAAAGCCACCTGCCTTCTCCGACAAATGGTTTTCAGCATCATCTTCTCAGTTGCTGTTTCTTCTCTCTTGGCCAAAACCATCACAGTGGTTCTGGCTTTCCTGGCCACAAAACCAGGAAACCGAGTGAAGAGATGGTTGGGGAAGAGCTTGGCCAACTCCATCATCCTTTCTTCTTCTGCGGTCCAAATTATCATCTGCTCCATCTGGTTGGGAGTTTCTCCCCCCTTCCCTAATTCTGACCTCCACTCCCAGCCTGGAGAGATCATCCTGCAATGCAACGAAGGGGCCGTTGTCATGTTTTACGTCACCCTCAGCTACATGGGCTTCCTGGCTGCCATCTGCTTCATGGTGGCTTTCCTGGCCAGGAATCTGCCTGGGGCCTTCAATGAAGCCAAGCTGATCACCTTCAGCATGCTGGTCTTCTGCAGCGTCTGGGTGACTTTTGTGCCCACCTACCTGAGCACCAAAGGGAAATACATGGTGGCTGTTCAGGTCTTCTCCATCCTGGCCTCCAGTGCTGGTCTGCTGGGCTGCATCTTCATCCCCAAGTGCTACATTATCCTTCTGAGGCCAGACCTGAACACAAAGGAGCATCTTACAGCCAGAACAAATGTAAAAACATGAGCTATTAAGAGTCACAAACACACCTTTATTTGTAAAAGTTTTTTTGTAACCTGGCTAAAGGGCATTCAAAATAATTTAATCATTAAAACAGACTTATCATAAAAGTATGAGGACTCTTTTACTGTGAGAAACATTTACCAATTCTAAAAAAAAATCAGTTGTTTCTACAATGATCAAGAATTGTAATATCTATCAGCAATTATAAAAAATATGGAACTGGCCTGGGCAAGGACCATGACAACTGTTTCAATCACTACTTTAAACAAAAGTGAGCATTCAAGTGATGAAGTCAAGTTTGGATGGAAAGAAGGAAAATAATCTGGAGTTGTTACAGTTTTTATTCCATCCCATCTTGGGATTTCAGCGACTTCCACAAAATAGGAGAAAAAGAGAGAAGCTTTGGAAATCCAGACCATGCAGGAAATTAGAGACAGGTCCTTTCCTATAGGAGTAAGTGGAGTAAAGAGAAAAGAAGGAAAGTGTTAAGATGAATGCAAACAGAGGAAAGGAAACTCCAGCACAGGGAATGACTTAGAATGAAACTGACCAGGAGGAGCCTGGTTGGAAGTCCTTGTTGTATGCAATCTTCTGGTGAAGCTGAGGATTCTCCCAATGAGACAGTCTCCTGGCCTGGAAAAGCTTCATGGATTGTTTCTATCCTGGTGCTCCATACTCAGCGGGTACTTCATTTTCAGCTTCCGAGAGACTGGCTGGGACACCTGCAGCACCAGAACCAGGAGCAGGAGGTCCACAATTCATGGGGTGAACCAATCAATCCCCTTCCTGTTTCTAAAGAAGAATTAGAAGAACTCAAAGGACTTCTGTCATGTTCTGGGCGAAGATTGGAGGCGAGGCCAGAGTGAATTCTAACAGCCCTTTATTCAATACTGCCTGCGAGGTATCAACTCCCTGGTCACAGCACCTTTTAAAGGAAACTGATCACCCAAACAACCAATCAGGAGAGAGCATTTTCCCACTCCAACAGAGGACCAGAATGAAAACTTCACCTGACAACTATACACTACACACCTTCTGTACCTCAAAAATAATAAGACATCCCCGAAAATAAGGCCAAGCACTAATTTCAGGGGTTTAAAGAAAATAAGACCCTGTCTTATTTCGGGGGAAACACAGTACAATACCATATTTTTCAGAGTATAAGACACTCTGAAGTAAAAGACGCACCTAGCTTTTGGGGAGGAAAACAAGGGAAAAATATCTGCCTCTGCCTCCCAGCAATTTGCCTCCTTGCAACAAACAGTATAGGCAATATACATTGTTTGTAGTGTTATATTTCAGACTATACTTGTACAGATGCTGTTAAAATTGATGTGCTTTCTGGAAGTATAGTTATTCTCTGCTATTTAAAAGAATAGCGCTTTTTAAAACAATAGCACGGAGCCTCTTCAGATCAAGCATTTATTTTAAAAAGCTTCTTCATTTTGTTAAATTGTCTAGAATAATAAAGCAATCATTAAAAAATAAGTTTAATGATTTGAACATTCTGTAGGCATTTATAGTTGTAAATGTCTTTTTATTTTCTATTTTCATTTCTTACAGTCACATATATACTGTGCATAACCGGGGCCATATAACATTAAACAATAAACACAGCCATTCCTCTTGTCAACAATACCTCCCAAAGTAGAAACCCAATGTACTTCTTCGACCCTCCATACACCCTTTCTTTCGCCCCCCTCCAACTTTCCATCTTCCCTCCAACATTCCTCTCTACCCTACTTCCCCTCCCCCTCTACCACTCCTCTCTCCCAGTACACTCCCCCCCTTCCTTCTCACCCTCCCTCCCATCCTCTCTCCCACCCTCTCTACCCCTCTTTCTTCTATCCCTCTACTCCTCCCTTCGGTGTATTTCTACTATCTATTAATATATTCAGCTTGTCCTATTTTTACAGTGAAATTAAAGAGCAACAGTATACAAATGCAGTAGCGTTACTTTAAAATCTAACACATACTAAATATCCCCCCTCCCCCCTAACACCCCACCTCCCTTCTCCCTCCCCGACTTCCCGGAGCCCGTACACGGTATAGGTTTTTAACAAATACAGTCTAAAATATATTAAGACAAAGGAAATAAAAAAAGAAGTTAATAACATCTCTGCATTAAACTCAGCTTCTTCCTGTTGCACTAACTTTAAGCAGTTTAGATTATTCCTAATCTTAAGCATAGGCTGTCTGTAATTTCTTAGTCCTGTATTTGTTTTGTATATAGTCAATCCATTTTTTCCAGTCTTGTTTATATCTCTCATTTGAATGGTCTTTAATATATGCTGATATTTTAGCCATCTCGGCTAGGTTTGTAACTTTCAATGTCCATTCTTGAGTTGTAGGCAAGTCTTCCTTCTTCCAGTATTGCACCACCAACAGTCTTGCTGCCGTTATTAAGTGCAGAACCAAATTAGTCTCTACCGCTGTAAAGTACATATACCTAGTAAAAATAACTGAGGAGTAAACTTTATCCTTCTTTTAAAAATATTTTGCATAATCCACCACATTTTTATCCAAAATGCCTTAACCTTTTGACAAGTCCACCATATATGAAAATATGTAGCATCGAGAGAACCACATCTCCAACATTTGGGCTGTACATTCTGCTACATAGAAGCCAGCTTTTTAGGATCTAAATGTCATCTATAAAACATCTTATAAAAATTTTCTCTCAGGTTTTGTGCTTGTGTGAATTTCACATTTCTTACCCATATTCTTTCCCATGTGTCAAACATTATTGGTTCTTCAATATTTTGAGCCCACTTTATCATACAATCTTTTTTTTTTAATTATTATTTTTTATTTTGTTACTTAAACAACACATGCCCACACCAGTGGGAAAAGAAAAAAATCAAAAAGTCAAAAACACAGAGAAGACAAAAAGAACAAAAAACAAGGCAGGGGGAAAAAAAGGAAAGACAAAAGAAGAAAAAAGAAGAAAAAAAAACAGGTATATATTATAAAAAAGTATATCAGCTGGTTACAACATGTTTTGGTGCATCTCTTCCATTAATTCATATTAATTCAAATATCTTAACTCAAATGTTTACCATATTGACATCATTATACCTCCACTTTTAGTTGACTACAGTTATTTAAACATCCTTCATCCTTAACTATGCCAAAGACTTAATCCATAACCACATGCTAGCATTTCATTTACTTGTTTGTAAAATCCTCTATTAACATCAAATCCTCATATCCTGTTTTAGCTGAACATCCATAATATTTAATACCAAAAATTCCATCTTCCATGCATATAGTTTATTATCATTCTCCCTTCTTTATGTATTTATATCATATATCGTAACGTTTTCCCCATATTAGTTAACATCTAACTGTATATAGTCTTATTTTATTTTTTAATGGTGATAATTATTATGATTAATAACCTTTGTATATGGTCCAAAAATATTTCCAACCTTCCCTTCTCATATCCAATTATTATTTATCATATCAACTCCACATTATATACATTACTATCAATATCAATTATTATTCAGCTATGTCTATTACAAATAAGAATAATTAGGTTTAGCTAATTTTGAATTGTATTCTTCCATCTATCAGCCTGTGTCTCTCCAATAACAAAGCCTCCTTAGTCCAATTACCATTCGTGGATCAGATTCTGCAAACGTCTTTATAAGCAAGTCCAAACAGGAATATCTTCGCACCTTTTTGCTTATGATGCCTCTCATATAATGTCCTAGGCGTTGTCCTACGCTTGTTGCACTTTTCAGCTTGTCTTTAATTCTCAGTGGTGGTATCGGAAATTTTGCAAATGATGTTTCATAAAGTATAAATTCTTTAATGCTTCTCATTCCTCCTGCGCTCTGTCTTTTGAAATAAATCTTCTGTATGGCTGCCCCCCCTTCAAACGTTGCATCTCTTTCTCCCTCCAAAGTAAACCAGATGCCCGAAGTGTCAGCAAGTTGAGAATCTTTAAACCAGATGCCCGGAATGTCAGCAAATTGAGAAACTTCATTTCTGACATTCTTCATTTGTATTTCAGGAACATTCAAACATTCAATATTCTCACTTTTTTCTTCATATTTTGATGTTAAAACCAACAAATAGTCCAGCTTTTTTTCGAATCTGTCATACGTATCAGACAACTTTTGTAAGGCGGAGAAAATCATTTGAAATGAATCATTTGAAGCTTGCATAGACGCCATGTTGTGACGCAGCTATTTCCCTTTAGAAGCTTTAAGATATTTGCAAGTAAGAACACGCTGGGAGCTGTGCAATCTTTTTATTTTTTTTATTTTTTTAAATATTTTTATTTAAATGTTACAGTTAAATAGTTAAAAAGAAATACAAACTATTACTGGTGAAAATTCATGGCATATTACGTGTCTCTGAAGGAACAAAGATGGCACAATGGTGGGATTGGCAGTTAGAAAGTAAATTCCGGCTGGCAAAATCTCTCTGGAAAAGGGAAACGTCATGAAATCACCCTCTTCTACTCCAGACAACCGCTGCTCATAAGTAATTCAATTTGATCTGATAAGCCACTGTAGATGTCATCGTCTGCAATGCTCTCTTCCGTGGGAAATGGCCATCACTGATGCTGCTCCTGACGGCTTGGAGCCCATGTTTGCAAATGACGGTTGTATATAGAGTTTCAATATCCATGATAGCTAAAATAGTGTTGCCAAGAAGATTGCCAAAGAATTTCAGTTTTCTTAGGAAGATTGTGGTGTCTCTTATGTAGACGGTTCTGGTAGTATAAGGTTTAAGTTCATAAATTCAGATATTGCAGCTATTAAGGTTCCAAGCTTGAAATAATGGGATTATCTGAATTGTTTGATCTGTGTATTTTTAGAAGGAAGAACTCCTGGAGTGTTTTCTCTATAGAAGCGGTCTTTTATGTCCTTAGGAATTTATTTCATAAGGCTACATACTGTAGTTCTTTCTGATATGTTGCTGTGGGATCTGAGAGTAGAAGTTAGTAGAATTTAGCATTGCAAATGTGCTTTTCAGCTTTCTTAATATGATCAACCGCATTATTGCATGGGGAAGGTTGGGGGGTCGGCATGATCTCTACTTATGAATCCTCCTTGGAGAACACATTGGTGGATCCAACAGTGTTGGACAATGATGGCTGCATATCTATGTCCTACTTTTTATTCATGAGAATATTGTTTAAGTTTCAAGCAACAAAAAAAAGTTTCAAAGGTTGTACAGTTGTTTCAATCATGTGGATTTAATGGAACAATAGTCTTTGCTTCAGTTCCCAAAAAATCTTTTCTGCACTTCTTTGAGTCAGATACAATTCTTGGGGATCTGATGATACTTTGATGTAGTTTTCATGGATTGAGGTATCATCGCACACCGAACTGGTCTTCTCCAAAAATAGGGAGGACCCATCCAGATCATATGCAGACTCCCGAGAAACCCGTTCAGGGCAGGAGGCTCCAGCACCAGCCAGCAGAGCCCGCCACTCCAAAGCCTCCTCTCCGGCTGCAGGGCAAGGCATCACTAGGTCTTCTTTCATTTTTTGCAATGGTGGCTCTTTCATGAATCGACTCTCAGTATCTTGGTTTGGAGCTGGCGATGATGAAGGTGTCATGGAATTTTCACACAGGGATGAAAACATCTCCATCTTTTCTAAGGTCTCTAATACTCCCTTTGGATCTTGGCTTCTATTTTCTATGATCTTAAATTCATGCAATCTCTTGTTCTCTGGGGGGGAAGTGAAAGGTTCAATTATTGGGGAAACCAGGTCTATAAGTGGCTCTGCTGTATCCAGTTCTTTCCTTGGGAGAGCACCAAAAGCGTTAATGAGGCCAGCTTCTGTGCTGTTAAGTGTCTCTTCTCTGTGCAAGATTGGTTGACTCCCACTATCATTCTCTTTCTTTTCCAAGGTTGAAAATGAGGTGGTGTCATTCACCTTGAAGGCTCGCATGTTAGTTATTAAAGGGATAACCCTTTCCTCACCAAAGACTCTGATGGGAAAGATTTGGAAGGAGGCTAAAAATGCCTTCATCTTGAATAACATCTGAGGTATGGTGGACTGTTTGAAAGACAGAAGGATCCGCTTCCAATTTGGGGCCTCAGGTAACCACTCCACAGCACAGAGATCAATCATGCCCCTGTGACAGTGAAGAAGCTGGCTTAGGGAATTTAATATCGCACTTCTGGAATTCCAACGTCCATAATTAAGTCTGTTCAAATGGATTCTAAAAGCTATCCTTAGTGTTTGTAGCAAGCGATGTGATTGTTGTGATTGAGGGAGGGATTCTTTCCTGATTTCTTCTTTTTTGATACCTTTTCCTCTCGATACCTTGTCTGGGGGGGGGACTGTTTTTTTGAGAGGGCTGTCTCCTTTTATCTGTCTCTTTAACTGTTTTTCTGGCTCTTTGTTCTATTTCCTTTCCCTTATCCTGCGAGTGGGAGTTAATCAAATCTTCTGCCTGAGCTTTAGTGGGAGTTCTTGGGGCCTGATATTGCATTTGAAGAAAAACAGCTGAATCTTTTTTCAGTGACTCTACATCATGTTGGATGGCAATTAATTGTTCAAATATTGAGACCACCGTTTGCGCTGTGAGAAGGCATTGCTTTGCCATAAACTTGGTTGAATTTTCCCAGGGTAAACTCTCCATACTCTGAATTATCTGGTTGTTCTTTGCCTTTTTAGTCTTTAACTTAGACTCAATAAAGGAAGTTGTTGGGCTAGTTGTTTGTGATAAAATCTGGCAGACATTTTGTTCCCCCTCCACCCGATTGGAGAAGTCTAGTAAATGCTGATTTGCCATATCTTTTTGCCAGTCTTGTTCCAATCTCTCCAGATTGTTGGGGCTGGGGGGGGGGGGGTAGTTTTACTTACAGATCTCTTGCCAACAAAGAGCTCCTCAATTCGTGGTTGTTTTGCTGTCTTCACTGAAGGAAGAGATCCTGGGCTGGTGCCATGGCGTTTCTTTCTTTTTCCCATGCTTATTTAATTCTTCGGCAGCAACAAAAGTTTTTGTTTGTATTATGTTCTACGCTGTTATCTCCATCAAAAAATGTTAATTAAATAAAAAAGAATCGGGTAGGAGTACTAAAAATTGATAAAATAAAATAAAACCGGGCGGCACTACTGCAAACATGCTCCAGCTGCACCGGCTGCCAGGAAGTACTAGTTTTTAATCGGGAGCTGTGCAATCTTATCTGATCTTAGACCAACACAGCCAAGCAATAAAAGTGTCAAATTGTAAGGAGCCAAATTATAGTAAATTGGTTTACAGCCCACTTAAGGAGAGTCAGAGGGAATGTTGAAGTAATCTTTCCTTTATCCACGTAAATAGCATTTAAAACATTTAAGAAATAGGGTAACCACCGGCCATAAACCCATAAAAAAAAAACCGATTCGCCGCTAGATTCTTCTGTTCTTTGGTTTCAATTAGCTTAAATTTTTATGCGGACTGTATCTCTTTGAGTAATAAAATCAGCTTACCAGTTGAAAACACTCACACCATTTTTAGGGGCAACCTGCAGTTTCGGTTAGCTTACAGCTAATCCAGAAGGAACTGGCAAAGGAGGTTAAATCCCAAGCCCCCCAGAGACTTTGCGAACGTCTCTGTGGTCACTGGATCTCCTCCAACCTTTCACTGTCTCTCTGGGACAGCTTGGGTCCGAAACGACCCGTCCAATTTCCTTCGGAATAGGGGAATTTCAGGAATAGCCTGAAACTCCGTCTTCTCACTGCTAAGCCCCGCCTTCTTTAACTAGTTCTGTTTCTGAATCCATCTGTATTAGTACATTATATATCCTCTTTATATGCATTAAACTTTGATCTCTTATTTGTTTAAACAAATTATCCTCAACTTGGATAAAACCAGTTTTTTGGTCTATTTTCCACCTAGCCTGTAATTGGCCATACTGGAACCATGTTTGAACTACCTTCTCCTCTTTCAATACCTCTAAAGATTTTAGTTGTAGAATCCCCCTTTCCAAAGTGAGAAGTTGTCTGTAGGTGGTTCTATCCTGTTTTTGTGCTATATTCATATTTTCAATTGCATGTCTAGGAATTGCCCACATGGGTAACTTGTCATTTAGTTTATATTGATATTTTTTCCAAACCCGCAATAAAGCATTTCTTAAGATATGACTTTTAAAATTCTTATCCAATTTTTTGTTGAATAACAAGTAAGCATGCCAACCATATACCAGATTGTGTCCCTTGATATTCAGTATTCTATCGTTGTTTACATGGGTTCAATCACTAATTGCGGATAGCACCACTGCATCATAATATAATTTTAGGTTAGGTAATTTCAAGCCTCCTCTCTCGCGTACATCTTGTATTATTTTCATCTTTACCCTCGGCTTCTTTCCTGCCCATACAAATTTGTTGATACCCTTCTGCCATTCTAAAAGATTCACATCTTTTTTAAGTAAAGGTAACATTTGAAAAAGAAATAAAAATGGTGGTAAGATGTTCATTTTCACTGCCGCTATCCTACCCAGCAAGGATAAGTGCAATTTCTCCCATTTTTTCATCTCTATCTCTATACTCCACCAAAGTGGTTCATAATTGTGCTTATATAATTTCCCGTTTGAGGCTAAAATATTAACCCTAAGATATTTGACTTTTTTGACTACCTTACATCCTAGCATCCCTCCTAGTTCTTCCTTTTGTTTAGTAGTCATATTTATAGCTAATATTTTGGTTTTTCCTAAATTTATTTTAAAACCAGACACTTGACCATATTGATTAATCGTATTCATTAAAACCATACTAGATTCCTGCGGTTGTTCCAATATTATGACCAAATCATCCGCAAAAGCGCGGACTCTGTATTCTTGCTGCCTAATCTTGATCCCTTTTAGACCATCCAAGCCCCGTATTTTATTCAACAATACTTCCAAAGTTATAATGAACAATAGTGGGGACAAAGGATAGCCCTGTCTTGTACCTTTTCCGATTTGAAAAGGGTCTGTTAAACTTCCGTTGACGATGATTTGAGCTGTTTGCTGTTGGTATATTGCTTTGATTGACTGTAAAAAGCTATCTCCTATCTGCATTTTTTGCAATATCTTCAACAAAAATTGCCAGTTAACTCGATCAAAGGCCTTCTCAGCATCCAGAAATATGAACGCAGCAGGAATTTGGTTGTTCTTTCCCAAATATTCTAATGCATTAATAATTAGTCTATCATTACTCTTCATCTGTCTCCCCTGTATAAAACCTGTTTGGTCGGTATGTATCAATTGTTGAATAACCACCAATAACCTATTTGCTAGTATTTTAGTAAAAAATTTATAATCTACATTAAGTAATGAGATAGGTCTATAATTTTTTGGTTGGGTAGTATCTTGATCTTCTTTGGGTATCAAAGATATAAACGCTGTCTTCCAAGATGGGGGCACTTTACCTTCCGTTTGAATTTTATTAAATAGTTCTCTAAGAGGTTCTACCATTTCTAACTGTAAATTTTTACAGGAAACTGCTGTCAAGCCATCTGTGCCTGGCGCTTTCCCAAACTTTAGTTGCTTAATTACCTGCAAGATTTCCCCTGAGGTTATTGGTTGGTTCAACTTTTGCCTGTACTCTTCTCTAACTAGGGGTATTTTCTCTTTATCTAAGTATTTGTCTATATCTAAACCCTTAATTTTATCCCCTTTATACAATTCTGTAAAAAATTCCTGAAATGCCTTTTGAATCTCCTCCTGTTGAAACACCTCCTTCCCTCTATAAATCAATTTGGTTACATTTCGAATTTTCCTTTTTTTCCTAATCTGATAAGCTAACCATCTGCCCGGTTTATTTGCATTACAAAAAGTGTTGTGTTTTGCATATAATAAACTAGTGGCTACCTGGTCAGAGATCAACAAATCAAATTGGGATTTTAATATGGTAATTGCTTCCTTAACCTTTGTATCGCCTGGATTCAATGTTAACTCCAACTCTTTCCCTTTAATTTCCTCTTCCAATTCTTTTTGTTTTAGCCCTTGTTTATGTCTATGTATTTTGTTCATATTCATCAGTAATCCTCTCATATACGCTTTGATTGCATCCCATATAAATTCCATAGGTGTACCCTTATTCATATTCAAAACAAAGTATTCAGATAACAATTTTTTACAATCATTAATGTACTTTTCATATCTGAATAAGTTTTCATTCAGCCTCCAAGACCTTCTTGCCTGCACTGTCCTTCCCAATTCCATCCAAACTGGGTGTCGTCCATCATGTCAAAAAAAGGTTTGGGTAACTTAGCTCGCATTTTAGTATTTGGGCGAGAGGTCTTCTTATCTCTTTTAGTGTCAATCACGCCGTTCCAGTCACCCAATAGTATACAAGACTTATAGTCCCACTGTACTAATTTAGCATGAAGATTTCTATAGAATCCGTCTTGCTGTTGATTAGGAGCATAAATTCCCAAAAGTAATGTCTTTTTCCCTTCTAAGATTAGGTCTAGCGCGATATATCTTCCAAAGGGATCTGCTTCAATTAGTTCAGCCTTAATGTCTTTTCTTAAGTATACAACTATACCATTTTTCTTTTCCGTAGCAGAGGTCACAAAATGTTGACCAAGTTTGAGGTTAAACAAATATTTTTGATTTGATATGAGTTTCTGGCAGACAAATTATATCATTCTTGAGCTGTTTAAGATAGTGAAATATTTTCTTTCTCTTCTGTGGAGAATTCAGTCCATTGACATTCCATGTCAAAATCTTAGTTGTCATCTCTGGTTGCCTGAAACTTTTTTAGAGCCTCCTGCATGGCCTGTTTAACCTTTGGCCTAGCTCCTCCCATGGCTTCTGAGCTTGTTGCTGTGACTCCTTGATCAATGGCCAGTGATTGTTGAGGTTGTTGCATTGTGGCTTGTTTTTCCATTCGTCTGGTAATCATACGGCTAGGTCTTTGTTCCATGACACCTTGCCCTTCCAGGAAGGGGAGGTGGTGCGTCTTGTCTGGTAGTTGTGTAATTTGCTGTCTATCTTGTCCTTCTTGTGGTCTTTCTCCAAATCCAGATGGTGCAGGCTGTCCCACCTTCAGAATATTGTGATAGAAATCTCGAGCTTTCCATACAGAGTTGAGATGATATCTTTGCTTGTCAAATGTAATTATAATACCAAATGGCACATCCCATCTATACTGTATCTGACGGTTTCTGAGTTCTTCCACAAGAAAAGCATAATCTCTCCTGGCTCTTAGCATTTGAGGTGGTATTTCTTTCAAGACAATCAAATCCTGTCCGCCAATTTGAAGCCTGGTGTTATAGGACTCTTGTAGTATCATGTTTCTGAACTCTCTTGTGGCAAAGTATATAACTACATCTCGGGGGAGTTGCTTCTGTTTTGCCGCCCAAGAATTAACGTGATAAATTTTATCGATCTGCCAGTCAAAGTTGGACCCCGGTCTTCCCACCAGACGGTCAAAAGCCTCTGAAAAAATCTGTTTCAAGTTCTCCTGTGTGTCCTCACGCAGCCCCCTGACTCTTAATGCGAGCTCCATCTGTCTGTACTGTATCATAATAATTTGTTTTTCAGCGTTTTCAACTTTTTGTTGCACCACCTCAGTTTTGGATGTCAAATTGGTGTTAGCTTCATTAAGAACCTCTAGATTATATTCAATTCCAGAAACATGTTCTGTCAATACAGTTACAAGTCCCAGCATATCATCATTTATTTTGGCAATCCTAGTATCAAGTTTATCATATAAGTCCACCTTAAATTCTTTTATCTCGTTCTTTATCTCCTCTCTGAATTCTCTAAAAGTTTCTAAATTCTGCTCTCTAAATTCTCTAAAAGTTTCCAAAAAAAAGTTCTTTCATTAGCAAATCTCCAGTAGGGGGCATAGAGGGTGGAAGCTGCAACTTTGTGCCAGGTATGGGGGATGTGCTTCTAGGAGGAAGTTTCGGCCCAAGATTTAATTTTGATGCCATTATGTCTTATCTTCAAGCAATTAATCAAACTCTACTGGCCCGCTGTGCAGCTTACGAGAAAAAAAGTATTAAGTCACCCCTTTGTTAGTTCTTTAGGATTTTTCAAAAGGTTTCAGAAAAGGGCGTTGTAACAAAGCAGCTCGGCATATTCAGCGCCATTTTGGACTTCTCTATATCAGAAATATATATTAGCAAAGTTGATAAGAGGAAAGTCTTGTAAACTCTTCAGAGAAGTGAAACTAATTAATAAGATACTGCTAGCCGACTGTTCCTCCCTTTTTGCAGAAAGTTTGCAGAAGGTTTCAAAAAATTAGCATTGTAACGAAACAGTTCAGCATATTCACCTCTGTTTGGAATGTCTCTATATTAGCAAAGAGTCTTTTAAAACTTTGAAAGTGAAACTAATTAGTAAAGATCTGTTGGCCGACTGTGAGGCGAAATTCCCTCCCTTTCTTTGAAGTTTTGAGACTCCGTATAATTAGATAAACAATGTTAGTCAGCAATTCAACTGGCTCGTCGCCATTTTAGACACTTCTTTAAATAGGTAAAGTAACGGAAGAGGATTTTGCAGCAAAGAAGCTAGATTTAAATAGACAATTAATGATCTCGCATACGAATTCTGCTCGTTTTGGTATCAGGTAATTCAATCTTTGAACTGAGTGGGAGGGAAGCTTACTTGGGGCTGCAAGGCAGCCAGAGATTTCCAGCGCGGAGCAGTTCTGCCTTCAGCTGGCCCCCCTTCTCTTCACAGACACAAAAGCTGCAAAGATCAGAAAGGCATTTGCTTGACAAAACTTCTCTCCTTTCCCTTCTTTTCCCGAAGAGGAAGGTGTCTCTCAGATGTCTGATCATCTTAACAGGTAACGCCACTGGTAATACGGGAGCAGCTGTGTTTAGCTGCTACCATCAGTAAGTCCCGCCCAGGAAGCCCAGCATTTATAGTTGTTGACTTGCCTCCTTGCAGCAAACAGCCTGATTAGCGCAAGAAAAAAAAATCTGCCTCCCAGCTATTTGCCACGGAGCAAACAGCAAATTTCACTTTCCATTTCTTCTGATCATCAGCTTTTCAGGCTGCAGGGATTGCTATAGCCTATTGAAGCCCCCACAAGCCCCCATTTGCTGCAAAGAGGTAAATTGCTGGGAGGCAGAGGCCAAAGGGTTGGGGCCGGTGGGTGGGTGGGGCTACATTGAGTGTATAAGATGCAGCCAAATTTTCACCCTCTTTTAGGGGGCGAAGGTGCATCTTATAGTCCGAAAAATACGGTATATAACAACTCTCACAAAGTGGAATATCCAGGTCCTTTCATGATTCAAAAGGAGAGAAGCTAAGCTTCAACTGAAAAGGAAAAGCTTGAATAACAAGGATATTGACCTTCTGCTGTCTTTCAACATGGTCTCTTGTCTCCAGAGACTGCTGGGGAAGGTCATCCAGAGCTATAGAGTTTGGTGCCATTCTATTTATTCTGTTCTGTTTTGTTCTATTGTATTCTACTCTACTCTACACTACTCTACTCTACTCTACTCTACTCTACACTACACTACACTACACTCTACACTCTACTCTACTCAGCAATGGTGGCACAGTGACTAGAATGCAGTCCTGCAGTTTCCTTCTATTGACTGCCAGCTGACTGTGATTTGGCAGTTCGAATCTCACCAGTCTCAAGGTTGACTCAGCCTTCCGTCCTTCCGAGGTGGGTAAAATGAGGACCCAGATTGTTGGGGGCAATAGGCTGCCTCTAAGTGCTATTGCTATTCTACTCCACTCCACTCCATTCTACTCTACTCTACTCTATTCTATCCTTAGGCATTAAAAACCATCTGGATAACTACAGTCACTCTCACCCCAGAATTCCAGGTTCAGGCAACAAGCCAACTGATCAATTCATGTTTGTCAATCAATTCCTATTGCAACCAATGAGCAATCAATCAGCATGTGCTTCATGGGTCCTTTCAAATGCCATCCACATTCCCTCCAGGAATTGGCAAGTAACTCAAACTACCAGAGCAATCCTCACACCTTTTGTACTGTTGATAGGCCAATCAGGAATAACAAAAGATAAACACTGCCAGAGTGGAATCTGTCTATGTTAGGGTATATGACTGAGTTTTGCAACATAGTTAGCTTATATGAATAAAGTAATTATAATATTAAGAGCTTTGGGGTAAAAGTAAGAGAAGGAGTCTGAGGAATTGTGACAAGTAGAAAGTCATGATTTTAACTTTCCTCTGGCCATTGTGTATTTAGGGGGAAGGGGTGCAAATGATTTTCTAGCTCGGACCCAAGGCAACTGGGTGGAGAAACAAACCCCCAGAGAGGAAACTCCACACTTTCTCCCTCCCTCCCTCTCTCTTTCTCCCTTCCCTTCTTCTGATTGGCTGGTGGTGAACTGTCACCTGAGCCCAAAAGCCCAGGATGAACAGTGTTTCTCCCAAAAGCCCATGAGGAAGAGCCTGGGACTAAAGAGGCAGGGTCCCATTGGTCGAACGATCAGCTTGGGTCCTAACAGAGGAGGCAAGAGGGTGGAGGTTAATGGCTGGGGGTGGAAACCTGAAGGCAAAAAAGGGGTGGTGAAGGGTAGGAGGAGAACAGTCCCATTCCGTCTGTTTCTGCCACACCACAAATAATTCTGCACTTGGGCTGCTGCTCCCCAAACCTCCCACGTCATCCCTCAGTTGTACTCCTGCCGCACCTCACCTATGCCTGATTCTGTAGTTGGGCTGTGGTTCCCCCACCCAACACCCACATAATACTGGACTTGGGCTGCTGTTCCCTTCACCCCACAGTTGATCCCACTGCTGGGTTGCTGCTCCCCCCCCAGCCCACACCAGATTGTAAGGTCGACTACTGCTCTTCCCCCAACCCCACACCTGATCGTGTAGTTGGGCTGCTGCACCATCGCACCCCACATGTGATCCTTCAGTTGGGCTACTTCCTCCTCTACCCCAAATGTGATCCGTCAGTTATGCTCGTTGTCTTCCCCACCCCACACACAATACTGAGTTGGGCTGCTGCTTCCCCCACCTCCCCCAACGGAAGGATCACATGTGGGATGGGATGGTGCAGCAGCCCAACTACACAACAAGGTGTGGGGTTGGGGGAAGAGCAGAAGTCAAACTTACAATCAGGTGTGGGGTGGGAGGGAGCAGCAGCCCAAAGGTAGGATCAGCTGTGTGGTGAAGGGAACAGTAGCCTACCTGGCTCCCGGAGGGTGAGAGAGAAGTGGCAGCTGGAACGAGGTCCAGTGCGGTCCCCGGCCCTTCCCCAGAGGATCCAGGGACAGGGAGGAACTCTCCTTCGACTCCGCTGTTTCTGGGGGGCGCAGAGCCCTGGGGGAGCCTGGCAGGATGGCCGAGTCTTCCGCTCTTGTTCCTTCCTCGGCTGTGGAAGAAGCCCTCTTTTGACTGGGCAGGAGGGCTGGGGGGGAGCGAGCAGGAGGGAGGAGCTTTGGGGGCTAATGGGGCTTGGGTTTAGCCTCCCTGGACGTCGCAGCAGCCCCAAGTGCACCGATCTCGGCGTTTTTTGCACCGGGGCGTGTTGCAAGAGGGAGGGAGTGAAGACCTTTTCCGGCCAGCACAAAGGACTTACCTGGACTTGCTTTGCTGAGCACGGGCAACGGGCCCGCACCTCCACCCCCAGCAATCCGGAAAAGGTCTTCGCTTCATCGCCAGTTGTGGTTGAGGCAGTCAATGGGGAGGGGGGGATCTGGCAGGCCCTGTTAGTTTCTCCAACTGATTTCCCTCCCCCCTTGGATGCATCCCTTCCCAGGTCCTTTTGGCTGGAGGGACAGAGAGGAGACAACGCCTGGCTTTTCCAGAGGTGTCTGTGGATGGAAGCCTCCCTGGGGCTTTCTATGCCCCTTGACAAGCTGCTCTTAAATGTAGATTTTCTGGCCATGAAAAAGAGCATTGAGAGTGTTAGTTCAACGCCAGTTTGACCTTCCTTTGAAAGACTCTTTGAATCTTGTGCTGCACAAAAGGTCCGTTTATATTGGGAAGGAAAGTTGGGTTCTGCCAGCTAGAATGTTTCTGATTCGGCCATTACTAAGTCAATTACAGAGTGTGTTTTTTTATGTCCCAGATCAGTGGCTCTTAACCTTTTTGAAAGAATCGCCCCCTTGAACCATTGAGGACGTTATCATCGCCCCCTCCCCCAACATAACCTCTCAATCACAACACAGGGAAATAATTCTTTAATTTATGCAAACACATTTTTTGTTTTCTTTAAAATTGTCATCAGGACATATCGATGCAAATAATTTATTTCAAGTCTTTTTCCCATATCTCAACTGTGTGAAAAATTCTGATGCCACCCATCACTTTACTCCCAAACTTCGTGATACAAGTATTTCATCATTATCTTATTTATTCGAGACACGTAAATGCAATGACCACTGCAAAAAAATCCAATTGCAAGAAAATGAAATGCCTGAAAAAAACAGTAACATTTAATGATTTAATTAAAAATGAATTTTAAGACGCAAAAAGAAATAGAAAAAGGGCATAAGAACAAACTGCAATGCAGGAACTAAGAATTTCAAGAGAAAAACTCTGAACTAAATTAAAATTCGAGGAAAATATATATTCATGCACACTGTAAAAAGGCCAATGGCGCACCACTGTATGGGTGGAGTGATAGAGGCTGCTGCGCAACGTGCATGAAGATGAGTGATGCGTATTCACACATGTAAGGCATTCTGTACTGAAGCTAGCTGGAGGAACATTTTAAAACACAGTTCAATCCACTAATAGCGAGCGATCTGATGTTTTTGTACGACAGATATACAGCGGTTCACTGTACGAAAGTGTCTCAAAAGTGTCCTCCAAACCACTCACTCCATCGCCCCCATATTGCCCCCCTTCCGTTCCTTCCCCCCCCCAAAAAAATCACCCCCTACGGGGCAATATCACCCAGGTTAAGAACCACTGCTCCAGAATGACAATGGGTCTCCTACAGCCAGATTTTTACTGTTTTTACTGCTTTAATTCAGGACATCGTTGCCCTGCCTGGTTGATGCTCTTAGGACAAACCATATAAAATATATACCGTCCTCATTCTGATACTGCTAAGTCTGCTCTTCTCTATAACCTTAACACAGATAATAAGACTTGTACTGTCCATGGGATGAGTCAAATGTACAGAAACATAAGCGAGGGCATCTTGGTGGCAGGTGCTGAATTATGTGCAGTCCCCCCACCACACCACCTGCTGTAAAGTAAGACACCCCCCAAAATAAGATTTAATATCCATTTTTATATTTAAAATCCTCCTTAGGGCACAGAACCAGTTGTTAAATTATTTGAATCCCACCACTGCTCACAGTTGGGTGTCCCATCCGAGCATGTCCAGCACTGGCAGGGGCCTCACCATCTTCATGAGACGGACCACATTTCCACCTACACTCTGTGCACAATTGTTAGGCAAGCTGTATTTTGGAGGATTAATTTTGTTATTGAACAACTCCAGCGTTCTCCGTCAATCCAAAATGTTAATAAGCCTCAAAACTGAACTTTTGAGAAAGTAAAAGTGAGGTTTTGGCTTTTTTAGGAGAATATCTGTGCGTACACAATTATTGGGCAACTATTAGCGGGCAGAAGTATTACACAACAAAATGAAAATTTGCCCATTCACTCATTTATTTACAGAATAATAAACAAACTACTCAAAATGTACAAATAAACATTTCTGAAAGTTCACAAAAAGGAATAAGTGACCAATAAAAAATACATGAGACCAGAAACCAAGTCCTACTCACCTCTCAGTCTCTGACCCTTTCTTTGTCTTTTCTCTTTGACTTTCTCTCTCTCTCTCTCTCTCTTTCTGTGTGTGTGTGTGTGTGTTCCTGTCTCATCCAGTCAAGCTTTTATAGCCTGCATGGCCCCACCCATCAACAGAAAAGTGTTCCAACAGAATCCAGGTATCCAGGTAACCTAGAGGTCAAACAACACTTCTCCCTCTACTCATCCTTTGACCCCTCCCTCCCTTGGAATCCCCCCCTTCAGCCCAGAAGGGAAGGTTGACAGTTGAGTGGCACTCAGCAGTGGGGAGTCCATGGGGTTCTGCCTAAGCAGGGGGTTGAACTAGAAGACCTCCAAGGTCACTTCCAATTCTGTTATTCTGTTAAATTCTGTATGCCTGAAACCGCCAGCAACCAGCTGTGGCAGGCAAAGCACAGAGGACCCCCCTGCTCAGGGATGGGAGTCTAAGAATGAGCCCCCTTTGGTGTCCTTGCCTGAGTCACGAAGCAGAACCCTGAATGTGGACCATAGGATGGCCAGGTTCTGTGGGGCTTCCCGAGAAGTGACCGTACAAACCTTGGTTCAATCCCACCTGTGTCCATGGACTCGGCCATCAAATAACACCCTTCACCCAGGGCAGAAACTTCATTCCTCCCAAGCAGGCTCTTTGCAAAGGGCACCTCTTGCACAAGACCTGAGGTGCAGCCTAAAAGAAAGGCTCTCCCACTTCACCCCTTTTCCTTCTTCAGCCACAGAAGAGACTCCGAAAGCCCCATCCCCCTTTCGGGCATCTTCAGCGCACATCCCAAAGGGGCTTTTCAAAAGACAGCCGGCATTTCTTGCATTTTTCCTTGAAAACATTTCACTTCTCCTCCAAGAAGCTTCTTCAGTTCTGACTGAATGGTGGGGGATGGGAGGATTCGTCCTCTTTGCAGCTGTTTGGTGGTGAGCCTTGTGAAGGTCAGCCATGAGCTCTCTGAGAGGCCTTGAGGCCACCTGGTGGGTTTATCTGCCCCCTCAGGGCCACCTGAATCAGAGGGAAAAGGGGGGGGGGGCTCCTTGGAACTGGGGAAAGGACCGTGTTGCTGTTTTCGGAGAGAGCAAAGTCCATCCTCTGGACAGAGGAGAGCCCTGGTTGGAAAGGGCGCTCCAAGAGACCATCTACGTTAAAAGGAACAGTCCTCTCTCAACAGAGGGTGGGGGCCATGACCCTTCCTCTCTCCTGTCCACCATACAGTTCTGAGGACAGAGGGGGGGTTGGGGTGGCCCAGTCTGTGTGCAAGGAGTCATCCAGGTCTCTGCAGGCTTTCAGAATTGAGATGATTGCTAGGATAGCATAAGCACAAGGCTGAAAAAACCCAGAACCCCCTGCAGATGATATAATAACAACAACAACAACAATAACAATAATATTCCTGGATGTGCAGAGATGTATAGGTTAACCCTACAAATCAAAGAAAAAGAAGATTCAGATTATTTCATAACATGGGAACTATTCTATAAATGGTTAAAAGACAGATGTTGAGGTTAAAGTGGTGGAATTAGGTGAAATGTAGTTTACATGAGAAAGAAAAACAGATGAGTCAATTTTTGTTGATGGTTATATAATTGATACAATAATGGAAGTTAATCTATGTTATAATATGATTGATATTATTGCATATTTTTATATATTACAGCATTATAATGATGATGATGATGTTTGTATGTTAACTCCTTGGACACTTAGAGAACAGACTGCTCAGCATGGAAAGGAAATGTATGATATAAAATAATAAAATAAATTTTTGAAAAAAAGAATGGAGAGGATTTATCCCAGCCTGACCTGCTTTCTGCCTCCATCCTCCAATGCAGCAGGCCGGAAGTCTCCTTGGTGGGAGGACCCCCCCCCCCCAGAGACCCCTTGGGCTCCTCTTTCCAGGACAAGCTTCACATTGGGGCTCCTTCATGCAATGCACAAGAGGCAGAACTCCTGGCTGACCCACAAATACGACCCTCTGTGATCGGTAAAGAGATGTTTCATAGAGGTTATTGCAGGAAGTCCAGATTATTCTTCCTGCAACACTGAAAAAATGCATTTAATGGGCAAAGTTACTGACATGCTGAATCCCACCTCTGCTCTCTTCTCTATCCTGGGTCCTCTCGCCCACTCCTTTCATAAAAGCATCTCTCTTCCTTTAATTTCCCTTGAGGTTTCCTATTTGGGGAGTTGGGAGGTTGGAGGCCGCTGGAGCAGCTGGGGAGGAGAGTCTGTCTGGTCCAGAATTGGAGGGAAGATCGGATTCCAAAGTCTTTTTGGCCCAGAGCGGGAAAAAACCTCTTCCCCCCCAAATGCCCAACAGTCGGAAAGATAGCTTTGCTCTGCCCCACAATCCAAAACTCGCCCACTAAGAGAAGCTCCCACTTGCCCCTCCCCAGCCCCCTCCTAGCCAGAGCGCTGCCCTCCCCTCCCCAGAGGGACTGGTAGGTCTCAAGGACTACAGAGTCCTTTGAGGGCAGCCTCCATGGCAGCTGGCTAGTCTCCTGTTCTGGGCCCAAAGAGACGCAGATGAGTTGGACCCTCACAGCACAGGGCTCCGAGTGGTCTGTGAGTTGCATGAATGGGAGCCCTGGAGTAACGGTAATGTAAGAAATGGTCCTGGGGGGCCCTGGGGGGCATCTTGCTGCTCCTTTTTTATATCCCTGATACATATTTTATAACTGTCTGAAATTATGACGGATGTTCATATCATAAATAAAGTGAAGGTATCATTTCTGTGTGGTCTCCTGTCCAACAAGATAATTGAAGTTATCCTAATGATTGAAGAATTTGCATGAACTCTGTGACAGGTGAATGGAAGGGGGAAGGGAAACTGGAAGAAGAAGAGAAAAGGGAAAGGAGAAGAGGAATGAGAACGGAAATAAATCCCTTCACCTTCCCTTCCCTTTGGATTATTTTGTAGCTACAAATAACTGAAGAAGAACCAGCCAGACACACTCACAACTTCAGAGAGCAAACCAATCAGATCGCCTCTTCAGAAGGGACCCCATACAATCTCTTTCTCCCTCCTTCTCCTCCTTCTCTCCTTGCTTCTCTTTCTCCCTTCCCTTCTCTCCTGTCTTTCCCTTCCACGGAGTTTACCTCCCCCATCAACTACCACAAAGTGCCTGGAGCCTATTTGTGATGTCCTCTTACCCAGCAGCTCTTACACAGCAGAGCAAAACCCAGCCGGCCAGCCAAGCTACTTCAACCACCAACCCGAAATCCCCGGGACCCTCGACCAGCCCCGGGAAGAGGGAGATCCCAGCCACAGAGGGAGAGAAAGGGATCCGCAGGAACGGCCAGAAGTTTGACAGGAGGAAGGATGGGGCTCCTGTGACGGCGTTTGAATGGCCAATCACGAAGGGGAATGCTGCCAAATCCCAGAGCGGCCCTTCTGGCCCTTCAGCTCCACCCAGCTGCTTGGGCTCTGGAACCGGAGCGTCTCCGGGCTGCGCAGTCCTTTGGCGGGGGCAGCAGAGAGGGCCACAGTGGGGCTAAAGGGGAGGAAGGGCGACGCAGCCATCTGCCTTGAGTCTCAGCGGCCAGAGGCTTCTGAGCGGTCAGAGTTTTCCCGTAATAATAGTAATTCACTCAATCTCCACTTGTTTGAAACAGATGAAGGTTCCTCTGTACAATCTTATAGTAATTCAGTTAAAGTTGTGTAAATAAGAACTCATATTTCTATGCTGAGCCATGGTGGTGCAGTGGTTAGAACGCAGTATTGCAGACAAATTCTGCTGAGTGCCCGCAGCTCTATTCTCCATCCTTCTGAGGTCAGTAAAATAAGGACCCAGATTGTTGGGGGCAATATGCTGACTCTGTAAACTGCTTAGAGACAGCTGTGGTATAAAGGGGCTGGAATTCTGAGAAAGTTTTTTTTGGGGGGGAGGGGGATGCAGAGAGTCCCACTTTTCTTTGGGGGAAGAAAGAGGCAGGAAAATTCTCCCCTCTGCTTTTTCCACAGCGCTCGCCCTGGTCGCCCATCTAGGTGAGACGTTCAGCATCCCTGCTGAGCACCGGAGATGCTCCAGGCGCCCTGCCAGCCGAGCCCTTGAAGCCGCTCCGGGAGAATGGCGGTTCTTTTGGTCCCTTGAACTCGCTTCTCTCGCAGCTCCTCTGCCGGGCACTTTGCGCGATTCTCTCTCGCTGCTCTCACTTTCCCTCTCGTTCCCTCCCTGGCTTTGAGACCCCCCTCCTCCAACCGCTCTCCGCCCACAGACAACACGCACCCACAAAAAACCCACAATCAACCTCCCACCGACAGGGCCAGACACCCAGCCCAAATCCCTTGCCCGTAGCTAGCAAACTTCGCTCCCCTTCACCATGCCTTGTCCCTCCCCAAGCACAAAACGCCCCTCCGGTCACTGCGCCTCCTTTCTTTCCTCTTGCCCTGTCCGAACATGTAGCCGCCGCACCCGCTTCTTGCCTGCCCCGCTCCTTCGTATCCGGGGGTGGCAGGAACAAACCACACCAGCCAGCCACCAGCCACGCGCCCCCCTCCCCCTCCCCTGAAGCCTTTGCCCCGCGCCGCAAACCCCCCTGGCCGCTCAAAGCCTTCGTCGGTCTTCACCCCTTTGACCTCCCGCCCCAGAGGACACGCCATGCTCTACCGCCAATTAATTACCCCCCCCCATTTCCTCAACTTCCACGCTTCGCCTCTAGGAAAAACACGATTTCTTTTAATAATCTCACCCAGACCACAAACAGCACTGAAAAGGGCAGAGACCTCAAAAGAATTGGGGGGGGGGGTGCTGAACCCCATATGAGAATAATGGAGGGAGAGGCGGGACTGCTGTGGAAAAGGGGAGGCGACTTGATTTCAGGACAATATTGGCAGGAGAGGCCTGGAGGCAGCCCTCGCCTACCCCGCTTGGTGTGATGGACAGGGACCCTCAGAGAGAGGGGGGTGTCCTGCAAGTCTCCCGGCCCCATCCTCTCCCTCCTGTTGAAAGCGATGGGGAGCTGCTTCCCCTCCATCCGGACCCTCCCAGCCTCCGGACACAGGGTGGTCCTCTGAATGGCCTCGCCTGACCGATCAGGCCTGGGAATGGGGGGCTGTGTGGGGAGTCTCCGCCATTGGGGTCTTCCTGCTTCTTTTTGACATCCGCACCCAAAGGTTCAATCTGCGGCTGGTGTTAAAAAGAAGCCCCAAAGGACCCCGGTCGATCAATCAGTCAGGGCCACTCAGGAGCCTCCACGGTGCCCGGAGGCCTGGAAGGTCTGGAGGGGGAGAAACCGGCTCCATCTCAACCCGAAGAAAAAGGAAGTTTTGCCCACCTGGATCAGGTCTCCCGTCCTTTTCATCTCTCCCCCAAGTCAGACGGAACCTCTCCTTCCCCAGGTGTGGCTGTCTAGAGTTGGGGGAGGCTGCTTCAATCACTGCCCCCACCTGCAACTTCCCAAGAAACAGAAGATCGGGTTGGGGCCCAAAGGGGGAGGGTGTCAGCACAATTGCCGCTGGGAAAAGCAGAGGCAGAAAGGGGGCTTTTCTCTCCTTGGGGGAGAAGCGCTCCTCGGCTGCCCCTCCAGGGGCTTCTCAACAGGCAGCTGTCAGCAGAAGGACCGCCGCCCTCAGAGTGCCTGGTCGGACCAAGACCGGGGAAGTGGTGGTGGGGGCGGGAGATCCTTTCAGATCATGGGGGGAAGGGGGAGGATTGGGAGACCCCCAAATGTGCAGCTGAGGAAAAACTCCAGGCGATGCCGCGGCTCTTCCAACCTTACTTGGGAGTGGGCAAGAAAGGGGGAGGGGTTGCTCATACCTTCACCCCCCTCCCCAAGAGGAGATTCGCTTCCCCCCCCCCCGCTTCCAATAGCCACCAACTTTGCAGCTGCTCCTCGCCTCGCTTGCTTCCTGCGTGGAGCCGGGCGCCCTTCCTCCCTTCCCCGCCCAACGGCTGGAACCGCCAATTACCTCCTCGCGACCGATTAGATCACACAGATTAGGCCTCCTCCAAGTTCCATCCGCCAGCCAGTGCTGACTGGCAACTACGCGGAGGAGAGCCTTTTCAGTAGTAGCTCCGACCCTTTGGAACGACCTGCCCGTGGAGATTCGTACCCTCACCACCCTCCAGACCTTCCGCACAGCCCTTAAGATCTGGCTATCCCGCCAGGCCTGGGGTTAAAGATTATGATCTGTCCCCACCCGAATGATGAATGAATGTTGCTTCTATCTTTTAATTATGTACTGTCTGTATACGTCATTACGTGTATCCCCTCCCTATAGGTTGTAAGCCGCCCTGAGTCCCCTCAGGGAAAAGGGCGGCCTATAAATAAAAGCAATCTAAATCTAATCTAAAAAAACCTGCCCCGAGGCCAGCAGCACTGGATCCGCTCCTAAGACTGAGTTCCCCTCCGCCTGCCTCACCCACTCGTCTGCCTCGCAGAGGCTGCGGGGAGGGGAGAGACAGAGGCTGCCCCCGTTGCTGCCTTCGTTGCTGCCTCGAGGTCCCGCGGGGGCTCCGAGCCCGCCCGCCTGCTCCCCCCCTCCGGGGCTTCTCCTCAGATCCGGGGGCCACTCTCATCCCCCGCGTGTCCTCTGGCCGCTCTCATCGACGGGGCACCCCGCAACGTCTGGAGCTGGAGCTCCAATGAAGCCCGAGGGGGGGGGAGGAAGAAGCGCAAGGAGTCCCCGGCCGTCATCTCCGGCTGGGAGGAAGCCCGTTCAGGCGCTCGGCCGACCCTCCGTGCCTCTTCCACCGGCTCCCTGGCGAGGCTCCCGGCCGGCCCCAGGCAGCTTCTGCGGGGACCGGCGGCGGGAGGGGAGAGGGCTCAGGCAGACCGCTTTCCTGGGGGTGACGTTGCCCGACCTGGGTGCGAGGAAGCTCTGAGTTCTAGTCCTTCCTTAGGTATGAAATCTTCCAGGGGGACTTTGGGCCCCAGGAGACTCTTGAGTTCCAGTCCCGCTTTAGTGCTTATTGGAATTGTGGAACTAGGAAACATTTTCTCAGATTATAAAGTATAAAGTATAATCTTTATTGTCATTGTACTTAAATACAAGGAAATTGGTTTTAACCTCACTGGTGCAAAATTATAGCAGAAACAAAAAAAGAAAGAAAAAGAAAGAAACCCAGCGTCTGCATGGAGTGATTGTGGTTGTGTTTAAAAGTCTGACAGCCCAAGGATAGAAACTACTAATGTGGGATACCAGAGTTGGGGATTCCTGGAGAGTTGAGATGGCCGATTGTCCAATACTGTGTGGTGGGATGGAGGAAAGGGAAATTGTGGGAAATTGTGTTCCATGTGGAGCAAAGCCATGAGTCTCTGCCTTCTTCTGCTTGTATTTGTGTGGTCACTGGGAATCTTAGACTGATCTTCCTCTGATCCATCAGAGCTTTTCTTATCTCCTTCAAATGGAATTTACAAAGGGATCCTATTCCCAATTAGGAGCCATTCTGAGACCTAAACATTGATTCCCAACTGATCAGCAATCTCTGTGGTTGGAGAGCAGAGCAGCTTCCATGGGTGCCTCTTCCTAGAAACCCCCCCCCCCACATTCTCTCCCTTCTTGGACCTGGATGAATATTATGCAGCATTGAAGGTTTGTGACCTGGTCAATGATGCAGCTGCCTTTAGACAGGATCCCTCCAACCTCCTCCTGGGGAGAGTCTCAAGGTCCCCTTTCTCTGGACATCTTCTCCGGCCCTTCACAGACAAGACAAGCTTGGAAGAGGAGCAGAGAAAACGCTTTAGGTAGAAATTATAGAGTTGACAATTAAAGGGTCTGAATATCCTTGGATGTTGTTGCTATTTTACTTTTCTGGATGAAGAGAGACAGAAAAAAATAAGAGTGGAAAGTTCTTAGAGGTAGACAACTAAATAAAAACAACTCCAAAGTGAAACCCTAGATAGCATTTGTAAACATTTTCTGCAAAGAAGGTTTTTATCGGGAAATCAGCAAATGAAGATTTCCTTCCCAGCTGAGAGAAAGTCAAACATGGCATTCCAGCTCATTCTGTTATTTCAATGGTTCTCATGGAGATTAACAGGCTTGAAGTTGGTTCCCATAGTTTCCATCTTATCCCTTTTCCTTCTTGTTCTCACATATTTTTTTTGCAGATTTTTTTATTATTTTTCCCTTTTACAACACCTTACAGTCATTACATCAACATTGTTATGTCATCATACTGGTACATGTATATAATAGTTCGCTTCTATATTTACACACCTTTATAAACAGTTCTATATATATTTATATATTGTTTTTTGGCTTAATTATATTATTGTTTTGCAGCCATTTGTACCAATTGTTCCGACTCTTCTTTATCTTTTAATTTCAGTGTTAATTTGTCAATCTCTGCACAATCCAAAGTTTTTTTATCACGAATTCGTCTGAGGGGGTATTATTTTGTTTCCAGCATTGGGCAAATGCTATTCTAGCTATAGTTAAGTATTATGTACTTAATTTTCTTTGTATATTTCCCTTTGATTATTCCCAGTAGAAAGATTTCTGCTTTGTATTTTATCTGTTCTCCTGTAAATTTTTGCACCCATTTCCAAATTTTTGTCCAATATTTTTGTGTTTCCGGGCAAGTCCACCATATGTGATAATAAGTCCCTTGTACTTTTTTACAGTTCCAGCAGGTCGGCTTCATGTTTGGGTACATTATAGCCAGTTTCAGGTTCATTGACCTACTCAGAGTTTTCTTCAGAATAATGAAATGAAATGGAAGTACAAGAAACATATACATATATTTTTCTTTAATTCCTGCATACTACCAAAGTGGGAAGAAAATCTTTTTTTCAAATAAAAGAAACTTTAACAATTTTTCCAATATCACAATGCTCTATCTCATGTTTTTATATTTGTTCAGGCTGTAAGCTGCTCCTTTGTGTTCAAATCTGACCTCAGAAGGATAATGTAGCACTTGGGGATGAAGATGAAGCCCAGCAGACCAGCACTGGAGGCCAGGATGGAGAAGACCTGAACAGCTACCATGTATTTCCCTTTGGTGCTCAGGTAGGTGGGCACAAAAGACACCCAGATACTGCAGAAGACCAGCATGCTGAAGGTGACCACCATGTATTTCCCTTTGGTGCTCAGGTAGGTGGGCACAAAAGTCACCCAGACACTGCAGAAGACCAGCATGCTGAAGGTGATCAGCTTGGCTTCGTTGAAGGCCCCAGGCAAATTCCTGGTCAGGAAAGCCACTGTGAAGCAGATGGCAGCCAGGAAGCCCATGTAGCTGTGGATGACGTAGAACATGACAACGGCCCCTTCGTTGCATTGCAGGATGATCTCTCCAGGCTGGGAATGGAGGTCAGAGTCAGGGAATGGGGGAGAAGCTCCCAGCCGGATGGAGCAGATGACAATTTGGACTGCAGAAGAAGACAGGATGATGGAGTTGGCCAAGCTCTTCCCCAACCATCTCTTCACGCGGTTTCCTGGTTTTGTATTCAGGAAAGCCAGCACCACCATGATGGTTTTGGCCAAGAGAGAAGAAACGGCAACTGAGAAGATGATGCTGAAAACCGTTTGTCGGAGAAGGCAGGTGGCTTTCCTTGGTTGACCAATGAAGAGAGAAGGAGACAAGAAGCAAAGCAGGAGGGAGATCAGGAGGATGTAGGAGAGGTCCTGGTTGTTGGCTTTGACAATGGGAGTTTCTCCATATTTAATGAAGATGATTAAGACAAGCCCTGTGGTTAGGGAGAAGAGCAGGGGAAAAGAGACCAGGATGTTGCTCATATGATAAGAAGGTTATAACTTTGGGGATACATTGGACTCTGGCCTCATTTGGATACTTATCATCTGGACACTTGGTACATTTTTCTGTATCTGAGAAAAAAAACATGCTCCCTTACTATTCTCTCCTTTTACCTTTCAAGAAATACTTTATTTAGACAACAAGTGATGCCAGGCGCATCGTGCAGGACCTTCAGTGAGAGAAGATAACAAAATATAAGACCTTTTTTTAAAAAAGATCAATTTTTGTTTAATCATCTAAGAAAGTCAGAGAAGAATTGGGACCCAAATAATTTCCTGTGTGATGTTCAGAACCATCATAGGAACCTTTATTATTTGATGTATGTAATGAATCAGTTCCACTTCGTTTCCTCCAGTGTGACCCACCTTCCTGAGTGGAGAAGGTTCCCTCGGGACAAGGAATGCAGTCATAGTAGCAAACATCTCTGCACATTCCAGAATTTTTTTATTATTATTATATCATCTTCAGGGGTTTCTGGTTTTTTCCAGCATTGTGCTTATGCTATCCTAGTGATCCTCTCCATTCTTGAAACCTGCAGAGACCTAACTCCTTGCACACAGACTGGGCCTCCCCAACACCCCCCCCCCCCGTGTCCTCAGGACTGTGTGGTAGACAGGAGAAAGGAGGGGGTCATAGCCCCCCATCCTCTGTTGAGAGAGGGCTGTTCCTTTTAACGTAGATGGTCTCTTGGACCCCTTTCCAACCAGGGGTCTCCTCTGTCCAGAGGGTGGACTTTGCTCTCTCCGAAGACAGCAACACGGTCCTTTCCCCAGTTCCAAGGAGCCCCCCCCATTTTCCCTCTGATTCAGGTGGCCCTGAGGGGCAGATAAACCCCCAGGTGGCCTCAAGGCCTCTCAGAGAGCTCATGGCTGAACTTCACAAGGCTCACCACCAAACAACTACAAAGAGGACAAATCCTTCCATTCCCCACCATTGTCAGAACCAATGAGAAGCGAAACATTTTCAAGGAAAAAAACCCAAGAAATTCCAGTTGTCTTAGGGAGGAAGAGTTTTTTTTAATCATCCCTTCCATTTTCTCTCCCTCCCTTTTTTTGCTTCCTGTGGAGGCACCAGTGAGGACCCCAGACCTCCTCCCAGCCCTGGGACACAGCACATCTCTCTGTTTCTTTGGGAAAAGTTCCTTCCCCAAGCAGAGTCCATCATCCACTTCCCTCCCTGCCTAGGATAACCTGAATTCCTCCCTTCAGACAATAGTAAAAAGGGAGTTTGGACAGAGTCTCTGGGTGAGTCTCCGTTCTTCCACACAGAGGGTGATACTCCCTCCACAAAGCCCAATTCCCCCTCAGTTCCTGGACGCCTCCAGCCATCGCTCAGCTGAGCTCACAGCAGGGCCAGAGTGGCTGCGAATTGGGGTGGAAGGGACCACAAACCCTGTTCAAGCCTCCCCAGCCACAATGGACTCTCAGACACAAACTGTGGCCTCACAGAAGCTCCTCAATGGGGCCTTTAAGGGGCATCAGGAAGGGTCATATATATATATTTGAACCACCAAAGACCAAATTGACCCAAATTCCATAGTCACAAAGCACTAGAAACTTGAATTTGATTTGGGATTTTTGTCTCTCCTTTCAATGGCTGGGGTGAGATTTTTATTTTACAAATAGGAAATCTTACACATTTTTAAAATTAAAATAAAGAGAAATTCTAAATCTTTTCAACCAGGCAGAAAATAACATTAACACTATAACTATTTTAGTTATTTTCCATAAGCTGCTTGGCGACACTATTTTCTTTAATGTCCAATTTCCCTTCATCTTCCAATCTTTCTGCTTGGCATCTCCAATAGATTAGCTTAAGGTTGACTTTTATCATTCTTTGCTTTTAATTGCTATGTATCTCATGGATCACACTCTAGAGAGCTAAACAACTTTTTTCTACACAATTTGATAATTTCTCTCTCCCTCTCCCTCTTTTGTTTTGGTGTTCACTTTTGATTTTTCTTCTGTCAAAGTCTAAGTTTTCCTTTGTTTTTCAAAATATATTTTAAAATATTCCTTCATTTCCTCTGACCCTTCCCTCCTTCTGATTCCGGGCTGTATCTGAACTGAAGAAATCAGATTTCGCATTCAAATCCTCCAGTTCTTTTTTTCTCTCTTTAAAACATTTTATTAATTACAGAATAAAATACAAAAAACAAATGGGAAGAAACTGGGGGGAGGGAAGAAGGGGAAAGAGAAATGAAGGAGGAGGGAGAAGAGAAAAAAAGCGCTGACTTCTGAATTCCTCTGTTGCAGTAAAATAAAGCATTAAAATCGAACCTCAACTTTTTACTTTTCCATAATAATATAAAGGGTTTCCTAAAAGAAAGCAGATTTCACATTCAAATCCTCCAGTTCTCAGGGAAGACAAAAATCCCCCCCTGCCTCTCTCTTTAATGGCTGCCTCTATTCCTGGCAACCCTGTAGTCAGTCACATGGGGGGGGGGGGGAGACGGTTGCCTGGGAGCTTCCCTGCCCTCAGCCTGATGGAGAAGAGGCTGAAGAAGCCAAGCCAAAGTGTGTGTGTGGGGGGGGAATAAAGAGCAAAATCCAAAGTTTTTGGGAGGATGAGGAAGAGGCAAAACCTCCCAGAATTGCAGAGAGAGGGGGGCTTAAGCCCCTTCCCCAGAAAAGGCTGCATTGAAGAGGGTCTCTTCAACTGGGGACTCTGGAGGGGCCACGGGGGATCCCCATCCTTCTCAGAGTCATGGAGGGTCCCCTCCAGGGTGAGGCTGGCCGCCTTTTCCTCCTGGGCAACACTGGATCCCCTTTGGAAGACCCAGCCCTGCATGGCTTCTCCCCCATAGGAGCCTCTCCTGGAAAGACCCGGAGCACAAGAGAACCTGGAGAAACCCCGGGGGTTGCATCCCCCCAAGATTCAACCCTGGGACCCATAAACCAGGTTAGTCTCTTCTCAGGAATGCCCCAGATCCCCTCCTCTTTCCTGGCCATCCTGGACTTTCTCCGTCGGTCTGGCCTTTGCTTTCCCCTGAGTGCCCCATGCATGGAAAGGGGTGGCAGTGCAACATGGCATATGTTCTACCACTTTCCCAACACTCAGAAGATGGAACCTGGAGGGGGATTTTGCAGATTTGCTTCCCTTCCCCAACACGAGGCTTCCCAGCTTCCTCCTCCCAAGAGGGGCTCCCCACTCAGCCAGGCAGAGTCCTGTCTGGCATCCCTGCAAGAGCCCCCTTGCCTGGCCTCTGCATGGAAAAGGGTGGCAGGGGAACATGGGATATGAGCTTCTGCATTCCCAGGTCTCTGAAGATGGAAGTTGAATTTTGCAGATCAGCTTTTTCATCTGCAAGATGAGGGTCCTGAGCTCCCCTCCCCTCCCTCCCTTCAATGGGGTGAGAGCCAGCCTTGATTTCTCCATCTCTTTTCACTTGGCTTTCTCTAACTTCTCCCTCTCCCTGTTTATGTTTGGATATGATTTTTTTTTTAATTTTGCAAAGTTCTGGTAACTACTTTTTCAATAAAGTTGATTTTGTTCTTAGAAACTGGCCACACTATTGCATCAGCCTTTCTGTGTGAGGCTATTGAGCATTAACTTTCAAAAAAAAGTACATTTTGGTTCCAACTCAGCTGGCAGCTATTTCAGATCTATGACATGCTCTGGCATTAACTGGCCCCCGGAGTTTTATCTTTATGCAAACAAATCTCAGATTTATTTTTTTCTTCAGCCACAAATGCTGTGTATTCCCTCTGGGGCCAGTTTCAAGCATGGAGACCCCAAACCTCTCAATTTTTTGGTGACCGGTTTAATTCCATCTCTGCCCCTGTTATTATGAACCACATGGGGATTATTTCCCTTTCATTTCCCTCCAGAGAATTTCCCAACAACCTTTGAGTCCAAGAACTGGTTGAATTATCCAGGGGTCCCTCCTGAGAGGGAGAATTATGATAAAAGTTTCAGCTCTGCTCTTTGGCCAAATCCTCCAGGGGAGACTTTGGGCAGAGAAATAGGGAGTTTTGGGACAGGCAGTGTGTGTGCTCTTGAATGTATGTCTCTCTCCTTTCCAGATGAAGCTGAGTGTTTCTCTGAATCAGGAAAGAAACTGGATCATATTCCACCTTGTGAGACTTCTTTGAATTTTTCTAATTCTTCTTTAGAAACAGGAAGGGGATTGATTGATTTGCCCCATGAATGATGGACCACCTGCTTCTGCTTCTGATGCTGCTAGTGTCCCATTCAGTCTCTGGGAAGCTGGGAATGAAATGCCCGCTGAGTTCGGAGCACCAGGATGGAAAACAACCACAGAGCTTTTACAGCCCAGGAGACCATCTCATCGGTATAGTCACAGTTGGAAAAGAAAAATTGCATACACACTTTCTTTTCAACGTGGCTCCTTCTCTTCAGTTTGTTCTTCGTGATCCGTAAGTCATTCAGGGTGATAGAGTTGCACTCCCTCCATTCTAATATTCTCCTTCTTTTCTGTTTTTATTTTTCATTTATTCCTATATTGGGGATTATGTTTAATTTCCTCAATGATTTTGATTTCCATGGCTTCTCTCTTTTGTCTGATTTTGTGAAAGAAACTCAAATAGAAAAATGGACCTGAAAAAAAAGCTGAAAGATTATTTTCCTCTCTCAGTTCAATCCTTAATTTATCACTTGAATAATGAATTTTATTTAAAGTAGTGGTGGAACCAGTTGTAGTTGTCGTATCTCAGCCCATTTCCAGATTTGCATAACTGATCATTGCTTTTGGATCAATGTTGGCTTAAGGTTCAGTAGGCTTTTGGAGGCTTATATATTTTAAAAAAGTATTTGTTGCTGCCCATTATAATAACATTTTTGTTTACAATAGGGATGTTTATGGTTTTCCAGATGCCTTAGTATTCATTCTCAACATCCAAACGGTCAACAAGAATTCCCAGTTCCTACACAATCTCACACTGGGCTACAACCTCCAAAACAACTATTGGAGCACTTTCCGCACTTCAGATGCCTTGCTGGACATTCTCTCCACTGGAGAAGCCAATGTCCCCAACTACGGCTGTGGAAGGAAGGAGAACCTTCTGGCTCTTCTTGATGGAGCTAGAAGGGAGATCTCCATCCAGATGTCAACATTAGGAGGCACCTACAAAGTCCCACAGGTTTGTGTGTGTTTCTCTCCATCTGGTAAAGTGAGGGGTGGGTGAGCAATAGATGCAATCATGTCTTCTCCATAGAATCCAAGAGCTGCTTTTCTCCATATTAGCAAAAATGTCAATATTTTACCCCTTTAGGTTCATGTTGAGATTAATCATAAAAGGCCTGAAATGCAAGCAATTTATTCTCTGGAGAAGACATTCTACCAACTATTTGACTGATCAAAAATATCCCTGGTTGTTGGGGCCTCAATTGGCATCTTCATTTTCACATATAAAAAATGTCTACAATATCCAGTCGGATTGAAGTCGGCAGTAGTAGCATTTTATCTGTTTAAAAAGTGGAATAAAAAGAAGTCTAGCAATTATAGACCAAATTGACTAGGAGATGTTGTGGCTAAACTTTATGCCATGATCCTCTTAGTTAAACTTGAGAAAAATGGATTCCTTGCAGAAGAACCAGAAGGTTTTAGGTAGTGAAGAGCTATATAGATTTTATAATAAATATTGCATGTTAATAATCTAATATTGCTGACAATTTGTCTTAAAATCTCTTATCTATATCAGCAAACTAAAACAGAGTTTGTTGGCTGTCTAGATGTTAGTGCATTTGTCATAATTAACAGAGAAATATTATATAGGAAATTGATTGCCCTCAAAATGGAACTCAGCCTGTTGGCCCTGATCCAAGCTCTTTCTCCAGGTCCTTGTTTAAGAGGGAGGTTTGGGCTCAATGGAGCCATGAGAAGAAGGATTGATACTTACCAAGGTGGAAGGGAAGGATGCATATTTGAACCCTTGTTAATCAGTCTAGATATTGACAACCTATTTCAACGAATGAAGGATCCAAAAACAGATGATAAATAAATGTTAATTCATTCTTTGACAAAAATTACTAAATTAATGGGCCAGTGAAATGCAGTGCACATAGTATACAGTACTTGGATTTTAGAAAGGCTTTGACAAAGTAAACGACCATCTACTTCTTCAAAAGCTAAAAATATGTGGGATAGACAGCATCACCTCCAGATGGATTCAGCCTGTGGTCCTCAATGGAACTACGTCTACATGGAGGGAAACAAGCAGTGGGGGACCCCAAGGTTCTATTTTAGGCCCAGTACTCTTCAACATCTTCATCAATGATTTGGATGAGGGATAAATGGGAAACTCATCAAATTTACAGAAGACAGTAACTGGCAGGAATAGCCAATACCCCAGAAGATAGGCTCAAGGTCCAGGTGGCTCTAGATGGACTTGAACCCTGGGCCTAAGAAAATGAAATTCAATGTAGAGAAAAGTAAAGTCTTACACTTAGGCTAGAAAAACCAAATGTACAGATACAGATTAGATGAAACATGGCTCAATAGCAGTAACTGTGAGAGGGATCTTGGAATCTTAGTGGACAATCTCTCAAATGTGAGCCAACAATGTGGGGCAGCAGCCAAAAAAAGCCATTGCAATCCTAGGCTGCATCAACAGAAGGAGAGAATCCAAATCACGTGAAGTATTGGTACCGCTTTATAATGTCATGGAAAAACCACCCTTGGAATAGTGCATGGATGGAGAACCTTTTCAGCACCAAGTGCTTTTGTCAGGGACGCAATCTGGAAAAGGAGTTGCCCAGTGTGCATGCCCACTAGGCAGATCCTCTTCCGGTTTCTGGCTTGCACTCGTGCAATGATCAGTTGGCTGGTGCGCATACGCATGTGGAAACCGGAATACCACCTCTTCCAGTTTCTGGCACTGCAATGCACGCAAATGCCAGCTGATCATTGTGCACACATGTGCACTAGAAACCCAGAAGAGCAACAGGCAAAGCCACGCATGCCAGGCAACATGGCTTTGCTCAAACTAAGAAGCTGAGGCAGTGGGCACCATTTCCCCTCCTGAGGCCTCCGTGCATCAGGGGCCCCCAGAAACACTCTGCCGGCCAAATGCTTTTTTCTTAATTTTGCAGTTTCCGTACGTGGGGCTTGCGAAGGTAAGGCATGAGCTCAGCCGACGGGTGGGGGCTGGAGGGTGGCTGGGGTGATTTGGGTGGGGAAGCCTCATGGTACCACGTCGGCCGGATTAATGCCTTCAGTGGGATTTATCCGGCCTGTGGGCCGTAGTTTGAGGACCCCTGGAATAGGGTCTCCTTCTTGAGCAGAGGGCTGGACTAGAATTTGATTGATTGATTGATTTATTACATGTGTATGCCGCCCTTTTCCCCGAAGGGGACTTAGGGTGGCTCACAATTCAATCAGGGAAGGGGGTACAGACAAGGGAATAAAAAAAGACGAGACATAACAATACAAAATTTAAAAAACACACAACAACCATACCATTCGAGAAGGGGGGCAAAAACTCTTTAGCCCCAGGCCTGTCGGAACAGCCAGGTTTTAAAGGCTTTGTGGAAGGCCTGGAGGGTGGTGAGGGTTCGAATCTCCACGGGGAGCTTGTTCCAGAGGGTTGGAGCAGCCACAGAGAAGGCTCTCCTCCGGGTAGTCGCCAGTCGGCATTGGCCGGCGGATGGAATTCGGAGGAGGCCTAATCTGTGGGATCTGATCGATCTATTGGAGGTAATTGGCAGTAGGCGGTCTCTCAAATACCCAGGTCCAATACCATGAAGGGCTTTATAAGTGACGACTAGCGCCTTGAAGCGTATCCGAAGACCAATAGGCAGCCAGTGCAGCTCGCGGAGGATAGGTGTTACGTGGGTGAACCGAGGTGCACCCACGATCGCTCACGTGGCTGCATTCTGGACAAGCTGAAGTCTCCAAATGCTCTTCAAGGGCTGCCCCATGTAGAGCACGTTGCAGTAGTCCAGTCTAGAGGTCACAAGGGCACGAGTGTGTTCAAAGGTCCTATCCAACCTTTTTATTTTGTTATAACTTCTGTTATAGGTACATATGTTTAGCATGCTAAATACCTATTGGAATATGCTGATTTACACTGTGATATTATCATACTTAAACTGGGTTCTTTTCTCATAATAATTATCTGATACTTAATAAATCAAGTTCAAAAGTTATGGTCTTTGGGAAATGACATCCTAGCCATAGATGGTCAGCCAATAGAGCAAGTAAGACCTTTCCTTACCTGGGGTAGTTTTCTCTGAGACTGAATCTTGGCTCCCTCATCATCAAAGGAGCTCAATTAGATCAAAGACAGGAGTGAAAGTGGTGCATAAAAGAAAACCTCATAGCTCTCCAGCTTCCTAAGCCCCAATTATGGAAGTATGTGAGGCCAAGGTTTCCCCCATGTTCTTACATCAATCTGATGTTTGGGGCTTCAGAGAGAAACCACCAGCAGAACCAACCGAATCCCAGCCGCTGAGGATTATTTTGGGGTGGACAAAAGGACTCCAGCTGCTGCCCCTCAGAGCTGATTTGGGATTTTTCACAATTTCTGCTTTGCCTAAAATCAGAAAATATGGGTATTGGCATAAAATTTAATCCATGGAAACTGACAGACTCAGAAAATTGTGGCTGTTAGAACAGAGAAAACTTCAATTAAAGACCAATCTTGTATTGTACAACTGACAAACTGTATTAGGAACTGACGTCTCTATGTTTCTTGTACACCTGGAGAAGAAGCTAAAAAGATTCCTCCACAAAGAATCTGGGCCATAGAAGCATTAAAATATGCAGCAACCCTCAAAATTATAGTAGGCCGTTTATTGGAATAGAATACTTCAGTTGGCATTTGCACATGTTAATCTAATTAAAATAAATTGTAGGGGTGAGATACAGTAATATGATTTACATTGTTTATAGTTTTTTAATTTGTTTATTATTTTCTACTTTTATTATACAATCTTGCTAATATTCTGTCTTTAATATTTTAAACAATGTCTAATTAACAAATTATTCTAATGCTTTCTTGAGAGCAAGATTGGATTTATTAAAATCTAATATTGTGGACTTGATCTATCCCAAATATAAGACAACATTCTTCATTGTGGAAGGTTTTTGAATGCAGCTCAGAATCTGATAAGTCCAGTGAAACTCTGAAGATGAGGCTAAGGATTATCAGCTTTTATTTCTGCAGAAAGCAAAAGACTGAACGACCTTTTGGTCTCCCACCTTTTTTTTTTTTATAAATAAATTTTTATTTTTATTACACAATACATACAAATAACAAGAAAAAAGGAAGAAAAAAAAATAACGAGAAAAAATTAAAAAACACACACACACACAAAAAAAAGCATCATCACAGGAAAAAACAAAACACAGGTATCTATTATAAAAGAAAAAGAAGTATATCAACTGGTTACAACATGCTTTGGTGCCTCTCTTCCATTGATTCATAATAATTCAAATATCTTAACTCAAATGTTTACCATATTGACATCATTATACATCCAGTCTTAATTAAACTATAGTTATTTAAACATCCTTCATCCTTAACTATGCCAAAGAATTATCCCATAACACATGCTGACATTTCATTTACTTACTTGTAAAATCCTCTATTACCATCAATCCTCATATTCTATTTTAGCTGAACATCCATAATATTTAATTATGTCATATATCATAGCATTTTCCCAACATTAATTAACATTTAGTTGTATGTATTTTATTTTTTATCTAATTTTTATAATAGTAATAATTATTGTAAATAATACTCTTTATGTATAATCCAAAAATATTTTCTCATATCCAATTGTTATTCATCATATCAACTCCACATTATATACATTACTATCGATATTAATTATTATTCATCTATATCTGTTACAAAAGAGGATAGTTAGATTTAGCTAACTTTCAATTGTATTTTTCAATCCATTTACACATTATATACATTGCTATCAATATCAACT
This sequence comes from Thamnophis sirtalis, assembly GCF_051295495.1. NCBI lineage: Eukaryota > Metazoa > Chordata > Lepidosauria > Squamata > Natricidae > Thamnophis > Thamnophis sirtalis. Next base: position 13,622,196 of record NW_028261395.1, read on the forward strand.
CTCTTCCATTGATTCATAATAATTCAAATATCTTAACTCAAATGTTTACCATATTGACATAATTATACCTCCAGTTCTGATTGAACTATAGTTATTTAAACATCCTTCATCCTTAACTATGCCCAAGAGTTAATCGATAGCACATGCTGACATTTCATTTACTTACTTGTAAAATCCTCTATTACCATCAATCCTCATGTCCATAACATTTTCCCAACATTAATTAGCATTTAGTGTATAATCCAAAAATATTTTCTCATATCCAATTGTTATTTATCATATCAACTCCATATTATATACATTACTATCAATATTAATTATTATTCAGCTATATCTGTTACAAAAAAGGATAGTTAGATTTAACTAATTTTCAATTGTATTTTTCAATCCATTTGCACATTATATACATTGCTATCAATATCAATTATTATTCAGCTATATCTATTAAGAATAAAAATAGTCAAATTTGACTAATTTTAAATTGCATTTTCCAATCTGTCAGCCTGTGTCTCTCCAAAAGCAAAATCTTCTCAGTCCAATTACTGTTCGATGGGGAGATTTACCAAATGTTTTTATAAGCAAGTCCAAACAAAGATATCTTCGCACCTTTTGACTCTGAATGTCAGTGATAAAATAATAATGTTGTCCTAGGCTTGTAGAACTTTTCAAGTTGACTTTAATTCTCAAGGGTGGAGTTTTAGTTTTTCCTGCAGACTGTTTTTTAAGATGGATCTTTTCCATAGTTCCTCCTCTTTTCAACAGCACATTCCCTTCCTCCTCTGAGTTAGACCAGACGCCATTTCTCACATTTTGCATTTGCATATCAGGAACATTCAAACATTCAACGATCTCAACTCCTGCTTCATGTGTTAAAATCAAATGATCAATTTTCCTTTCCAATCTTTGAAAAGAATCAAACAATTTTCGACATGCGGAGAAGAGAATCTGAAATTTTAGAAAAATTTTCCGAGGCCATGTTGTGTCGCAGCTAGAAATTGAAAGTGAAGACTCACTGGAAACTGTGGAGCCTTATCTGATCGTAAACACAGTCAGATAGTAAAAATGCCAGATCGTAGAAGGCTAATTAATAGAGAGTTAAATTTATGATCCACTTAGAAGAGAAAGATCAAGGGAGGGGATGCCAAAGGGTTCCTTGAAGCGTTTTAAAAAAAAATAAAGTAGCCACCAACCATAAATCCATTAAAAAAAGACCAATTTGCCGCTAGATTCTTCTATTCTTGGGTTTCAATTAGCTTAAACGTTTGATGCGGACTGTTTCTTTTGAATAATAAAATCAGCTTACCAGATGACATCTCTTCTACCATTCTTAGGGGCGTCCTGCAGTTTCAGTTAGCAATTCAGCTAATCCGACAAGGAGTTGGCAAGAAGGGTTAATACCCCCCCCCCCCCGAGACTTGCGAACGTCTCTGAGGTCGCGGGGTCTCCCTTCACCTTTCACTGCCGTCTACGGGGCAGCTAGAGTCCGAAGACCCGTCCAAAAATTCTTCGGTGTAGAGGAATTTCAGGAACAGCCTGAAACTCCATCTTCTCACTGCTAAGCCCCGCCTTCTTCCTGGTCTCCCACCTTAACAGAGCAGGCAGAGAGAGAAAAACAGGCGCATACCAAAAACTTTTCCAAATATCTTACAGCTCACACAGCTTGCATAGAACGTCATTGCTATAGAAACATAAATTGATATCATGTGAATTTCATGATTTTTCTCAGTGCTCTGAGAACAATGGACTTTAGAAGGGAAAAGAAATACATTTTCTGGCGTATAACTCAGAACTTTGTTAGGGAATGCAGAACTTACATTTCAAGTTACACACAAGGCTCCTTGGCAGAATCCACATTTTACTTTTCACAAGACGTTACTTTCCTAGGCTAAGCTTGGCAATTCGCCTAGAACCAGGATGGTGAACCTATGGCACATGTACAACAGGTGGCACGCGGAGCCATTTGTCAGGGCACGCAAAGTGTTGCCCTGTTACCTGGCAGGTACACATGCCATTTCAGTTCAGCCTTTTTAAAAGCCATTTTTCGCCCTCCCTAGGCTCCAGAGGCTTTATAGGAGCCTGAGGAGGGCGAAAACAGACCCCCCCGAGTCTCTGAAGCCACCAGAGTCCCAAAAAAGGGCCCTAAGGGCAAACTGGATGCTTGGGAACAGACTTCCGGTCCGCTCGTAGGGCAGGTTTAAGCCCTCCGGAGCCTTCAGGGACATTCAGGGGGCTTCCCTGAAGGCTCTGGAGGACTAAAAATGACCCTACGAGCAAACCGGAAATCCCAGAAGGCTCTGGAGGACTAAAAATGACCCTACGAGCAAACTGGAAGTGACTTATGGTTTTCTCGTAGGGTCGTTTTTCGTCCACCGGAGCCGTCAGGGAAGCCTCCTCAGTGCTCCTGAAGGTTCCAAAGGGCTTAAACTGGCCCTATGAGCAAACCGGATGTCACTTCCATTTGCTCATAGGGTCGTTTTTAGTCCTCCTGAGGCTTCAGAGAAGCTCCTGAAGCGTCCAGAGGGCTTCCGGGGAGGTGGGGGAGGCTGTTTTCACCCTCCCCAGGCTCCTATAAAACCTCTGGCCCCTGGGGAGGGTGAAAAAAGCATGCAAAAAAGGGGGGTCATAGCTGTTATGCACGCATGCACGTTGGCGGGGAGGTGTCACACATTGCATTATGGGTGCAGCATGCCTGCGCACGACCCCCCCCCCCTGTGCTCCCCCGCTTATGGCACGTGAGCCAAAAAAGGTTTGCCATCGCTGGCCTAGATGTTTTATCCATGCAAGTTTGAGAGCAACACATGCAGCACTCAGGTCATCTGTTAGTCCAGGGGTGTCAAACTCAATTTCATTGAGGGCCCCATTGTGGTTGATTTTGGAGGCCATGGTGGGCGTGCTCTCACTGCTGCTGTGCTTACTCTCCTTGGTTGCCAATGGTGTGTGCAGGAGGGCAAAGTATGTGGGTCAGAGGGAGGCCCACTCTCTCTCCTTATGAGACCTAGCTTTGTAACCAAAGTATCCTCAATGATAGGATGGGAGACCACCAGGAGAGGTCAGGAGGAGGGGACAAGGGGATGGTAAAAGGCAGCAGGGCTGCTGGAGATCAAGTGCTAAGGCAAGATTAACCTCACACTTTCACTCTCTCATTATAATCTCCTTCCTTCCCTTCTTTTTCTTTCCCTCTTCATTCTTTCTTCCCCTCTTCCCTTCTTTTTGCTTCCTTGCTCTCTTCCCCTCTTTCCTTATTTTTCTTGGTCTTTCCTGTCCCGACTGGGATGCTCCAATGCAAAAGGGGAAACATTCCTTGCCTTGTGATCAAATTGCAATTTTGCTAGTAGTTTGTGGCCACTGAAAAGACTGAGAACAAACCAGGCTCAGTTTATTCCACGCTTGCATTTCATGAGAGAAAGTGTGCTTCAGCCAGGGCACCCAAACTGCTGCCAATGGTGTGGGCGACAGCTGAGCAGGGAGGCAGGTTGTATTTGTACTTTCATCCCCATTCAAGCAGGGCCTCTCATTTCCTCCCTGGCACAGTTGGGGCATGCAAGCTACTGCCACCTAAGCACCATAATTGCCCACTCCCCAACCAGCCAGCCCAAGCGGCAGTGGGCTCCACAGGACAGGGTCTCATTTCTGCACTCGGGCAGAAAACTCTGGTGGGCTGGAAGTGACTGTGGATGGCCTCCCCCCCCTCAAGTGCTTCCTTGATCAGTTGGAGGCTTCCTTCAGCCTTCAAACAGTTGCAGGGTTTTTTCTTTGCTTCCAGGTTGGTGCAAGAGGCTTTCCAGGGCCAAAATGGGGGGAAAAAACCTGCACTTTCTGCACCCCATTTTGGCCCTGGAAAGCCTCCTGCACCAACCTCAAAGCAAAAAATAAAAAATAAAACCCCTGCAACTGTTTTAAGGCTGAAGGAAGCCTCCAACTGAGCGAGAAAGCACTGGAGGCCCAGACCTTTCATTCCAGCCCACCGAAGTTTCCTGCACAATGTGAGCACGTACACACACACACACACACACACACACACACATACTCACGCGTCCCCCGCCCTGGCCCCCTACAAAGGCCAGAAAACCAGCTGGCCGGCAGGAGGTGCACCTGAATGTGGATGCTAGTGTAGCTGGGCTGGGGTGGCTGGTGTGCCGGGAGAGGACGCTCTGCATGCCACAGGTTCCCCATTACGGCTCTAATCCTTTCAATTCCTTTTCCAGATCAATGATGCAATCGCTTCACAGGCTCTGAGTGATAAAAGCAAATTCCCCTTTTTCCACCACATGTACCCCAAAGAAGGAATCCAGTACCCAGCAATTGTCCAGCTGCTCCTCCACTTCAGATGGACCCTGATTGGCCTCTTTGCTTCAGACACAGAAAAGGGAGAGAATTTCATGAGGATTTTCCCTCCTGTGCTTGTCAGAAATGGAATTTGTGTGGTTATATCACAACTGTTCTCAACAACTGGACATACAGCAGCCCTCAGGGATTCCCTCTCTAAGTGGAGACAAGTCAACGTCTTTGTTCACTTCATGGAATATGAATTCATTTGGGACAGAATTCTTCCTTTCCATTTAACTTTTATGCGTCTGCCAGGACCCATTGAGGGGAAAGTCTGGATGCTCACAAGCTTTAAAGGGTACAGAATAAACAAGCGCAGACTTCTCAAATACATCCATAGTATTTGGAGCTTTGGTTATCTGACAAAAGGAAGGCCAAAAGATTCTGCCTTTGAACCCTTTTTCTTTGTGGAAGAAAAGTTTCAAGATCATTATTTTCATTGTTCTCTTTCAAAGAATGTCTTTTCTGTCAAAGGCCGCAGAAGATGCACCCAGAAAGCCCCACTGGAGACCCAGAGGAAATGGGACAGATTAGGGGGCCAAAATGAATACCACTATTACAGTCTCATGAAGACTCTGGCCCAGGCCCTGAATGCTGCATATTCCTCCAGATCGAGGAGGGGAAGGAAGGAGGGAGAAAAGATCTTGGGGTCTCCAAGGCTGCAGCCATGGAAGGTAAGGAGATCCCTATATGGATCCATTAATCTTAGATCCTTTGGAAGAGGAATCCAGAGAAGGAGGGGAACCATCTTAACTGATCTGGCCAATTTAATTACTCAGGGAATTAATGGTTCCAAAGAGTAGATACCATGGCATTTTTTTATTTAGCGCTGCTAATTGGAAAATGCTGCATTATTTTAAAATAAATCCCCTTATTTGTGGGTTTGTGATTAGCCTGGTGGAATTCCCCCTTTCTTCCGTCCCCATTGCAGGTGGGTCTGCGTGCAGCTGGACAGGCAGCCAAGCCCCCCTATTCTCCTCCAATGAAAGGGAGCCTGGCGTGGATCTGGATGCCTTATTGGGAGAAGAGGGCAGGTGAAACTGAGGAGATGCAAAGAGTGGAAATCAACTAGAAAGGCGAGATAGGCAGCATTAACTAACAGCCAGCAAAGGAGCAGCTGGAACCTCTCCAGTGATGCTCCGTGTGAGGGACGGAGGCCGTCTCCGGATGACCAGGGGTCTCGGTCACAACGGTTGCTTCCATCTTCTCCAAAGGCTGACAGAAAATGAAGTCTGGCTTCAGACCTTATAGTTAGGCTTATCTGCCCCCGGCCACTAGGTGGCGCTAGAGCAACAACAGCACAAGAGTTACCGTATTTTTCAGAATATAAGAAGCACCTCTTTCCCTCAAAAAAGAGGCTGAAAATCTGGGTGCATCTTATACATCCAATACAGCATTTTTTTGCCTCCCGAAGCCCCGTCCCTTCACCAAAATGGCCATGCAAACCCTTATGGAGGCTTTCAGAGAGCTCCTGGGGGCTGGAGAGGGCAGTAATGAGCAAAAAATGGACCATTTTTGCCCCTCCAACAAGGAGCACTCTGCAAGCCCCCCCCCCCAGGCTATTCATGACTTTTTTTAAAAAAAGTGGGGGCGTTTTCACAAAAATGGGCTGTTTAGGGGAGGTTTGCAGAATGTAAAAACTTTTTCCCCCCTCTTGGAAAGCTCTTTAACTGGTTGATGAGAATTGCATTGATCAAATGCTGTGCCAGCAGAAACAAAGACTTAGGTGCTGCAGATTGTCAGCGATTTCCTTCTCCAGCACATGGAAAACACACCTGGAAACATCTACCTACCTACCTACTCTCTCCGCCCCTCCCTACTCTATTTCTCTCTCTATCTCTTTTTATTTCTCTCTCTCTATCCCTCTACCTACCTACCCCCCCCTCTCTCTATCCCTACCTACCTACTGTATTTCTCTATCTCTCTATCTCTCTCTATTTCTCTCTATATATATCCTTTTATCTACCTCCCTACCTACTCTCTCTCCCTACCTTTCTACTGTATTTCTCTCTCTTTCTCTCCCTCCTCCTACCTACCTACTTTTTTTTAAAAAAATTGCCTCTTCAAAACCTTGGTGCTTCTTATACTTCAGTGCATCTTATACTCCGAAAATACAGTACATATTGTGGCATGACAACCTTTATAAATTGGAGGAAACCCTGAGACCATCTAGCCCAACCCCTCCTCTCTGCAGGAATCCCAGTTCACGCTTCTCTGACTGATGGCTGCTCAGTCTTTGCTCTCAGAGGATCCCTGAAGAGGAGACTGAACTCTGCTTTACTGGCTCAGCTCTAAAACAGTTCATCCTTTTATCATATTTTTTCTCTCATTCAGTTAAAATCTCCTCTCTTGTAACTGAATTCACTTTTTCCATGTCTGACACTCTGGAATAAGAGTGAGCAGATCTTACACTCGTGTGTAACAGGAGTCAGTTATTGGAAGAGGGTTCTATCCAGTGGTGGGATTCAAATCATTTTACTACTGGTCCTGTGGGCATGGCTTGGTGGTCTTGTGACTGGGTGGGCATGGCTTGGTGGTCATGTGACTGGGTGGGCATTGCTTGGTGGGCATGTGACTGGGTGGGCATGGCTTGGTGGGCATGTGACTGGGTGGGCATGGCTTGGTGGTCATGTGACTGGGTGGGCATGGCTTGGTGGGCATGTGATTGGGTGGGTGTGGCTTGGTGCTCATGTACCTGGGTGGGCGTGGCTTGGTGCTCATGTGATTGGGTGGGTGTGGCTTGCTGGTCATGTGACTGGGTGGGCATGGCTTGGTGGTCTTGTGACTGGGTGGGCATGGCTTGGTGGTCATGTGATTGGGTGGGCATAGCTTGGTGGGCATGTGATTGGGTGGGTGTGGCTTGGTGCTCATGTACCTGGGTGGGTGTGGCTTGGTGGTCTTGTGACTGGGTGGGCATGGCTTGGTGGTCATGTGACTGGATGGGCATGGCTTGGTTGGCATGTGATTGGGTGGGTGTGGCTTGGTGCTCATGTACCTGGGTGGGCGTGGCTTGGTAGTCATGTGATTGGGTGGGTGTAGCCAACTTGACATCACTCACGTCAAGAGATACCTTGCCTGGCCTCTCCTTGCGTCAACAAGATACAATATCCCTGTCTATTTATTTACTACTAATGAACATCCAAAATACACAATTTAATCCTATGTATATATGCCATATGTGCACATACATATTACAAGGTATAGTGTTTGTATAGGCACACAAAAAGATACGTTATCTACTTTATACACTGTATGTGTATACACACACACACACACACACACACACAGAGCTCTTCTAAAACTATACACATTCAACCTCACTTATTGTGTTTGGAAAAACACACCCAGAGTCCACTTTCTGCCACACATTTAACTATCCCTTCTGCACATTAGAACATTACACAGGCCTTCAGATGTTCTTCCCTCGCCTGCAAATGACTGTTAGAGCCAGGAGATGTCATGGATGAGTAAAATGTGGCAAAGCTCACTTAACAACACTCTTGCTTAGCAACCAAAATGTTGGGCTCAATTGTCATAAGTCAAGGACTGTTTCTGCCCTCTGCATGGCAGCCTTGTCCTAGTAAACTCCTTCCCTTTTCTGGCAATTTTCCTCTGTTAGAGGCACCAAAATAATCCAGAGGATATAAGGTCTCCAGCTGGAGCAGGGGGTTGGACTAGATGGCTTCCAAGGTCCCTTCTGACCCTACTAGAGCAGGGGTTGGACTAGAAAATGACCCCCCAAGATCCCTTCCAGCCCTTTCAAACATTGTTGTGCTGTTTGAAAGAGTCTTCTGAAGCTTCTGTGTCCTTCCTTCCTCTCATGTTCTCTCCCTCCCTCCCTCCATGTATCTATTGACCCATCCCTCCAACTATATCTCATTCACTTCCTCCTCCCTCCCTCCCTCTCTTTCTTTCTTTCCCTTCCTTCCATAACTCCCTCTTTCTCTCTCTTTTCCTTTCTTTTCCTTTTCTTTTTTTCAATTCTTTCCTCTTTCTCTCTCTTTCTACCCCTTCCTTTCCTCCTTCCAAAGCTAGGAGATCCACCTGAAACAAAAACTCCTTTGGATGAAACCGCCCATTTTACTCACACACAGACACACAGACTCTCGCACACACTCTTTCAAACAGCTCTGCACCTCGCCTCATTGTTAGATTTTAGTGGTGGGCCGGTGGCCGATGTCCTTTCCAAGCGCCCAGCACCATCGCTCGCATCCCAGGAAAGCCCGGCTGATAAACTTACTGGGATGCGCTTCGATCTGTGCCTCTTCTGCGCAGGCAAACTTCTCTCTCTGGAGCAGCCAGAGAAGGGGGACTTGCAGGGATAAGAGTGTGTGTGTGTGTGTGTGTGTGTGTGTGTGTGTGTGTGTGTGTGTGTGTGTGTGTGAGAGAGAGAGAGAGAGAGAGAGAGAGAGAGAGAGAGAGAGAGAGAGAGAGAGAGAGAGAGAGAGAGAGAGAGAGAGAGAGAGAGAGAGAGAGAGGAATCAGAAGCTTTTCAACCTTGTGGGCGACCTGGGAGGAGGCGGAAACAGGGCAAGGGCCTCTCCCCGTTTCCTCTGGATTTCCCTCCTTCTTCCCTAAGCTTTTCTTTCCTCCCATCCATTCTCTCCCCCACTCCTGAGAGGGGGTCAGCGCTGCTTTGCCTGGGAGTTTTCTGGGCTCTGGAAGGGGCAGCGGGGGTGGTAGTGTTGGGTTCCCCAGAACTTCTTTGGGAGAAGCATCATTCTGACCTCGGCGTTGGTTGCAGAAACGCAAAGGGGTGGGCAGCCTTGGAGGGCCTGTTCATCCTTCCCCTTTTCCTCTCAAAACCAGAAATCTCCCCCCCCCCTCCAAGCAGCAACTGAGCCTGTGCAGGGGGGAGGAGGGGAGGCAGGAGAAGAAGATCTGAAAGATCCCAATTCTGCAGCAAGAGGAGTTTCTGCAATGGGGAGGGGGAGGGGGCAGCCCCAGCTTCCAAAGGCCTTTCAGCCATAATTGCCATCAGAGCAGATGTTGGGGAGGGGGTCAAGGAGGAAAGGAGTCCCCTGACTCTCCCTCAGACCCCCAGGAAGTAAGGAAGGAAGGGGAAGGGGAGGGGAGGAAGGGGAGGGAAAGGAAATGGGAAAGAAGGAAAGGATGAAAAACGGAGGGAATGGGAAGGGAAGGAAAAAGGAAAAGAGAAAGGAAAGAGGGAAAAGGTGAAGAATGGCCGCTGCTGGAGTGGTTGGGAGCAGCCTGAGGTGGGCATTTGGGAGCAGACCAAGATGAGAAGGAGGCCACGGCAAAGATAGGCAAACAGGCTGGGCTGCGTGGCCACGTAGTCAAGGCAAGGGAGCCAAACAGCAGCTGCAGCAAGGACTCTAAGGCCCCAGCCAAGCCCTAAGAGGCAAGTAGTGGTGGGGAGAGACGTGGCCAGGCAGAACTTTTACTATTGGTTCACTCGAACCAGGCCGGACTGTCGGAATCCCACCACTGGCTGTATCCTCCCTTCCCCAACTGAGAGATTGTTTCAATTGGAAATGGGGCTCCCAGACTCCTCCTGATCTTCAGCTCTTCTCCTTGTTGTCTTTCCTCAAGGCTAAGAGCAGCTCCTTTCAACTCTTCCTTGGCTTCATTGTCCTTCCCTGAAGTTCACGTAGATTTTGTGCAAATTCTCCTCCATGTGTGATGCCTGCAAGGGGACCTGGTCCTTGAGTTGGGGTCTCCTCAAATCAGAACGTTCACTTCCTCAGATTCTTATGGCTGCATTTGCCTTCTTTCCATGGACATCACCCTGCTGATTCAGATTCTGTTTCCAGTTAACTACGATTTTGAGATCATTTTCACAAACATACATATCAAATTTGCTATCCTTCATGTTTCTTCCAGTCCATCATTAATGTTGTTATATGAGACTCTATCATTAGTCAAGTCCTAGAAGATAAAAATCAGATATTTTTCTACTGCTTTTTACTTATGAACCCTTCTCTCTGTGTTAATCATAAATATTGTTCTCGACACTTGATATTCCTCTTATAAAATTTTGTTTTATTCAAAAAGGTAAAATACAAGTTTTGGAAAATAAACTATTACAAAGACAAAACAAAACTAGATAAAACATTAAAAATAGACAAAGACATGCATATTGTCTCCCCAATTGAATACAATACAGCAATAATAGTTTCTCCCACTTCCAAAATAGGCCCCCAATTATAAACTATATATCTACTGGAGTTGTCATCTATCTGGTGTGTATAAGAACATAGACAATTGTAGAAGAAAGATTCAATCTGGGATAAGAAACAAAGTTTTCTGCTTTTCAAATTCCTGGATGTTCCCATTCTAGTTTCATCCCTTTCTGGAGAAGAATGAATTTTGGAATATTTCTCACCATAAACTGTACTTGGACCAAAATGGAGAGATAAGAGCAGATGTAGGCATTTCGGGCTACTTGGTTCTCCCCAAGGAGGAAGCCAAGAAAGAGATTCTGGCGTTTTTTAAAAAAGAGAAACTTTCTATCAGACAAGATGCTCTTTCAGGGCTAAAGTTGCTCAATAAGGTGAGATAAATTTTGGTGTCGTTTCTCTGTTTTCCAAAGCCTGAGGTCCCATTTCAAGTGGGCAAAGCTGAGAGTCTCCAGTGTGGTTGGTATCCCATGCCAGTTGGTGTTATCTGATTGTAGTTCTTCAACAGACGGGACCTACAGTGAGTGGAGGGGCTTTGCCATGTTTTATGGAAATCTTTCAAGATCTTACTGGTCAAAGGTTTCTTTCTTCATCACAGTTTTATTCTTTATTGAAAAATCTAATGGGATAGAAATTTCCTAAATCTTTTACAATAAATTTTATTCTCTGTTTTAATATGAATATATCATCATATGTAAATCTTTTTCAATTCCATCTCTGCTGACTTTATTAAGTAGAAAAGTCCTTTATTGTAATGTTAAATGCCAAAAGCGAAAGGGAGGAACTAAATGAAGAATCTGCCAGTAGTTAGTTATACCTCCTGCATCTTCTTAGTAGTAGTCAGGGATTTCATATTTACTTACATGAAGACCAGAGGCTATTTGGCTAATGTCCGTGTCTATCTCTATTTTCCATGAATGTTGACTACTAACACATTTTCTTTGGCATTCTTCATTTTTCTGCTCAGTCCCTGCCTCAGTCCAACTGTGCGGAAAATTGTCTTCCTGGATTTGTCAAGAGGGCTCGAGAAGGAGAGCCAGTTTGCTGCTATGACTGTGTTCCTTGTCCGGAGGGGACCTTCTCCACTCAGGAAGGTGGGTCACACTGAGGAAAATGAGGCTTTGTGGAACTGGATCCATCCAGAATCTTTTCATGAAAGTGCAAGTTAAAAGAAACAGGCTCACCTTTTTTTTAATTTTTAACATGCACAATTTCTTATCTAAAAGGAAGTAAATCAAAAAGTCTTTGAAGGAGGGGCTGGGAGGAGATGGGAGGAGGGGGTGGTAGACTGGGCAAGCTTTACTAACAGCAGAGGAAACATCTCTCCTGTTTTCTAGTCTGGATATGTGCTGCTAAGTTCACCTTTCTAGTAACATCTGAGTTCTTTGAAACTTGATGAATTGTTTTAGGTCCACCTTCTGAAAGACCCTGCAATTCATTGTATATTGGATCCTCCCCTTGAGGATCACTGAAAAGGTGTCACTGGTCCATAATGTGGTGCTGTGGATAGTTATGGGGGCAACTCATTGCACAGATATTTTGCCAGTCATGTTGATCAATCAATCAATAAATAAATAAATCAATCAGAGAAAAGCTGGAAAGGACCTTGGAGGTCTTCTAGTGCTACCCCCTGCTCAAGTAGGAGACCTGATACCATTTCAGACAAGTGACTGTCCAGTCTCTTCCTAAAAACATCCAATGTTGAAGCACCCATAACTTCGGGAGGCCAGCTGTTCCACTGGTTAATTGTTGTCACTGTGAGGAAATTTCTCCAAAATTCCATATAGCTTCCAGATATTACAGGATATTGTAGGTATCTTCTAAGTCCAGTATATTAATTGCCATGTGGCAGGACTCTAAATATTTGAATAAAAAGATTATGTGATTCATTATTAACCTGTAATAATGCAGCTTCCTATGAATTACATTACACATTACACCAGAAATAATTAACACCCCAGGACTTTCCTCAACTAGCCTAGCTACTTTAAAAAAAGTTACATCCCTCTTATGCTATTTTTAATGAAAAATAAAAGGAACGAAATAATAAAGAAAACCGATTTTTGGTTTCTCAGATGCAGAAAAATGCACCAAATGTCCAGATGACAAATATCCTAATGAGTCCAGAGTCCAATGTATCCCCAAAGTTATAGCCTTCCTGTCTTATGAAGAACATCTTGGCTTCATCCTGGTCTCTTTTGCCCTGCTCTTGTTCCTAACTACAGTCCTTGTTTTAATTATCTTCATTAAATATGGAGAAACTCCCCTTGTCAAAGCCAACAATCGGGACCTCTCCTACATCCTCCTGGTCTCCCTCCTGCTTTGCTTCTTGTCTCCTTCTCTCTTCATTGGTCAACCAAGGAAAGCCACCTGCCTTCTCCGACAAACAGTTTTCAGCATCATCTTCTCAGTTGCTGTTTCTTCTCTCTTGGCCAAAACCATCACGGTGGTGCTGGCTTTCCTGGCCACAAAACCAGGAAACCGAGTGAAGAAATGGTTGGGGAAGAGCTTGGCGAACTCCATCATCCTGTCTTCTTCTGCAGTCCAAATTATCATCTGCTCCATCTGGCTGGGAGCTTCTCCCCCATTCCCTGACTCTGACTTCCACTCCCAGCCTGGAGAGATCATCCTGCAATGCAACGAAGGGGCCGTTGTCATGTTCTACGTCACCCTCAGCTACATGGGCTTCCTGGCTGCCATCTGCTTCACGGTGGCTTTCCTGGCCAGGAATCTGCCTGGGGCCTTCAACGAAGCCAAGCTGATCACTTTCAGCATGCTGGTCTTCTGCAGTGTCTGGGTGACTTTTGTGCCAACCTACCTGAGCACCAAAGGGAAATACATGGTAGCTGTTCAGGTCTTCTCCATCCTGGCCTCCAGTGCTGGTCTGCTGGGCTGCATCTTCATCCCCAAGTGCTACATTATCCTTCTGAGGCCAGACCTGAACACAAAGGAGCATCTCACAGCCAGAACAAATGTAAAAACATGAGCTATTGGGAGTCACCAACACACCATTATTTGTAAAAGTACTATTTTTTACCTGGCTACTAAAGGGGATTCAAAATAATTTAATCATTAAAACAGACCTATCATAAAAGTATGAGGATTCTTTTACTGTGAGAAACAGTTACCAATTCTAAAAAAAAAATATCAGTTGTTTCTACCATGATCAAGAATTGTAATATCGATCAGCAATTATAAAAAGTATGGAACTGGCCTGGGCAAGGACCACGACAACTGTTTCAATCACTACTTTAAACAAAAGTTAGCATTCAAGTGATGAAGTCAAGTTTGGATGGAAAGAAGGAAAATAATCTGGAGTTGTTACAGTTTTTATTCCGTCCCATTTTGGGATTTCAGCGACTTCCACAAAATAAGAGAAAAAGAGAGAAGCTTTGGAAATCCAGACCATGCAGGAAATTAGAGACAGGTCCTTTCCTATAGGAGTAAGTGGAGTAAAGAGAAAAGAAGGAAAGTGTTAAGAGGAATGCAAACAGAGGAAAGGAAACTCCAGCACAGGGAATGACTTAGAATGAAACTGACCAGGAGGAGCCTGGTTGGAAGTCCTTGTTGTATGCAATCTTCTGGTGAAGCTGAGGATTCTCCCAATGAGACAGTCTCCTGGCCTAGAAAAGCTCCATGGATTGTTTCTATCCTGGTGCTCCATACTCAGCAGCAGGGACATGCAGTCAGGGGAGGCAGGGGAGGTAACAAAGAAACAGTGCGCACAAGCTTCAAAGTGCAGCACAGTGTTTTTTAGTGTCTTTAAATGTGACTGAAAATATCCACCTTCCCCCCCTTCTGAACTCTGATTTCTGATTGGTGAAATCAAGGAAGACTTTGCCCGGAGACTGATGACGCTGCAGAAGGGAGATTTCCCATTGGTCCTCTGGGGCTTCGTCAGTTCCTGGGAAAATGGGATTTGCTGGTTGTAGCCTGCGTTTCTCTGCACATCCGGGGTTTCTCAGGCATTGCCTCGTCTGAAGCCCCGTTCTGGGCTCAGCATTTTTTCTGTGATCCCTTCCTTTGGGGAGAGAGGGAAGCCGCGTGGGATTGGACTGCCTGAGCCAAAGGGGTCCACGGGATCTTGAGACTTGATTTTTGAGCAGTACCAAACCTTTCCACTCTTTCCTTTTCCTTTCTGTCCTTCTTCTAACTTCCTCTCTCTTTTCCTTTCCTTCTTTTCCATTTCCTTTCTCTTTCCCTTTCATTTCTCCTTTCCTTTCCTTCTTTTCCTTTTCCTTTCCTTCTTTTCCATTTCCTTTTCTTTTTCCCTTCCTTTCTCTTTTCCTTTCCTTTTTCCTTTCCTTCTTTTCCATTTTCTTTTCCTTTCCTTTCTCTTTTCCTTTCCTTTCTTCTTTCCCATTTCCTTTCCTTTTTCCTTTCCTTCTTTTCCATTTCCTTTTCTTTTTCCTTTCCTTTTCTTTTCCCTTTCCTTTTTCCTTTCCTTCTTTTCCATTTTCTTTTCCTTTCCTTTCTCTTTTCCTTTCCTTTCTTCTTTCCCATTTCCTTTCCTTTTTCCTTTCCTTCTTTTCCATTTCCTTTTCTTTTTCCTTTTCTTTTCTTTTCCCTTTCCTTCTTTCCCATTTCCTTTCCTTCTTTTCTATTTCCTTTCCTTTTCTTGTTTCCCATTTCCTTTCCTTTCCCTCCCCCTCCCCTCCCTTCCTTCCTGGGGGTCTGAGGGAGAGGGAGGAGACCCTTTTCCTCCTTGCCCCCCTCCCAACATCTACTCTGATGGCAATTATGGGTAAAAAAAATTCAGGTGCTCAGGCATGAAAATGTGCTGCCCGAACACTATACTTTTCCGCACACAAGGAAAAAAAATTAGAGGGAACATTCCAGATGTTACAAGATACTGTAGGTATCCTCTAAGTCCAGTATATTAACTGACATGTGGCAGGACTCTAAATATTTCTATAAAAATATATATGATTCATTATTAACCTGTAATAATGTAGCTTCCTGTGAATTACATTACACATTACACCAGAAATAATTAACACCCCAGGACTTTCCTCAACTTCATATACCTAGCTACTTAAAAAAAATTACATCCTTCTTATGCTATTTTTAATGAAAAATAAAAGGAACAAAATATTAAAGAAAATTTATTTTTGGTTTCTCAGATGCAGAAAAATGCACCAAGTGTCCAGATGACAAATATCCAAATGAGACCAGAGTTCAATGTATCCCCAAAGTTATAGCCTTCCTGTCTTATGACGAACATCTGGGCATTATCCTGGTCTCTTTTGCCCTGCCAATGAGCTCTGGAGGAGCCTCTGATGTCACAAGCCAAGCATTTGATTGGCCTGGACCTGAGATTTCAATAATAATTGCCAACTGGCTGCCTTTCCCTTGGGGGGGGGGGGTGTTATCCATTGATAAGACAATCCTGAAGGGGTTTTAAGCCCTGAATTGGCTTCAGCCAGAGTGGCTCCTTCTGAAGGGGGAACCCTCGGTCGCCTGGAGATGTTGGGGAGCCCCAGATTCTGCCCCTTCTTTGGGGATGGAGTCCAGATTGGGAATCTTGTCCCTTGGATCTGGAATCTGGCATTAGAGATCCAGAGAATCCAGGTTTTCCTCTCCATGCCCAGATGAAGGGGAGCCGAGAGGGAAATATATGCATAAAAGATTAAATATTATTAATATTCAAAAGGCATTGAGAGAAGGTGCCTGAAGAAAAAATGGATCCAATTTTGTATAGTCTTATCAAGTACCCTACAGGAAGTCCTTGATTTATATCCATTCATTTAGTGACAATGCCAAGTTCCACAGTCATTAAAAAAGTGATTTATGATGGGTCCTCACACTTATGACTAGTGCAGCACATAATGACCACTTGAGTGCCTGGCAATCAACATGGATTTATGACTAGTAAAATCAATGGGCGAAATGGTGTTTGTTTCATGACTGCTGAATTCACTCAACATCCGCAGTGATTCGCTTAACAACTGTGGCAATAAACATTGTAAAATTCAAGACAACTCACTTAATGACCACCTAGCTTAGCAATGGCATTTCTGGCCCCAATTCTAATCATAAGTCGAGGACTACCGATAGGATGCAGGAGCAGGCTGGTTTGGAGAAGCTTATGCAGGGCTGGATTTAAGCAGGGTTGGGAGACCACCAGGAAATGCCAGGGTTAGGTTGAGAGGAAGGCAGTGGCCAACCTATCTTGCTATGTAGAAAAGTAGGTGGAGGCCCTTTAATGACTCTGTGCCAATCACTAAATGACTGTGCATTCTAGTCCCGCCTTAGACATCAAAGGCAGCTGGGGACTTTGAGCCAATCACCAGAAGGCTCTGATTTCAATTCCCAGGGCCCAGCTAGGACTCTATGCTGCCCCCTACAGGCAGTGAACCCTGGCAAGAGGGAGGTGCTGTGGCTGGTGTATATTTTTTTTGTGTGTGTCTGTGTCTGTGTGTCCAGGAGTTTCTCTCCTTTGCTCTCGGATGGGGCTGCTCTACCCCAGAAGGACCCAGGGGGAAACCTGGGGTCCTGCTGGACTTGCAGCTCCTGCTGGGAGACAAGGCGGCAGTGGTGACCAGCAGGGCCTCTGCCCAAAATCCGCCCTGCCTTAACATTGAAAATGGTTAAGGGAGCAGGCTAGGAAGCAGGAGATCCTGAGTTCCAGTCCTGCCTTAGCCCTGAAAGCCTGTTTGCTGACCTCGGGACAGACCCTCTTTCAGACAAGCCCACCTCACAGGGTGATTGTTGTGGGGAAAAAGGGGAAGACAAGGAAGACGAGTTGGACATCTTCACCTCCTTTAGTTAGTTGGAAAAATAACAAAACAGCTGGGGAAAAATCTAATGAAAATAAAAATTGACTTTCCTGCTTCTCTTTGCATGGAATCTGTCCTGGCCTTGTGCAGATCCAGGAATTTCTCTTCTCACCAGGGAGGAAGAGGTTTTTTTTTAATCATTCCTTCCATCTTCACTTGCTCCCTTTTTTCACTTCCTGTGGAGGCCCCAGTGAGGACCTCAGACTCCCTCCCAGCCTTGGGACACAGCCGGTTTCTCTGTTTCTTTGGGAAAAGTTCCTTCCCCAAGCAGAGTCTGCCTGAGCCCCATCATCCACTTCCCTCCCTGCCTAGGATCAGCTGAATTCCTCCCTTCAGACAATAGGAAAAAGGGGGTTTGCACAGAGTCTCTGGGTCAGTCTCCGTTCTTCCACTCCCTCCACAAAGCCCAATTCCCCCCCAGTTCCTGGACACCTCCGGCCATCGGTCAGCTGAGCTCTCAGCAGGGCCAGAGTGGCTGCGAATTGGGATGGAAGGGACCACAAACCCTCTTCAAGCCCTCCCAGCCACAACGGACTCTCAGACACAGACTGTGGCCTCACAGAAGCTCCTCAAAGGGGCCTTTATGGGGCATCAGGAAGGGTCATATGGGATCAATCCCCCAACACTCATCCTATAGGGCTGTGATGATGAGCCTATGGCACGCGGAGCAGTTTCTGCTGGCAAGTTAGCCGTCGCCCAGCTCAGATCCACCACACATGGCCGCGTGCCTCCCGCCAGCCAGCTGAGTTCTGGGTCTCTAGTTCCAGTGGGAGACACATGTGAATGTGTGGGGAGTAGAGGGAGGTCGCATGCGCATGTACAGTGGGGGGGCGGGGGGAGGGTGCATGCAGGCTCCAATTATACCTGCCTCTTCCCCAAAACAACTACCTGATATTCAGGACGTTGAGTGCACAAGTCCTACTAAACCTTGACCTTAATTCTTATCTACCATGAGCTCTCTGGGCAAAAAGAAGGCTCCGGATTTAACTAACAACGAAAGTGGGGCTGGCTTTCCATGGACTCACCTAACTGTAGATCTTCTACCTGCTGCAAAGGTTTCCTGACCAGCCTTGTTTGAGGGACACGTCCTCATGACCTCCCTCTCGCCTCACCCCAGTTCTAGAAATTAGACAGTCAGTTTTAATCTCATTTCATCCACGACAGCTGTATGGATGGAAGAAATGAATGTACAAATGAACAAATCACATCTCCTTTAAAGCTGACAGCCCTCATTTCTAAGGAATTTTGCCTCCCTCCCCTTAACTGGGAGGCTGTTTTGGACTATATTCAAAGGGGAACAGGTTTGCAATCTTTTATTTAGTTAATCCAGAAGTAACCTTTGCAGATCCTACTGGCCAAAGATTCCTTTCTCCATAACAGTTGTATAACATTTAAAAAAATAGAATAAAAATGTAATGAAAAGCTTGGATTAGATGTTATTCTAAAATTTAAATTGACACATTTATCATCCTTAAAAATCACAGCTATATGAAGAATGGAGGAATGGATATTAATATAGGCATGAGGAGGAACCCACCGGTTGTCACTTAAGGCTTCAATCTTTTCTCATTTCCCTTCCTCCAGACTTTATTAAGTTAAAAAAAGGGTTAGTAGTTATATCTTTTGTAATCTTTCAGCACAAATTAGAGATTTCATATTTTGCAATATTGGTGATTTCACATTTACCTCAGTCTCAACTCCCCTCGTCTTTTGTCAGAAATGCAGAATTAGAAAGGGGGGAATTGTTAATTAAAATTCTAAAAGATTAAAAACTGCTCAGTCCCTGCCTGAGTCCAAATGTGTGGGAAATTGTCATCCAGGATTTGTCAAGAGGGCTCGTGAAGGAGAGCCAGTTTGCTGCTATGACTGCGTTCCTTGTCCGGAGGGGACCTTCTCTACTCAGGAAGGTGGGTCACACTGAGGAAAACGGGAACTCTTGGGGAACTGGGTTTATCCACAGCATTTTGATGAAAGTACAAATGTTAAAAGATACATTGAAGATGTATCAAGGATGACAAAAGGAGAGAGAATACGCCCTCTGCTGGCAGTGTTATGTAAACACCTCTTAAAGTGGCAAAGACTTTTGGGGAGCCCCTCATAGTCTTCAACCGGCTACATTAATGCTGATTCCTTTTCAATGCATCAGCCTTACAGTTGCATCAGCTTTTACAGCTGGTCAGCTCTTAAATCACGATACCTTAAGAGACAGTTTCTTATCTAAAGGGATGAGTAGAAAAAGGACCATGAAGTGGGGGCTGAGGAGTGATGGGAGGAATGGCAGAATTCTTTGAAACTTGAGGGATTTTTTCAGGTGCATCTCCTGGAAGGATTGTTGTGATGGGTTCTACAGGGGCCTCCCCTTCAGAATCACTGAGAAGGAGTCACTGGTCCTCAGTGAGGTGGTGTGGATAATCCTCAGTGCCCCTCATTACACGTATAGTAGCAGTGCTCCTAGTAGCCAATTTAGATTACTTGCAAGACTTGGCCAGCCAGCTGGATTTCAAAAGGAAGGCATCTTCCTGGTCCAATATTGATTACGTTTTTATGTACTTACTTTATTTATATCCTGCCTTTATTATGCTTACAAATCTTAAGGTATCGTGATTTAATCTGTCTTAAGGTGTTGTGATTTAACAGCTGACCAGCTTTAAAGCTGATGCAACTGTAAGGCTGATGCATTGAAAAGGAATCAGCATTAATGCAACCGGTTGAAGACTATGAGGGGGTCCCCAAAAGTCTTTGCCATTTTAAGAGGTGTTTACATAACGCTGCCAGCAGAGGGCGTATTCCCTCTCCTTGTGTCCAGTGTCCATTGCTCAGTTCTCCCTGTAGAGTTGAGAAGATTGATTGCTTGACAGGTATTTGCATACCAGGTGTATAAATCTGAATATGTCTTGTGAATAAACCACTGGTAAATGCCGAAGTCTCTGTGTGTTGTGTTTTGCTCCTGGGTTGTCTCCTAATAGTAGTCACACTGCAAACGCTCTGACACTTCACATTTTGACAATAAGCAAGAAAATCTTCAATGTATCTTTTAACATTTGTACTTTCATCAAAATGCTGTGGATAAACCCAGTTCCCCAAGAGTTCCCGTTTTCCTCAGTGTGACCCACCTTCCTGAGTGGAGAAGGTCCCCTCCGGACAAGGAACACAGTCACAGCAGCAAACTGGCTCTCCTTCTCCAGCCCTCTGGACAAATCCAGGATGACAACTTTCCACACATTTGGACAAGGATAACAGATAACAGATTAACAGAGTTGGAATGGACCTTGTAGGTCTTTTAGTCCAATGCCCCCACTCAAGCAGGAAACCCTACAGCATTTCTGACCGATGACAGTTCAGTCTCTTCTTGAAAGCTTCCAGGGATGAAGCTCCCACAACTTCTGTTCCATTAGTTGATTGTTCTCACTGTCAGAAAGCTCCTCCTTATTTCTAGGTTGAATCTCTCCTTGGCCAGTTGCCATCCATTATTCCTTGTCTGGCATTCAGAAACATTAGCCAAATATTTTCTGAACTTCACTTAGGTGAATATGAAATCTCTGATTCATTTTAAGCAGACGTGGGATATATAACAATGGCAGATTGTTCATTTAGTTCCTCCCTTGGGCTTCTGGCATATCTGGCAGGATGGAATTGAGGAAAGATTTAAGTATTAAGAAAGAAGCAGTGGCTTCTTCCTCGTGGCTGTATTAATATTTATTTATTTACTATTCATTTATTATGATGGTGTACTCATAGTAAATTTTAGAATCAATTTATTGTTACAGATTTATTAAGTTATTGTTATTTTAAATCTGTTAAAATAGAATAAAGCTGATGAAGAGAAAAAAACGTCTGACCAGAAGGATCTGGAAAAGTGGGGAAAGGTGAAGCAAAAGCATCTCCCACTTAAATACGAAGGAAAAGTTCCTTAGAAATTAAGGCTGTCAACTTTAAAAGGAATGTTCTTTGTTGATTTGTAAAATGGGCTGCAGGTTGAGTCCTTCCTCTGATGAGCTCCTTGTCCTGCCCTCAGGCTCAGGCATTATGGAGAATAAACAGATGCCCTCTTCTGTGTTGGAAGATGCCTCTCTCCTCACTCTTCTTTTCCTAGAGGGTAAACATACCTAGTTTCCTTAGCCGTTTAGTGATTTAGCCTCCAGATCAACCAGGAAGCAACCTGGGATTAAGGAGAAACTTCCTAACCGTGAGAACAATTAATAATCAGTGGAACAGCTTGACTCCTGAGGCTGTGGGTGCTTCATCAACGGAGGTCAGTTGTCTGAAATGGTATGCGATCTCCTGCTTGAGCAGTGGGTTGGACTAGAAGATCTCGAAGGTCCCTCCCAGCTCTATTCTGATTGATTGAAATCCTGTCAGCAGCCTCCCAAGTGGGGCGTGGCTAAATCAGCATTAAAAATGTTTCAAGCTACAGCATGTAAAGGATACCTTGGTCCATAGTATGGAAGCCTTCCAAGCAGTCTAAGAAGACTCTATGTGTTCTGTTCCCCATATTCAATTCTGTTTGAAGGTCTTCCCCTTAATGATCAGATTTAGCCAACTTGAAATGGGTTCAATAGCTTTCAAAAATAAAGAAAGGATTCCGATATTTCACTTGTTGAGCCACTTGAACCGTAAAAGAGCATCTTGGTTAATAATAAGTCTCTCTCTTTGAAAACTCTCCAGCTGCTCTTTAATGGCATCCTTCTTATGGAAAGTAACCCAGCTTATGATATTCAAATCTGCAGCTACATCTCCATTTTGATCCAAGTACAGTTTCTTCTTGGAAAGATTGCAAAATTCACTTGTCTCCAGAAACGGATGGAACTGGAATAGAAACACCCATGAAGGTTGAAAGCAGGAAGCTTGGTTTCTTACCACTCTTAGACTTTTCACATGTGAATCTTTCTTCTAGAGTTGTCTAAGTTGCAAATTTTGTGGGTTGGGAAATAAGTGTTATCACTGTCTTCAAAACTGACAAAGGTTCAGCAAAATTTGTCAATCATATATTGAAAAACTATTGATGAAGTATTGATGAAATATCATTGACAAATTTCTCTATGAAAGAGAATATTTTAGAACAGACCACAAATAAATTGAGCAAAGAAAGAGATTATTTGTAAACTCCTTGGGAAAAACAGGGGGATTTCCAGAAAACGTGGATTTCTCAAGAAGAAAGTTGCCAGGCTAATCTTCTCCCAGGTACACCAGGTAGGAAACATAACGACATGAGGTGATTCGACTTTATTGGAAGACCACATCAAGACAATCTCGCAAGTCTGAAGTTTAAATCTCCCACCAACCCTTTTTCAAGCCTGGAGAATTACACAAGATCTAAAAAAAATTTTTACGACAGAGAATGAGGTGGCTGGATCCTGTCCCATTTCCACTGGGTCTCCAGTGGGGCTTTCTGGGTGCATCTTCCCCTGTCTTTGACCGAGAAGATGTTGAAACAGAACAGTGAAAATACTTGTCTTGATATTGAGGTCCCACAAAGAAACTGTGTTCAAAGGGATCATCCTTAGGACTTTTTTCCTGAAAAGCAAAGTTCCAAATACTGTGGACATATTTGAAAAGCCTGTGCCTTCTCATTGTCGCTTCACCCAAGATTGGCAAGATCCAAACTTTCCCTTCAGTGGGTCCTGGCAAGTGTGCAAGTGCTGAATGGAAAGGAAGAACTCGGTTTGCAAGAGGAACATTTTCCAGGAAGTGAACAAAGACATTGATTTGTCTCCACTTAGAGAGGGGAGCTGTATTTCCATCTGTGGAGAATCGTTGTGATTCCATTCCTGACCAGCCATAGGGGTGAAAATCCTCATGAAATTCTCTCCCTTTTCTGTGTCTGAAGCAAAGAAGGCCAATCAGGGTCCATCTGAAATGGAGGAGCAGCTGGACAATTACTGGGTACTGGAATCCTTCTTTGGGGAACATCTGGTGGAAAAAGGGGAAATGATTTTTATCTCTCAGGGTCTCTGAAGCAATTCTATCACTGATCTAAAAAAGCAATGAAGAATGCCATGTTATATTGGGAGTTAGATCAAATCCCAAACGTTAGATTTTAATAACTCCAACCTGGTTCTCAGGAACCTATTAGAAGAATTTATTGTCAATTAGCCATTAAGCCATGTCAAGATGAATAATGTAGAACACAGAGCATAATAAGTCCATATATAAAAATAAAAATGGAAAGTAATAAAAAAATAAGTGAGAAAGAATATGAATAAAGATTGGAAAACATATTTATGCATTATCCTTAAAATTTGCCACAGTCATACCCAAATATCCAGTACTCAATGGAAGAGTTTTGCTCCTATAAGGGGCTGCATTATATGTAATTTTGGAATTCTGACCACCCAGAAAATCAGTTGTTTTGATTTAAGCAATGAGTCATTTGTCTAACAATGCAGTCCAAGATCTTTCTCTTTCTTAGACAGTAGACATTCCAATAACAGATGTATTAAGATGCATGACATCTTCTTAACTCCACAAATGAAATCCTTTTCATTATAAGCAGTTGATTATATTTCTTTAATTAACCATTATGACTAGCTTTTCAAATGTTGCTCAAATAAATACGACCCTGAGATATTAAGACATTTCTGCGTCTCAATACTTGGCAATTTGGGAGGTCTGTTTGTAGCAGCTCATCCACTTCAATGTGCCAACCTTATTGAGAGGTTGGGTGTATCTTTCTCTGCTCGGATATCCCAGATTCTTTGTGCAGCCTTCTCTTGAACTTGTTCTCCGAGTATGCAAGAGACAGGGAAACCACAGCTCCTAATAAGATTTGTCAGAAGTACAAGGAAAGTGGTCTGCAATTGAAATTTTGTTGGTTCTGACAAACCAGATTTTGGGGTTCTCTCATTTTCCACTAATTTCATTTAAGATCAATAATAATATTCCCTAATTTTAGTGAGAGAGAAAAATGAACAACTTCCTAAATTAGTTCTGAGGACAGAAGCTAAAGTTCTTTTATCCATCTCTAAGATACTCTTCAGATGCTGGGACTGAAATTGTACTAAGCATGAACTATCTTAACTATAGTTTGATATAGGAGCTTGGAAATACAGACTTTAATATATTGGGCTAAGGAAGCTGGATGGTTTTTAAAATTTAAGCAGCAAATTCACTGAGTCCCCTGCTCTAAAGCGCTTCATTGAACAAGAGTGAGTGAACTTTCAGTTCTGGAGAAAAGTACTCTAAATAAGGAAAGATGTTAATTCACTCTATTGACTCACCATCAAATAGCCATCTATGGCTATGATGTTATTTTCCAAACACCCTAACTGTTGACTTTCATTCATTAATTTTAAAACAATTATTAGCACAGTAGGAAGCAACTCTTCTCAACAACCCAAGTTGAAACTATAAAAATAATATCATAACATCAGCAAAGAGGCATTTATCTCCTAAGGCATCCTTACTTCATGCCTTGATTTTTGACATCTTTTCACTCATTTCTTTTAACTTTTCTCCCCCTCCCCCTCTCCTTCCTTCCTTCCTGTGTTCATTCCATGGGGTGAGAGGCAGCCCTGATTTCGTTTTTTCTAACCTCTCTCTTCCCCCCCTCCCTCTCTCTCATTTTTTTTAACTCTGCAAAATTCTGGTAACTAGTTTTTTCAATAAAGTTGATTTTGTTCTTGGAGACAGGCCATACTATAGTATCAGCCCTTTTGTATGGTGCCCTTGAGCATTAGCTTTCAAAATAAAGAACATTTTGGTTCCAACTCAGCTGCCAACTATTTCAGTTCTGTGATATGCTCTGCCATTAACTGGTCCCTGGAGTTTGGTCTTTTATCACTATGCCAACAAATCTCAGATTTATTTATTTCTTCAGCCACAGATGCTGTGTATTCCCTCTGGGGTCAGTCTCAAGCATAGAGACCCCAAGTCTCTCAATTCTAGATGATGGCTTTAATTTGATATCTGCCCCTGTTATTATGAATCACATAGGGATTATTTCCCTTTCATTTCCCTCCAGAGAATTTCCCAACAATTTTATAGTCCAAGAACTGGTTGAATTATCGAGGGATCCCTCCTGAGAGGGAGAATTATGATAAAAGTTTCAGCTCTGCTCTTTGGCCAAATCCTCCAGGGGAGACTTTGGGTAGAGAAATAGGGAGTTTTGGGACAGGCAAGGTCTGTGCTCTTGAATGTCCATCTCTCTCCTTTCCAGATGAAGCTGAGTGTTTCTCTGTGTTTGAATCAGGAAAGCAACTGGATCATATTCCACCTTGTGAGACTTCTTTGAATTCTTCTAATTATTCTTTAGAAACAGGAAGGGGATTGATTGATTCGCCCCATGAATGATGGACCTCCTGCTTCTGCTTCTGATGCTGCTTTTGTCCCATCCAGTCTCTGGGAAGCTGGGAATGAAATGCCTGCAGAGTTTGGAGCACCAGGATGGAAAACGACCACAGAGCTTTTACAGCCCAGGAGACCATCTCATTGGTATAGTCACCACTGGAAGGGAAAGACTGCATACAAACTTGCTTTTCAACGTGGCTCCTTCTCTTCAGTTTGTTTTTCGTGATCCGTAAGTCATTCAGGGTGATAGAGTTGCACTCCCTCCATTCTAACACTCTCCTTCTTTTCTGTTTTTATTTTTCATTTATTCCTATATTGGGGATTGTGTCTAATTTCCTCAATGATTTTGATTTCCTTGGCTTCTCTCTCTTGTCTGATTTTGTGAAAGAAACTCAAATCGAAAAATAGGCCTGAAAAAAAAGCTGAAAGGGCTGCAGATTATTTTCCTCTCTCAGTTCAATCCTTAATTTATCACTTGAATAATGAATTTTATTTAAAGTAGTGGTGGAACCAGTTGTAGTTGTCGTACCTCAGCCCATTTCCATATTTGCATAACTGATCATTGATTTTGGATCAATGTTGGCTTAAGGCTCAGTAGGCTTCTGGAGGCTTATATATTTTTAAAAAGTATTTGTTGCTGCCCATTATAATAACATTTTTTTTTACAATAGGGATTTTTATGATTTTCCAGATGCCTTAATATACATTTTCAACATTCAAATGGTCAACAAGAGTTCCCAGCTCCTGCACAATCTCACACTGGGCTGCAACATCCATGACAACTATTGGAGCAGTCTCCGCACTTCTGATGCCTTGCTGGACATTCTCTCCACTGGAGAAGCCAATGTCCCCAACTACGGCTGTGGAAGGAAGGAGAACCTTCTGGCTCTACTTGATGCAGCTCTCAGGGAAATCTCCGTCCAGGCATCAACATTAGGAGGCACCTACAAAATCCCACAGGTTTGTGTGGGTTTCTCTCCATCTGGTAGAGTGAGGGGTGGGTGATGGTGGGTGAGCAATAGATGCAGTCATGTCTTCTCCATGGAATCCAAGAGCTGCTTTTCTCCATATTAGCAAAAATGTCAATATTTTACCCCTTTATGTTCATGGTGAGATTAATCATAAAAGGCCTGAAATGCAAGCAATTCATTCTACCAACTATTTGATTGATCAAAAAATATCCCTGGTTGTTGGGGTCTCTATTGGCATCTTCTTTTTCACATATAAAAAAGTTCTACAATATCCAGTCGGATTGAAGTTGGCAATAGTAGCATTTTATCTGATTAAAAAGTGGAATAAAAAGAAGTCTAGCAATTATAGGCCAAATTGACTAGGAGATGTTGTGACTAAACTTTATGCCATGATCCTCTTAGTTAAACTTGAGAAAAATACATTCCTTGCAGAAGAACCAGAAGGTTTTAGGTAGTGAAGAGCTATATAGATTTTATAATAAATATTGCATGTCAATAATCTAATATTGCTAACAATTTGTCTTAAAATCTCTTATCTATATCAGCAAACTAAAACAGAGTTTGTTGGCTGTCTAGATGTTAGTGCATTTGTCATAATTAACAGAGAAATATTATATAGGAAATTGATTGCCCTCAAAATGGAACTCAGCCTGTTGGCCCTGATCCAAGCTCTTTCTCCAGGTCCTTGTTTAAGAGGGTGGTTTGGGCTCAATGGAGCAGTGAGAAGAAGGATTGATACTTACCAAGGGAAGGATGCATATTTGAACCCTTGTTAATCAGTCTAGATATTGACAACTTACTTCAACGAATGAAGGATCCAAAAACAGATGATAAATAAATGTTATTTCATTCTTTGACAAAAATTACTAAATTAATGGACCAGCAGAATGCAGTGCACATAGTATACAGTACTTGGATTTTAGAAAGGCTTTGACAAAGTAAACGACCATCTACTTCTTCAAAAGCTAAAAATATGTGGGATAGACAGCATCACCCCCAGATGGACTCAGCCTGTGGTCCTCAATGGAACTACGTCTGCATGGAGGGAAAGAAGCAGTGAGGGACCCCAAGATTCTATTTTAGGCCCAGTACTCTTCAACATCTTCATCAATGATTTGGATGAGGGATAGATGGGGAACTCATCAAATTTACAGAAGACAGTAACTGGCAGGAATAACCAACACCCCAGAAGATAGGCTCAAGGTCCAGGTGGATCTAGATGGACTTGAACCCTGGGCCTAAGAAAATGAAATTCAATGTAGAGAAAAGTAAAGTCTTACACTTAGGCTAGAAAAACCAAATGTACAGGTACAGATTAGGTGAAACCTGGCTCAATAGCAGGAACTGTGAGAGGGATCTTGGAATCTTAGAGGACAATCTCTCAAATGTTAGCCAACAATGTGTGGCAGCAGCCAAAAAATGCCATTGCAATCCTAGGCTGCATCAACAGAAGGAGAGAATCCAAATCACGTGAAGTATTGGTACCGCTTTATAATGTCATGGAAAAACCACCCTTGGAATAGTGCATGGATGGAGGACCTTTTCAGCACCAAGTGCTCTTGTCAGGGACGTAATCTGGAAGAGGAGTTGCCCAGTGTGCATGCACACTAGGCAGATCCTCTTCCGGTTTCTGGCATGCACGCGTCCAATGATCAGTTGGCTGGTGCGCATGCGCTTGTGGAAACCGGAATACCACCTCTTCCAGTTTCTGGCACTGCAGTGCATGCAAATGCCAGCTGATCATTGTGCACACATGTGCACCAGAAACCCAGAAGAGCAACAGGCAAGGCCACTCATGCCAGGCAACATGGCTTTGCGTTCCATTTAGCTCGAACTAAGAAGCTGAGGCAGTGGGCACCATTTCCCCTCCTGAGGCCTCCGTGCATCCTGGACCCCCAGAAACACTCTGCCGGCCAAATGCTTTTTTCTTAATTTTGCAGTTTCAGTACGTGGGGCTTGCGAAGGGAAGGCATGAGCTCAGCCGGCGGGTGGCCGGGGTGATTTGGGTGGGGCAGCTTCATGGTCCCACGTGGGTCGGATTAATGGCTTCAGTGGGATTTATCCGGCATGCGGGCCGTAGTTTGAGGACCCCTGGAATAGGGTCTCCTTCTTGAGCAGGGGGTTGGACTAGAAGACCTCAAAGTTCCCTTCCAACCGTTTTATTTTGTTATAACTTCTGTTATAGGTACATATGTTTAGCATGCTAAATACCTATTGGAATATGCTGATTAACACTATGATATTATCATACTTAAACTGGGTTCTTTTCTCATAATAATTAGCTGATACTTAATAAATCAAGCTCAAAAGTTATGGTCTTTGGAAAATGACATCCTAGCCATAGATGGTCAGCCAATAGAGCAAGTAAGACCTTTCCTTACCTGGGGTAGTTTTCTCTGAGACTGAATCTTGGCTCCCCCATCATCAAAGGAGCTCAGTTAGATCAAAGACAGGAGTGAAAGTGGTGCTTAAAAGAAAACCTCAGAGCTCTCCAGCTTCTTCAGCCCCAATTATTGAAGTATGTGAGGCCAAGGTTTCCCCCATGTTCTTACATCAATCTGATGTTTGGGGCTTCAGAGAGAAACCACCAGCAGAACCAACTGAATCCCAGCCGCTGAGGAGTATCTTGGGGTGGACAAAAGGACTCCAGCTGCTGCCCCTCACAGCTGATTTGGGAATTTTCACAATTTCTTCTTTGCCTAAAATCAGAAAATATGGATATTGGCATAAAATTTAATCTATGGAAACTGACAGACTCAGAAAATTGTGGCTGTTAGAACAGAGAAAACTTCAATTAAAGACCAATCTTGGATTGTACAACTGACAAAGAATCCACAAAGAATCTGGGCCATAGAAGCATTAAAATATGCAGGAACCCTCAAAATTATAGTAGGCCGTTTATTGGAATAGAATAATTCAGTTGGCATTTGCACATGTTAATCTAATTGAAATAAATTGTAGGGGTGAGATACAGTAATATGATTTACATTGTTTATAGTTTTTTAATTTGTTTATTATTTTCCGCTTTTATTATACAATCTTGCTAATATTCTGTCTTTAATATTTTAAACAATGTCTAATTCACAAATGATTCTAATGCTTTCCTGAGAACAAGATTGGTTTTATTAAAGTCTAATATTGAGGACTTGATCTGACCCAAATATAACACAGCATTCTTCATTGTGCAAGGATTTTGAATGCAGCTCAGAATCTGTTAAGTCCAGTGAAACTCTGAAGATGAGGCTACGGATTATCAGCTTTTATTTCTGCAGAAAGCAAAAGACTGGACGAACTTTTGGTCTCCCACCTTAACAGAGCAGGCAGAGAGAGAAAAACAGGCGCACACCAAAAACTTTTCCAAATATCTTACAGCTCACACAGCTTGCCCAGAACGTCATTGCTATAGAAACATAAATTGATATCATGTGAATTTCATGAGTTTTCTCAGTGCTCTGAAAACAATGGACTTTAGAAGGGAAAAGAAATACATTTTCTGGCGTATAACTCAGAGCTTTGTTAGGGAATGCAGAACTTACATTTTAAGTTACAAAAAAAGGCTCCTTGGCAGAATCCACATTTTACTTTTCACAAGACGTTACTTTGCTAGGCTAAGGTTGGCAATTCGCCTATAACCAGGATGGCGAACCTATGGCACACGTGCAACAGGTGGCACGCGGAGCCATTTGTCAAGGCACGCAAAGTGTTGCCCTGTTACCTGGCAGGCACGCATGCCATTTCAGTTCAGCCTTTTTAAAAGCCATTTTTCGCCCTCCCTAGGCTCCAGAGGCTTTATAGGAGCCTGAGGAGGGCGAAAACAGACGCCCCCCCCCCCCGAGTCCCTGAAGCCACCAGAGTCCAAAAAAAGGGCCCTAAGGGCAAACTGGAAGTGACTTATGGTTTTCTCGTAGGGTCGTTTTTCGTCCACCGGAGCCGTCAGGGAAGCCTCCTGAGTGCTCCTGAAGGCTCCGAAGGGCTTAAACTGGCCCTATGAGCAAACCGGATGTCACTTCCATTTGCTCATAGGGTCGTTTTTAGTCCTCCTGAGGCTTCAGAGAAGCTCCTGAAGCCTCCAGAGGGCCTCCGGGGAGATGGGGGAGGCTGTTTTCACCCTCCCCAGGCTCCTATAAAACCTCTGGCGCCTGGGGAGGGTGAAAAAAGCATGCAAAAAAGGGGGGTCATAGCTGTTATGCACGCATGCACGTTGGCGGGGAGGTGTCACACATTGCATTATGGGTGCAGCATGCCTGCGCATGAACCCCCCCCCCCCTGTGCTCCCCCGCTTATGGCACGTGAGCCAAAAAAGGTTTGCCATCGCTGGCCTAGATGTTTTATCCATGCAAGTTTGAGAGCAACACATGCAGCACTCAGGTCATCTGTTAGTTCAGGGGTTTCAAACTCAATTTCATTGAGGGCCCCATTGTGGTTGATTTTAGAGGCCATGGTGGGTGTGCTCTCACTGCTGATGTGTTTACCCTCCTTGGTTGCCAATGGTGTGTGCAGGAGGGCAAAGTATGTGAGTCAGAGGGAGGCCCACTCTCTCTCCTTACGAGACCTAGCTTTGTAACCAAAGCATCCTCAATGATAGGATGGGAGACCACCAGGAGAGGTCAGGAGGAGGGGACAAGGGGATGGTAAAAGGCAGCAGGGCTGCTGGAAATCAAGTGCTGTCAAGATTAACCTCACACTTTCACTCTCTCATTATAATCTCCTTCCTTCCCTTCTGTTAGCTCCCGTCTTCATTCTTCCTTCCCCTCTTTCCCTCTTTTTGCTTCCTTGCTCTCTTCCCCTCTTTCCTTATTTTTCTTTGTCTTTCCTGTCCCGACTGAGATGCTCCAATGCAAAAGGGGAAACATTCCTTGCCTTGTGATCAAATGCCACTTTTGCTAGTAGTTTGTGGCCACTGAAAAGACTGAGAACAAACCAGGCTCAGTTTATTCCACGATGGCATTTCATGAGAGAAAGGGTGCTTCAGCCAGGGCACCCAAACTGCTGCCAATGGTGTGGGCGACAGCTGAGCAGGGAGGCAGGTTGTGTGTGTACTTTCATCCCCATTCAAGCAGGGCCCCTCATTTCCTCCCTGGCACAGTTGGGGCATGGAGGCTGCTGCCACCTAAGCACCATGATTGCCCCCTCCCCAGCCAGCCAGCCCAAGCAGCAGTGGGCTCCACAGGACAGGCTCTCATTTCTGCACTGGGGCAGAAAACTCTGGTGGGCTGGAAGTGAGTGTGGATGGCCTCCCCCCCCCCCCCCAGTGCTTCCTTGCTCAGTTGGAGGCTTCCTTCAGCCTTCAAACAGTTGCAGGGTTTTTTCTTTGCTTCCAGGTTGGTGCAAGAGGCTTTGCAGGGCCAAAATGGGGGGAAAAAACCCTGCGCTTTCTGCACCCCATTTTGGCCCTGGAAAGCCTCCTGTACCAACCTCAAAGCAAAAAATAAAAAATAAAACCCTTGCAACTGTTTTAAGGCTGAAAGAAGCCTCCTACTGAGCGAGAAAGCACTGGAGGCCCAGACCATTCATTCCAGCCCACCGGAGTTTCCTGCGCAATGTGAGCACGGACACACAGACACACACACAAACACACACACACACACACTGCATACTCACGCGTCCCCAGCCCTGGCCCTCCACAAAGTCCAGAAAACCAGCTGGCCGGCAGGAGGTGCGCCTGCATGTGGATGTTAGTGGAGCTGGGCTGGGGTGGCTGGTGTGCTGGGAGAGGAGGCTCTGCATGCCACAGGTTCCCCATCACGGCTCTAATCCTTTCAACTCCTTTTTCAGATCAATGATGTAAGCGCTTCAGAGGCTCTGAGTGATAAAAGCAAATTCCCCTTTTACCACCACATGTTCCCCAAAGAAGGATTCCAGTACCCAGCAATTGTCCAGCTGCTCCTCCACTTCAGATGGACCCTGATTGGCCTCTTTGCTTCAGACACAGAAAAGGGAGAGAATTTCATGAGGACTTTTCCTCCTGTGCTTGTCAGGAATGGAATTTGTGTGGTTATATCACAACTGTTGTCAACAACTGGATATACAGCAGCCCTCAGGGATTCCCTCTCTAAGTGGAGACAAGTCAACGTCTTTGTTCACTTCATGGAATTTGAATTCATTTTGGACAGAATTCTTCCTTTCCATTTAACACTTATGCGTCTGCCAGGACCCATTGAGGGGAAAGTCTGGATCCTCACAAATTTTCAAGGGTACAGAATACCCTTGATACAGAAGCGCGGACTTCTCAGATACATCCATAGTATTTGGAACTTTTGTTATCAGGGAAAAAAAAGGCCAAATGATTCTGCCTTTGAACCCTTTTGCTTTGTGGAAGAAAAGTTTCAAGATCATTATTTTCATTGTTCTCTTTCAAAGAATGTCTTTTCTGTCAAAGGCCGCAGAAGATGCACCCAGAAAGCCCCACTGGAGACCCAGAGGAAAAGGGACAGAACAAGGGCCCAAAATTACTACCACCATTACAGTTTCACGAAGACTCTGGCCCAGGCCCTGAATGCTGCATATTCCTCCAGATCGAGGAGGGGAAGGAAGGAGGGAGAAAAGATCTTGGGGTCTCCAAGGCTGCAGCCATGGCAGGTAAGGGGATCCCGATATGGATCCATTAATCTTAGATCCTTTGGAGGAGGAATCCAGAGAAGGAGGGGAACCATCTCAACAGATCTGGCCAATTTAATTACTCAGGGAATTAATGGTTCCAAAGAGTAGAGACCATGGCATTTTTATATTTAGCACTGCTAATTGGAAAATGCTGTATTCTTTTTAAAAATAAATTCCCGTATTTGTGGTTTGTGATTAGCCTGGTGGAATTCCACCTTCCGTCCCCATTGCAGGTGGGTCTGTGTGCAGCTGGAGAGGCAGCTAAGCCCCCCTATTCTCCTCCAATGAAAGGGAGCCTGGCGTGGATCTGGATGCTTTATTGGGGGAAGAGGGCAGGTGAAACTGAGGAGATGCAAATAGTGGAAATCAGATAGAAAGACGAGATAGGCAGCATTAACTAACAGCCAGCAAAGGAGCAGCTGGAATCTCTCCAGCGATGCTCCATGTGAGGGACGGAGGCCGTCTCCGGATGACCAGGGGTCTCGGTCACAACGGCTGCTTCCGTCTTCTCCAAAGGCTGACAGAAAACGGAGTCTGGCTTCAGACCTTAGAGTTAGGCTTATCTGCCCCCGGCCACTAGGTGGCACTAGAGCAACAACAGCACAACAGTTACTGTATTTTTTAGAATATAAGACTCACCTTTTTCCCTCAAAAAAGAGGCTGAAAATCTGGATGCATCTTATACATCCAATACAGCATTTTTTTGCCTCCGGAAGCCCCGCCCCCCTCACCAAATTGCCCTTATGGAGGCTTTCAGAGAGCTCCTGGGGGCTGGGGAGGGCAGTAATGAGCAAAAAATTGACCATTTTTGCCCCCCCCCCCAGCAGCACTCTATAAGCCTCTATAAGGCTATGCATGCAATTTTTTATCGCAAAAAACAGGCCATTTTTTGCTCATTTTTGCCCCCCCCCCAACCAGGAGCACTATGCAAGACCCCTAAGGGAGGGGAGGTTTGCAGAGTGTAAAAAAAATTTTTTTTCTCCTGTAGGTGGGGCTGGAGGAACAACAGCACAACAGTTACCGTATATTTCAGAATATAAGACACACCTTTTTCCCTCAAAAAAGAGGCTGAAAATCTGGTTGCATCTTATACATCCAATACAGCATTTTTTGCCTCCCGAAGCCCCGCCCCCTTCACCAAATGGCTGTGCATACCCTTATGGAGGTGTTCAGAGAGCTCCTGGGGGCTGGGGAGGGCAGTAATGAGCAAAAAATGAACCATTTTTGCCCCCACCCCCACCCCCAGCAGCACTCTATAAGCCTCCATAAGGCTATGCATGCAATTGTTTTGCACAAAATGGGCTTGTTTTTGAGAAAAATGGGCCATTATGTGTTCATTTTTGCCCTCCCCCTAGGAACACTCTGCAAATCCCACCAAGGCCATTGATGACTTTTTTAAAAGGCGGGGGCGTTTTCACAAAAACAGGCTGTTTTGGGAAGGTTTGCAGAGTGTAAAAACTTTTTCCCCCTCTTGGAAAGCTCTTTAACTGGTTGATGAGAATTACATTGATCAAGTGCTGAGCCAGCAGAAACAAAGTCTTAGGTGCTGCAGATTGTCAGCCATTTCCTTCTCCAGCACATGGATAAACACACCTGAAAACATCTACCTACCTACCTACTCTCTCTCTCTCCCTCCCTCCCCTTCTACTGTATTTCTCTATCTCTTTTTATTTCTCTCTCTCTATCCCTCTACCTACCTTCTGTATTTCTCTATCTCTACATCTCGCTCGATTTCTCTCTCTCTATCCTTTTATCTACCTCCCTACCTAACTGCTCTCTATCTCTCTCTCCCTACCTACCTACTGTATTTCTCTCCCTTTCTCTCCCTCTTCCTACCTACCTACTTTTTTTTAAAAAAAATGCCTCTTCAAAACCTTGGTGCGTCTTATACTCCAATGCATCTTATACTCCGAAAACTACAGTACTTGTTGTGGCATGACAACCTTTATAAATTTGGAGGAAACCCTGAGACGATCTAGCCCAACCCCTCCTCTCTGCAGGAATCCCAGTTCAAGCTTCTCTGACTGATGGCTGCTCAGTCTTTGCTCTCAGATGATCCATGAAGAGGAGACTGAACTTCTCTGCTTTAGTGGCTCAGCTCTAAAACAGCTCATCCTTTTATCATATTTTTTCTCTCATTCAGTTAAAATCTCCTCTCTTGTAACTGAATTCACTTTTTCCATGTCTGACACTCTGGAGTAAGAGTGAGCGGATCTTACACTCATGTGTAACAGGAGTCAGTTATTGGAAGAGGGTTCTATCCAGTGGTGGGATTCAAATCTTTTTACTACTGGTTCTGTGGGCATGGCTTGGTGGTCTTGTGACTGGGTGGGCATGGCTTGGTGGTCTTGTGACTGGGTGGGCGTGGCTTGGTGGTCTTGTGACTGGGTGGGTGTGGCTCGTTGGTCATGTGACTGGGTGGACGTGGCTTGGTGGTCATGTGATTGGGTGGGTGTGGCTTGGTGATCATGTGACTGGGTGGGCATGGCTTGGTGGTATGTGATTGGGTGCGTGTAGCCAACTTGACATCACTCACGTCAAGAGGTACCTTGCCTGGCCTCTCCTTGCGTCAACAAGATACAATTTCCCTGTCTATTTATTTACTACCAATGAACATCCAAAATACACAATTTAATCCTATGTATATATACATTACTTTATACACTGTATCTGTATACACACAC
Organism: Thamnophis sirtalis; assembly: GCF_051295495.1. Taxonomy (NCBI): domain Eukaryota; kingdom Metazoa; phylum Chordata; class Lepidosauria; order Squamata; family Natricidae; genus Thamnophis; species Thamnophis sirtalis. The sequence goes on from NW_028261395.1 coordinate 13,657,982, forward strand.
ACACACACACAGAGCTTTTCTAAAACTATACACATTCAACCTCACTTATTGTGTTTGGAAAAACACACCCAAAGTCCACTTTCTGCCACACATTTAACTATCACTTCTGCACATTAGAACATTACACAGGCCTTCAGAAGTTCTTCCCTAGCCTGCACATGACTGTGAGAGCCAGGAGATGTCATAGATTGAGTAAAATGTGGCAAAATTCACTTAACACCACTCTTGCTTAGCAACCAAAATGTTGGGCTCAATTGTCATAAGTCAAGGACTGTCTCTGCCCTCCTCTGCATGGCAGCCTTGCCCTAGTAAACTCCTTCCCTTTTCTTGCAATTTTCCTCTCTGTTAGAGGCACCAAAATAATCCAGAGGATATAAGGTCTCCAGCTGGAGCAGGGGGTTGGACTAGATGGCTTCTGAGGTCCCTTCTAATCCTACTAGAGCAGGGGTTGGACTAGAAAATGACCCCCAAGATCCCTTCCAGCCCTTTCAAACATTGTTGTGCTGTTTGAAAGAATCTTCTGAAGCCATGGTTTGTGTCCTTCCTTCCTCTCATTTTCTCTCTTTTCCTCCCTCCCTCCCTCCATGTATCTATTGACCCATCCATCCAACTATATCTCATTCATTTCCTCTTCCCTCCCTCCCTCCCTCTCTCTCCTTCTTTCTTTCCCTTCCTTCTGTGGGAAGTTATCATCCAGCCCTCTCCCAGAAAAATGAAATATCCTAGGAAATATTGAAAAGGCAGAATATTTCTCTGAATGTGAAAAGAAACATGTTTTAAAAGACAGAATAGTTGCCTGTAGCTTCCTGCCCTTCCCCACTTTGTCAAAGGGCCATTGAGAAGGCCAGGCTAGTCCACTTTACATAATAAAGACTTCTCCACTGCAACCCCAGGGGGGATGGGAATAAAGGCATGATAATGTTGGAACTTTACTCAACTGACCACATGGGATCTGAGAACTCATCCATACCTGGATTCAAAACACAGCCAAGAGATTAGCCCCTGCCTGGCCCCATGGGAGTCTGACAACCAATCAGAATATATTTCTTACACAGGAACAGGAAACAGAGAGGTGGGACTAAACAGGTTATAAAAAGCCTAGCAAGCCCTTCCTTCAGCCCTTCTCTTCTTCTCCACCAACATTGAAACATGTGATCATCTTTTCTGTTCAGGGCTCAAGCCATGTGGCCCTGTCCAACAAGAAACCATCTTTCCTATGGGCTCTGGGAAGTTGTGGGGGGGAGGGAGGTGGGGTGTTAGGGGGGAGGGTAGGGTAGGGGGGATATATACTATGTGTTAGATTTCAGTGTAATGTGATTTCACATGTATACTGTTTCACTTTAATTTCTCTGTAAAAATAGGACAAGCTGAATACATGGACATATAGTAGAAATACACCAAGGGGAGGAGGAGTGGGATAGAAGAAAGAGGGGTAGAGAGAGCGGGAGAGAGGATGGGAGGGAGGGTGAGAAGGAAGGGAGTGAGTGGACAGGGAGAGAGGAGTGGTAGAGGGGGAGGGGAAGTAGGGTAGAGGGGAATGATGGAGGGAAGATAGTAAGTTGGAGTGGGGTGGAAGAAAGAGGTGTATGGAGAGTGGAAGAGGTATATTGGGCTTCTATTTGAGTTTGAGTTTCATTTTATTTATATTTCTGGGGGTATTGTTGACAAGAGGAATTCCTGTGATTATTTAATGTTGTATGGCCCCAGTTATGCACAGTATATATGTGACTGTACGAAAATGGAAAATAAAAACATTTAATGTGGAAAAAAAAGAAACCATCTTTCCAAGCAGCCTCCATGTCTCCAGTGTCTTTTTCGCCACTTGGAGCTGAACTCAGAAGGACATTTCTTTCATCACTTCCATAACTCCCTCTTTCTTTCTCTCTCTCCTTTCCTTTCTTTTCCTTTTCTTTTTCCTTTTCTTTCATCTCTCTCTTTCTCTCTCTTTCTCCGCCTTCCTTTCCTCCTTCCAAAGCTAGGAGATCCACCTGAAACAAAAACTCATTTGGATGAAACCACCCATTTTACACATTTTACACACACACGCACACACTTCCAACCTGCTCTGTGGCTCCCCTCTGTGTGTGTGTGTGTGAGAGAGAGAGAGAGAGAGTGGGGGGGGGAGAAAAAAGAAAACAGAGAGTGAGAGTGAGGAATCAGAAACTTTTCAACCTTGTGGGCCACCTGGCAGGAGGCAGAAACGGGGCGAGGGCCTCTCCCCGTTTCCTCTGGATCTCCCTCCTTCTTCCCCAAGTTTTTCTTTCCTCCCATCCATTCTCTCCCCCACTCCTGAGAGGGAGGCGGTGCTGCTTTGCCTGGGAGTTTTTTGGGCTCTAGAAGGGGCAGCTGGGGGGTGTTGGGTTCCCCAGAACTTTTTTGGGAGAACCGTCATTCTGAACTCCGCATTGGTTGCAGAAACGCAAAGGGATGGGCAGCCTTGGAGGGCCTGTTCACCCTCCCCCTTTTCCTCTCAGCCCTGCAAAACCAGAAATCTCCCCTCCCCCTCAGAGCAGCAACTGAGACTGTGCAGGGGGAAGGGGGGGCAGGAGCAGAAGTTCTGAAAGATCCCAATTCTGCAGCAAGAGGAGTTTCTGCAATGGGGAGGGGGAGGGGGAGGGGAGGGGGTAGCCCCAGCTTCCAAAGGCCTTTTTGCCATAATTGCCATCAGAGCAGATGTTGGGGAGGGGGTCAAGGAGGAAAGGGGTCCCCTGACTCACCCTCAGACCCCCAGGAAGGAAGGAAAGGAAGGAAGGAAGGGGGAGGGAAAGGAAAGGAAATGGGAAAGAAGGAAAGGATGAAAAACGGAGGGAATGGGAAGGGAAGGAAAAAGGAAAAGAGAAAGGAAAGAGGGAAAAGGTGAAGAATGGCCGCTGCTGGAGTGGTCGGGAGCAGCCTGAGGTGGGCATTCGGGAGCAGACCAAGACGAGCAGGAGGTCACGGCAAAGACAGGCAAACAGGCTGGGCTGCGTGGCCACGTGGTCGAGGCAAGGGAGCCAAACAGCAGCTGCAGCAATGACTCTAAGGCCCCAGCCAAGGCCTGCGAGGCAAGTAGTGGTGGGGAGAGACGTGACCAGGCAGAATTTTTACTATCGGTTCACTCGAATCGGGCCGGACCGTCTGAATCCCACCACTGGCTGTATCCTCCCTTCCCCAACCGAGAGATTGTTTCAATTGGAAAGGGGGCTCCCAGACTCCTCTTGATCTTCAGCTCTTCTCCTTGCTGTCTTTCCTCAAGGCTAAAAGCAGCTCCTTTCAACTCTTCCTTGGCTTCATTGTCCTTCCCTGAAGTTCACATAGATTTTGTGCAAATTCTCCTCCACGTGTGATGCCTGCAAGGGGACCTGGTCCTTGAGTTGGGGTCTCCCCAAACCAGAACTTTCACTTCCTCAGATTCTTATGGCTGCATTTTCCTTCTTTCCATGGACATCACCCTGCTGACTCAGATTCTGTTTTCATTTAACTGCGATTTTGAGATCATTTTCACAAACATACATATCAAATTTGGTATCCTTCATGTTTCTTCCAGTCCATCATTAATGTTCTTATATGAGACTCTATTGTTAGTCAAGTCCTAGTAGATAAAAACCAGATACTTTTCTACTGCTTTTTACTTAGGAACCCTTCTCAGTGTGCTAATCATAAATATTGTTTCTCAAAACTTGATATTCCTCTAATAAAATTTTATTTTATTCAAAAAGGTAAAATACAAGTTTTGGAAAATAAAACTATTACAAAGACAAAACAAAACTAGATAAAACATTAAAAACAGACAAAGACATTCATGTTGTCTCCACAATTGAATACAATACAGCAATAATAGTTTCTCCCACTTGCAAACTAGGCCCACAATTATAAACTATATATCTATCTGCTGTATATAAAAAACATAGTTAACAGGCAATCCAACAATACAGTTAAATTTCAAAACTTCAAAATTGTCTGTTATCTGCTATTGTATTTAACTCACAGAAAATTTCTACCACAGACCAACACAATCATTACCTCTGATCCATCCATAATCTGTTCAGGGTTAAACATCTTTGTTTGATTCTTATAATAAAAATGCATTTCCTTAATATTTTAATTAGAATCTTTCCCAACAACTGCTTTCCATTCCCCAAAGTTATAGGATGTCCTGTAAATGCAAACACAACTCTTAAGACTTGTTTTCCAGTTAAATATGGCAAGTCCATTCCCCAATCTCCCTCAATCTTCTCGAAAGAATCCATTTCATCAGTCATCCGTTCCGTCCACTTTGAGTCTTCAGGGTCCATGGCCTCTCCAGCCATCTCCAAGCAGCCTGCCCAAACCAGACTCCTTCCCCAGGGATGCCAGCAACGTTAAGTTCCAGTCAATCCATCCAATCCATCCGAGTCAACAATTGTTGCTTGCTTCTGATTATCGCCTTTAAGTTGATTTAAAACCATTGTTATTTTATCAAACTTTTAAAATGAAGTTTCAAATATGGCCTCTAAGTTAAGGTGACCAGTTTTTCAGATTGGTAAAGAGAGACACCATTGACCGGTGGGGGGGGGGAGCTAGGCCGCGGCGGTTACTGCCAGCCTGTGGCCTCGCTAGGGACGTCTGGTCACCTTAATTATACACATCCTCTCTCTCTCTATCCATCCATCCGTCTGTCTGTCTATCTGCCTGCCTATCTAGTTATGGTATCCCTCTCCCTCTTTCCCCCTCTCTTTCTCCATCCATCTGTCTGCCTGCCTACCTATCTCTCTCTCTTTCTCTTTCTATCCATCCGTCTATCTGCCTGCCTATCTGTCTATCTAGTTATGGTCTCTCTCTCTCTCTCTCTCCCTCTCCCTCTCCCTCTCCCTCCTTCATCTCATTATCATCTATCTCAGTGTTTCTCCACCTTTTTTTAAAAAAAATATTTTTTTTATTTTTTTTGTTACATAGACGACACATACCCACAACAATAAAATAAAAAATAAAATAAAATAAAAAAAAAGAAAAAGAAAAAAAAACCATCATCACATATAGCATGTCGTTTGGTTACAAGTGTTTTAACATTTATCATTCTTATACATTTATTATTTCATTTAATAGGTTATAATATACAGTTTGGGTTGCTTTGTTTCCTCCTGTTATAACACCACCTTATTTTCCCTTTCTTTTCTCCCTTCCTCCCTTCTCTACTTTCTTCCTTCCTGCTCTCCTTTCCCTTCCTTCTTCCTGTACCTTTCTCCTACTCCTGCTCTTCATCATCCCCTTCCTACCCTCTCTCCTCTTTCTCTCCTTTCCATCCTCCTCTCCTTACCTCTTTCTTTTCACCCTCTCTCCCTTCTCTACTTTCTTCCTTCCTCCTCTCCTTCCCCTTCCTTCTTCCCTTACCTCTCCTTTACTCCTACTCTTCCTCTTTCTCTTCCTACCCTCTCTCCTTCCTTTTCTCTCCCTTCCATCTTCCTTTCCTTTCTCTTTCCTTTCTCCCTCCCTCCCTCCCTCCCTTCTCTACTTTCCTCATTCCTCCTCTCCTTCGCCTTCCTTCTTCCCTTACCTTTCTCCTACTCCTGCTCTTCCTCTTCCCCTTTCTACCCTCTCTCCTTCTCTTTCTCTCCTTTCCATTCTCCTCTCCTTACCTCTTTCTTCTTTTCCCCATCTTCATTTCATTCTCTCCTCCTTTCTCCCTTTCTCCCAACTCCCTTTCTGGGAGTTGAAGTCCACACACTTTCAAGTCTCCAAGGTGGAGAAACATTGATCTATCTAATTAATATAATTATTTCTCCCTCTCTTTTTCACTCTCTCTCCAGCGCACACACGCAAATGCATAGGGCAGCCCACCTCACACACAGGTAACTCCGGGTGGCTTACAACATTATGATGCATGTCTCCCCATAGGGGAGGAGATGGGGAAGCCGGGGGCCCGGAGATCACCCGGGGGATGCCGAGGATGCCCCAACTCAGCCCCTCTTCCCGCTCCAATCATGCGCCGCTACTTCCTCCGAGCGTGGCGCTTTACTCACTCCTCGGAGCATTCGCAACTTTGCTCCTTCCAATTTCTCGGCCAGGAAGGCTCGCCGGGCTCCGCTTACCCCGGGCCCCCATTGCTCCAGCAGGCCGAAGAACGCGAGAGGGGTGCGACAACATTTTATTCACCCAGCAAGAGTGTAGTCACGCGATGGAACGTGTTTCAAATTAAAAGAGGATTGCGACTATTTCCACCAAGTATAATTAAACCGAACATTAAATAGAAATACCGTAGGTGGAGACCGGTTAGCCAGCTATTCCTGTATAGGGTTTTAATCTTTTTTTTAAAAGGACGAAGAAAAAGGAAGCACGGGAAGAAAGGTAAAAACGACCAAGGTCAATGATGGTGCATCCACACAGACACGAATAACCTCGCGTGGGGAAGGAAAGTAAAAGGGGCGCTTGAAGGCTAAAGAGCCAGGTGGGAGAGGCTTCGGGGAAGCGGCAGCATTAAAGGTTTCTCTTTCCTTTTGCAGTGTGTTTGTTTGTCGTCACACAAGTGAGTGTTAGGCTCTGCGGCTCTCCCCACCATCTCCCAGCTGAGGCGATATATTTTTTCTTCTTTCTCATTTAAAAAGCTTGTCGCGAGTCCAGGGAAGTGAGCGAGGTTCCTCATTCTGCCCGCCTGTGAATCTCATGACCGCCAGAAAAAGAAAGGGGGACTGGGCGGCGCCCCTTTAATTAAAAAAAAGCCTACCTCAGTTCCCCTCAGATTAAAGAAACTAAGCAAGCGGCAGGACTAAACAGCAGGAAGAATGCCTCTAGCCCTCCACCCGAGTCCCCACGAGCTGTTGAGCAAAGTGAACGGGGGGAAGAAGACGACGGCTCTCCCCAACCCAGGTCCTCGCCTGGCAGAAAGCGCCTCTCCATCCGCGACCCCACTAACCCGCCTCTACCAGCAAGAGACATGGGAGAAGCACAGGGTGACACAGGGGCGACTGACACTAGTTTGAGTGGCCGCGGCCGGCACAAACTACCATCAGTCGCTCCGTGCTCATCAAAACAAATCTGGGGAGGTCCTTTGTGGGCGGCCAGTCGTAGCCGCTTGCGCCCAGCGCTGCGGCTGAAATAAACCCCCAAAGCCCCTGCCGCCACCGGAAATCTGCTGCTGCCTCCTCCTCCAACAGCAGTGCTTTTGCTTTGACAGAAATCACTGCAACGGTCGCAGCAGCAGCAGCAGCAGCCCCAAGTGCGCCGATCTCGGAGTTTTTCGCATCGGGGTGTGCTGCAAGAAGAGGGAGTGAGTGAAGACCTTTTCTAGCCGGCGCAAAGGACTTCCCAAGACTTGCTTTGCAGCAATCCAGACTCACTCCCTCCCTCTTGCAGCCCGCGCCATGCGAATTCCCCCCCTCCCTGCATCTTCTCCCGGGTTTCTCTCTCAGGGTAGGGAGGCCGCGAGCTGGCAGTAGCTGCCGCAGTCTGGCTTTCCCCCCCCCCCCGCCTCCTCCACTAGCCTTTGTCCCTCCACAGTAGGGTGACTGGGGGGAGGAGACGGCTGCCTGCCCAACTCCGCAAAGGGGGAGAAGGAGAGGAGGGCCGGCTCCTCCCCCCAGCCGCCCTACTGTGTAGGGACAAAGGCTAGTGGAGGAGGCGGGGGGAAGCCAGACCGTGGTGGCTACTGCCAGCCGCGGCCTCCCTAGGGAAGGCCTTCACAAGGGAAGGCCATTCCCTTGCTAAAGACCGCCACCGCCCACCCGAAGCGGCAAAGCCTCCCGATTCCCACAAGTTACTCACCAGTGAAGCAGCAAAAGCAAACGGCGAAGGCGAAATGAAATGGAGACTCGCGTGGCATGCTTAAGCAGACTCCAGCCAATCAGTGAGCTGGCCGGGATGGAAACTTTAAGCACGCACGCCGCGTGCTTAAAGTTTTCCATCCCAGCCAGCTCACTGATTGGCTGGAGTCCAGTCCAATCAGTGAGCGGCAGGCTGGGCTGGCTTAGATTTTTAGTGTAGAATAGAATAGATGGGGGAATGGAACGAGCGAGCTAGCGGCAGCTGATGGGCGGGGGAGCCAGCGAGCGCCAAAATAAAGCGGGTTTTTTTGAGAACGGCCCGGGACGCGGGGAAAAATATGAGAAGGTGTGCCTGTTCCGCCAGATGCGGGATGTCTGGTCACCTTACTCTAAGTTGAAAGACTTTATATTCTTTAAATCACATCAAATTAGCTTACTCTAAGATCCCATTCATTACCGTATTAATGACAACATAGAATAATTGATGACCAAAGGCAAATTTGTATCCATCACTTTTAGGTTTCATAAGGAAGATTAAAAAGGGTTAAAAATTATTTGAGTATCATTTTGAAGACAGTTTTTATCCACTTAGTTATCATACCATCCACCCCTCAGGTTTCTAATCCTATCACAAAATTATTTCTGAGTCCTTTACTGAAATCACCAGAGTCCCCATAATCTATTTAGGAAGTGTAATGATGTGTGAGAATGATTTTTGGGATGAGGGGAAGAGAGGCTGCCTAGGGAAGGATCAGATAAGAGGGGAGAATCCTGCAGCTGCATAACGGGAGAGAAAGAAACTCAGGATCCTCACTAACTTTTCAGACTGAGAAAAGAGCTGGTGGGAGATGTGTTCTTTCACATCTGCAAAAAAAATGTTTAATGTCGTATTACAGTCAAGTAGAATTAGCACATTTAGAGAAGTTTTCCATCAGGATGACAAGGGAGAAGATTAGCCAGAAAACTTTCTTCTTGATCAACCCATGTTTTCTGGAAAACCTGTTGTTTTCAAAGTGTTTATAGATCATCTTTTTTTTCTCTGTTCTTTTTATTTGTCATCTGCTCTAGAATGTTCCTTGTAATTGACCAACTGTGTCAATTATATTTTCTCTATATTTTATCACTAAATTATTGACAAATATTTCTCAAAATTTTTCATTCACGTATGAAGATATTGGCAGTATTTCTATCCTATTTAATCTTATTTGGAGATTAGACAATTGTAGAAGAAAGATTCAATGTGGGATAAGAAACAAAGTTTTCTGCTTTTCAAATTCCTGGATGTTCCCATTCTAGTTTCATCCCTTTCTGGAGAAGAATGAATTTTGGAATATTTCCCCCTTTAAACTGTACTTGGACCAAAATGGAGAGATAAGAGCAGATGTAGCCATTCACGGCAAATTGGTTCTCCCCAAGGAGGAAGCCAAGAAAGTGATTCTGGCGTATTTTATAAGACAGAGACTTTATATCAAAGAAGATGCTCTTTCACAGCTAAAGTTGCTCAATAAGGTGAGAGAAATTTTGGTGTCTTTTCTCTGTTTTCCAAAGCCTGAGGTCCCATTTCAAGTGGGCAAAGCCAGGAGTCTCCAGGGTGGTTGGCATCCCATGCCAGTTGGTGTTATCTGATTGTAGTTCTTCAACAGACGGGACCTACAGTGAGTGGAGGGGCTTTGCCATGTTTTATGGAAATCTTTCAAGATCTTACTGGTCAGAGGTTTCTTTCTTCATCACAGTTTTATTCTTTATTGAAAAATCCAATGGAATAGAAATTTCCTAAATCTTTTACAATAAATTTTATTCTCAGTTTTAATATGAATATATCATCATATGTAAATCTTTTTTCAATTCCATCTCTGTTGACTTTATTAAGTAGAAAAGTCCTTTATTGTAATGTTAAATGCCAAAAGCGAAAGGGAGGAACTAAATGAAGAATCTGCCAGTAGTTAGTTATACCTCCTGCATCTTCTTAGTAGTAGTCAGGTATTTCATATTTACTTACATGAAGACCAGAGGCTATTTGGCTAATGTCCGTGTCTATCTCTATTTTCCATGAATGTTGACTACTAACACATTTTCTTTGGCTTGCTTCATTTTTCTGCTCAGTCCCTGCCTCAGTCCAACTGTGCGGAAAATTGTCTTCCTGGATTTGTCAAGAGGGCTCGAGAAGGAGAGCCAGTTTGCTGCTATGACTGCGTTCCTTGTCCGGAGGGGACCTTCTCCACTCAGGAAGGTGGGTCACACTGAGGAAAATGGGAGGCTTTGTGGAACTGGATCCATCCAGAATCTTTTCATGAAAGTGCAAGTTAAAAGACACAAGCTCACCTTTTTTTAATTTTTAACATGCACAATTTCTTATCTAAAAGGAAGTAAATCAAAAAGTCTTTGAAGGAGAGGCTGGGAAGAAATGGGAGGAGGGGGTGGCAGACTGGGAAAGCTTTACTAATAGCAGAGGAAACGTCTCTCCTGCTTTCTAGTCTGGATATGTGCTGCTAAGTTCACCTTTCTAAGAAGATCCAAGTTCTTTGAAACTTGATGGATTGTTTTAGGTCCACCTTCTGAAAGACCTTGCAATTCACTGTATATTGGATCCTCCCCTTGAGGATCACTGAAAAGGTGTCACTGGTCCATAATGTGGTGCTGTGGATAGATATGGGGGCAACTCATTGCACAAATATTTTGCCAGTCATGTTGATCAATCAATCAGTCAATCAATCAATCAATCAATGAATCAGAGTAGAGCTGGAAAGGACCTTGGAGGTCTTCTAGTGCTACCCCCTGCTCAAGCAGGAGACCTGATACCATTTCAGACAAGTGACTGTCCAGTCTCTTCTGAAATACATCCAATGTTGAAGCACCCACAACTTCGGGAGGCCAGCTGTTCCATTGGTTAATTGTTGTCACTGTGAGGAAAGTTTTCCAAAATTCCATATAGCTTCCAGATATTACAGGATACTGTAGGTATCCTCTAAGTCCAGCATATTAACTGCCATGTGGCAGGACTCTAAATATTTGAATAAAAAGATTATGTGATTCATTATTAACCTGTAATAATGCAGCTTCCTATGAATGACATTACACCAGAAATAATTAACACCCCAGGACTTTCCTCAACTAGCCTAGCTACTTTAAAAAAAGTTACATCCCTCTTATGCTATTTTTAATGAAAAATAAAAGGAACGAAATAATAAAGAAAACCGATTTTTGGTTTCTCAGATGCAGAAAAATGCACCAAGTGTCCAGATGACAAATATCCAAATGAGTCCAGAGTCCAATGTATCCTCAAAGTTATAGTCTTCCTGTCTTATGAAGAACATCTGGGCTTCATCCTGGTCTCTTTTCCCCTGCTCTTGTTCCTAACTACAGTCCTTGTTTTAATTATCTTCATTAAATATGGAGAAACTCCCATTGTCAAAGCCAACAACCGGGACCTCTCCTACATCCTCCTGGTCTCCCTCCTGCTTTGCTTCTTGTCTCCTTCTCTCTTCATTGGTCAACCAAGGAAAGCCACCTGCCTTCTCCGACAAACGGTTTTCAGCATCATCTTCTCAGTTGCCGTTTCTTCTCTCTTGGCCAAAACCATCATGGTGGTGCTGGCTTTCCTGGCCACAAAACCAGGAAATCGGGTGAAGAGATGGTTGGGGAAGAGCTTGGCCAACTTCATCATCCTGTCTTCTTCTGCAGTCCAAATTATCATCTGCTCCATCTGGCTGGGAGCTTCTCCCCCCTTCCCTGACTCTGACCTCCATTCCCAGCCTGGAGAGATCATCCTGCAATGCAACGAAGGGGCCGTTGTCATGTTCTATGTCACCCTCAGCTACATGGGCTTCCTGGCTGCCATCTGCTTTACGGTGGCTTTCCTGGCCAGGAATCTGCCTGGGGCCTTCAACGAAGCCAAGCTGATCACCTTCAGCATGCTGGTCTTCTGCAGCGTCTGGGTGACTTTTGTGCCCACCTACCTGAGCACCAAAGGGAAATACATGGTGGCTGTTCAGGTCTTCTCCATCCTGGCGTCCAGTGCTGGTCTGCTAGGCTGCATCTTCATCCCCAAGTGCTACATTATTTTTCTGAGGCCAGACCTGAACACAAAGGAGCATCTTACAGCCAGAACAAATGTAAAAACATGAGCTATTAAGAGTCACAAACACACCATTATTTGCAAAAGTACTATTTTTTACCTGGCTACTAAAGGGGATTCAAAATAATTTAATCATTAAAACACACCTATCATAAAAGTATGATAATTCTTTTACTGTGAGCAACATTTACCAATTCTAAAAAAAAAAACCAGTTGTTTCTACAATTATCAAAAATAAGAACTTCACCCCACCATTTTTAAAAGTCTATGGGAAATTGCATAGCAAGAGAGTCTGCCCTCTCGTGGCCATTTTGAGTATGGCAGGTGGGGGCCGCTGATCGCAAGAGTTTAAGATAAATGAAAGCAATGGGGTTACAGAAGGGGGGAAACTGGACATGGAGTTGGGCTCTGGACCGCCTGTCTCATTAGAGACAAAACTGGGTGCAAAAGCCCATCAACGTAAATGACATTCTTTGCTTTCAAAGCCTTATGGAAAATTGCACCGCAATAGCCTGCCACCTTCTGGCCATTTTGAATATGGCAGCTGATGATAAAAAACATCACCAGTTATAATAAGAAAAACAACTGTACGTATATAGCATCACTAATTATGAGAAATGCTGCATGATATTCTTTCCTGATCATTCCTCAAGCCCTTGTGTGGGTTTAGACCTTATAAAACCAAGAGATTTAGGTTCGATATACACCTAAGAGGTAATCCAAGAGAGAAGCAACCTGGAATTAAGGAGAAACTTCCTAACAGTGAGGACAATTAACCAGTGGAACAGCTTGCCACCAGAAGTTGTGGGTTGTAAGAAGAGATTGGACAGCCACCTGCCTGAAATGGGACAGGGCTGTGGGGGTGAACCTATGGCACTCCACAGAGCCCTCTCTGTGGAGACGCAGCCCAGCTCCATTGTGTTTCACTCCATCAATTTCTTGTGAAAGAAAAAGATCTCTCAAAGATGGAATTGATTGAATTTTTTTCACTCGCGTGCTTCATAGTGGGGGAGATAAGATCTCAGTCTCCTCTTGAAGCCCATTACGACTCAAAGCCACAATGTGAACAGTGGTGGGGTTCCAGAAAATTTTCTACTGGTTCTGTGGCCGTGGCTTGGTGGACGTCGCATGGCATGGCCTGGTGGGTGTGGTGTGGCATGGTGGGCGTGGCATGGCCTGGTGGGTGTGGTGTGGCATGGTGGGCGTGGCATGGCATGGTGGGCGTGGCGTGGCCTGGTAATCCAATAATCCAATTCCACCCACATTCCCGGCACACACAGCCAACATTCCTGCGCGACCCCCATTTCGGTGCTAGCAGGCCTCCCTGAAGCCTCCTGGGACCTCCTGCATGGGGTGGGCAACGCATCCCACCAGCCCCTGTGCACTTCTCCCTGCAGAGATCTGAAAATCAGCTGGCCAGAGGGAGGCTTCCGCGTATGTGCAGTGCAACTGACCTGGGCGACAGCTCGCATGCCAGCAGAAACAGGTCCGCATGCCACCATTATGGATATAAGCAATGGGAAAGACAATGCCACGCCCCCGTTGGTAGTCTGACTCTAAGATGGAAGGTGAAGAGCTGACAGAGAGCGGGAGAGTGGCTCCATTGGCAGTGGAGGAAACTGGGGAACGGCAAAGTCAGGCTGGGCAGAGCAGGGGAGAGGTAGAACAAGGGAGAGGGTTCTGATGAAGACCAAGGACCTCCTCCTCCTCATCAGGCCGGGATGGCGAACCTGTGGCACACGAAGCCATTTGTCAGGGTACGCAAGGCGTTGCCCTGTGACCTGGCCAGCTGAGTTCAGCCTTTTTTAAAGCCATTTTTTGCCTTCCAGAGGCTTTATAGGAGCCTGGGGAGGGCAAAAACAGCCTCCCCCACCCTCCGGAGGCTTCGGGAGCTTCCCTGAAGGCTCCGGAGCACAAAAAAACGGCCCTACGGGCATACCGGAAGTTCGGGAACAGACTTCCGGTTTGCTCGTAGGGCCGGTTTAAGCCCTCTGGAGCCTTCGGGGGCCTTCTGGAGGCTTCCCTGAAGGCTCCGGAGGATGAAAAACGGTTTGCTCATAGGGCTGTTTTTAGCCTCCGGAGCCTTCAGGGAAGCGCGGGTGTGGCACGCCCACATACGACCCCCCCTTTGCTCCCTCCGCTTATGGCACGCGAGCCAAAAAAGGTTTGCCATCGCTGTCCTAGGGCATGCAGGGAAGAACGGAGAAGAGAGCAACCTGGGTTGCGTGGCTTACGAGGAAGGAATTCCCTACACAAGGCACACCTGGGGATGGAGTTTAAAGGATAGGCGAATGGGAGGGGCAGTTGTCAGGAACAAACCCGGAGCTCATCTGGTGTTAATTTCTTATCTGAGTTCCTGGCATCCTCCCAACTGCCTTGATTTACAGCCGTGCTACTGCTACTTCATTTGTGGAACTCCTTATCTTCCTTGCCCTGCCAGATCAATCACCTTATCTTGCCTTGTTGGATTTATAGTTGGACGTTTTCTGCTTGCAACGTTTGGACTGGAGTCTTGTCAGCCAAAGGAGGTTACAGGTTCGTCGGAGAGTTTTTCTCCAGGCCGGAGAGTTGAAAGGGACGTTGGGGGCCCAGTTGGTGGTAATAAAGGGACTCATGCTGGTCCTCTGGCTGTGTTGCCTTTGTGCCACACCCGGGGTCATCGCAATGGCCTTCAATCATGAACCCCAAATATCTGTCACTAAGCGAGACAGTTGGTGACTTTGGTCCCGTTTTACAACCTTCCTCGCCACCGTTGTTAAGTAAACCACTGCAGTTGGTGAAGTTTGTAACCCGGTTGTGAAGTGAATCTGGCTTTCCCCATCGGCTTCGCTTGTCAGAAGGTCCCCAAAGGGGATCATGAGAACCATCACAACTACCTATCGGTTGCTAAGCATCTAAATTCCATTGACGTAACCATGATGGGGATAATGCATGGAAAAGTATGGAAAGTGGCAATAAATCACTGTTTTCAGTGCCTTTTTAACTTCAAAGAGTCACTAAATGAATTGTCGTAAGTTGAGAACTCTCTGTATTACCTAATTTAACTGTAGCAGAGCTCTCTCGCTCTCCCTTTCTCCCCCTCCCCCCTCTCTTTTACTTCCCCCTTCCCTCTCTCCCCCCTTTCTCCCCCTCTCTCCTTCCCTCTCTCCATCTCCCTCTTTCTCTCTCCCTCTTTTTATCCCTCCTTCTCGCTCTTCTTCTTTATCTCTCCCTCTCTCCCCCTCCATTTCTTTTTTTTTTTTGCTTTTTTCTTTTTCTGTTTTTTTTTTTTAAACAGAACTTTTTTATTTTCCTTTAAAAAAAACACAAATATGTCATTTGTCAATCATTAAAACATTGAAGTACAATTTTTTTGTTGTTGTGTGTACCCCTCCCTCCCTCCACCCCCCCACCCCCCCTCCTCCTTCCCCCCCCCCCCCCGACTTCCCAGAACCCGTACCCGGTATGGATTTTTAACTAACACAGTCTAAAATCTATTGAGAAAAAAGAAATAAAGAAATTAATGACATTCTAGATTGACCTTAGCTTCTTCTTACTGAACTAACTTTTAACAGTTTAAATCATTTCTGATCTTAAGCATAGGCTAACTGGAATTTCTTAGTCCCGTATTTATTTTGTATATAGTCAATCCATTTTTTCCAGTCTCGTTTATATCTCTCATTTGAATGATCTTTGAGATATGCCGATATTTTAGCCATTTCCGCTAAGTTTGTTACTTTCAATGTCCATTCTTGGATTGTAGGCAAGTCTTCCTTCTTCCAATATTGCGCCACCAACAGTCTTGCTGCAGTTATCAGGTGCAAAGTCAAATTGGTCTCTACCACTGTAAAGTCAGTACATATACCTAGTAAAAATAACTGAGGACTAAACTTTATCCTTCTTTTAAAAACATTTTGCATGACCCACCATATTTTTATCCAAAATGCCTTAACCTTTTGGCAAGTCCACCATATATGATAATATGTAGCATCGAGAGAACCACACCTCCAACATTTAGGCTGTACATTCGGATACATAGAAGCCAACTTTTTAGGATCTAAATGCCATCTATAAAACATCTTGTAAAAATTTTCTCTCAGATTTTGAGCTTGTGTAAATTTCACATTTCTTACCCAGATTCTTTCCCATGTATCCAACATTATTGGTTCCTCAATATTTTGAGCCCATTTTATCATACAATCTTTAACTAATTCTGTTTCTGAATCCATCTGTATTAATACATTATATATCCTCTTTATATGCATTAAGCTTTGATCTCTTATTTGTTTAAACAGATTATCCTCAACTTGAATAAAACCAATTTTTTGATCTATTTTCCACCTAGCCTGTAATTGCCCATACTGGAACCATGTTTGAACTACCTTGTCCTCTTTTAATACCTCTAAAGATTTTAATTGTAATACCCCCCTTTCCGAGGTAAGAAGCTGTCTGTAAGTAATTCTGTCCTGTTTTTGTGCTGTATTCATATTTTCAATTGCGTGTCTAGGAATTGCCCACATGGGTATCTTGTCATTTAATTTATATTGGTATTTCTTCCAGACCCGCAATAAAGCATTTCTTAAAATATGACTTTTAAAGTTCTTATCCAATTTTTTGTTGAATAACAGGTAAGCATGCCAACCAAATAGCAGATCGTGTCCCTCTATGTTCAATATTCTATCATTGGTTAAGTGAATCCAATCACTAATTACAGATAATGCCACTGCATCATAATATAGTTTTAAATTAGGTAGTTTCAATCCTCCTCTCTCACGTGCATCTTGCATTATTTTCATCTTTACCCTCGGCTTCTTTCCTGCCCACACAAATTTGTTAATACCCTTCTGCCATTCTAAAAGGTTCGCATCTTTTTTTAGTATAGGTAACATTTGGAAGAGAAATAAAAATTTTGGTAGAATGTTCATTTTCACTGCCGCTATCCTACCCAGCAAAGATAGGTGCAATTTCTCCCATTTTTTCATCTCTGTCTGTATGCTATGCCAAAGTGGTTCATAATTATGCTTATATAATTTCCCATTTGAAGTTAAAATGTTAACTCCAAGATATTTGACTTTTTTAACTACCTCACATCCTAGCATCACTCCTAATTCTTCCTTTTGTTTAATATTCATATTTATAGCTAATATTTTGGTTTTTCCTAAGTTTATTTTAAAGCCCGACACTTGACCATATTGATTAATCATATTCATTAAAACCATACTGGATTCCTGCGGTTGTTCCAATATTATAACCAAATCATCCGCAAAAGCACGGACTCTATATTCTTGCTGCCTAATCTTGATCCCTTTTAAACCATCCAAGCCCCGTATTTTATTCAACAATACTTCCAAAGTTATAATAAACAATAATTTCTATCCCTCCCTTGATCACTCTCTTCCTCTCCCTCCCTCTCTCCCTCTTTCTCTCCCTCCCTCTCTCCCTTTCTCCCTCTCCTTCTTTGATCCCTCCCTTTCTTCTTTTCCCGTTCTATCCCTCTCTCGCTCCCTCTCTCCCTCTCCCTCTCCCTCTCCCACCATCTCCCTTTTCCTATCCCTCCTTCTCTCCCTCTCCCTTTTTATCCCTCCCCCTCCCTCTTTTTATCCCTCCCCCCTCTCTCCCTCCCTCTTTTTATCCCTCCTTCTCACTTTTCTTCTTTCTATCCCTCCCTCTCTCCCCCTCCCTTTCTATCCCTCCCTTGATCTCTATCTTCGTCTCTCCCTCTTTCTATCCCTCAGTCTCCCTTTCCATCCCTCCCTCTTTGTCCCTCCCCCTCTCTCTCCATCTTTATATCCCTCCCTCTCTCCATTTCTCCCTCCCCTTTCCTTCTTTCGATCCTTCCCTCTCTTCTTCTCCCTTTCTATCCCTCCCTCGCTCCCTCTCTCCCTCTCTCTCCCTCCGTCTCCCGCTTTTTATCCCTCCCTCTCTCCCCCTCCCTTTTTCTATCCCTCACTCCATCTCTCCCCCTCCCACTTTCTATCCCTCCCTCCCTCTCTCTCCCTCTCCTTCCCCTCCAACTTTGGAGATCTGTTTCTCTTGTTCGCAGCCACTGCTGTAACTTTTTTTTCTGAAACTGCATTTATTTACGCCTTGGCCAAATGGATATGCAGGGACGGTTAAACAATGGCCAAGGAGTCTTTCTTTGCTGGATAAATGGATGGGACTTCCTTTGCTTTGCTTTGCTTTCCATGTGAGATTTGCCCATTCCTAGGCATCATTTTTGTAGCGAGGGTTTCCTGCAGAGGGGCCAGGCTGCTGCATGGTGGCCTAAGGTTCCACCATCACCGTGCTGGATGTCACGCGGGCGCCGTACCAGCCCTTCCAGAACACCGTATCCTGACCGGCGTGTTCAAAACGGACGAAGCGCACGCCGGGACCGTAATCGGCGAAGGTGTGAGTGATCTTAAGCCAGGGAGAGAAAAGAGAAAACTCGGATGAAAGAGCAGAGAGTTTGACGCATCGCCTCCCACAGCCCCCTTTCCTCTGCCCAGGGCAGTGGTGGCTTCCTGCCAGTTCAACCGAACCGGTAGTGGTATGGCGGCCTGGGTCACTGGAACCAGCAGCGACCCAGGCCTGCCACGCCCCCGAACCGGTTCCCCCATTGTCGGCGCCATCTTGTTTTTTAGTTCTGCGCATGCACAGAACCATTTTAATTGAACTGTGCATCCAGTGCGGGCACGAGCGTACCGGCAGTAAAGCCAGGCAGAACCCACCCCTGGCCCAGGGGATGGGGGGAGCAGGGTCCCAGCCCAATTTGAGAACAGGAGCCGGAAAACAAGGCCTGGCCAGCCCTTCTCTCCTCCCCCTTTGCTTTTTTTGGGGGGGGGTGTTTTCTCCCGGGGACAAACCTCAGCCCACTCGCCCTCATTGTCCTGGGGCACCGCGATGGTTTCGCTCTCAAATTCAGCCACCGCGTCTTCGTTAGCGGTCAGCAGCTTCACCTTCAGGTGGTAGAGGCAGCCGGTGTCGCACCGAGCAACATACCTGGTGGAGGAATAAAATAGAAATAGAATATCAAAATAAAGAATAGAATAGAATAGAACAGAACAGAATAGGAATAGAACATCAGAATAAAGAATAGAATAGAATATCAGAATAAAGAATAGAATAGAATAGAATATTAGAATAAAGAATAGAATAGAATAAGAAATGGAAAGAATGGGAATAGAATAGGAGAAAGGATAGAATAAAATAAGAAATAGAAAGAATAGAAAAAGAAAGAATAGGAATAGAATAGAATAGAATATCAGAACAAAGAATAGAATAGAATAAGAAATAGAAAGAATACGAATAGAATAGAAGAGGAGAAAGAATGCAATAAAATAAAAAATAGAAAGAATAGGAAAAGAAAGAATAGGAATAGGAATAGAATAGAATAGAATATCAGAATAAAGAATAGAATAGAATATCAGAATAAGGAATAGAATAGAATATCAGAATAAAGAATAGAATAGAATAAAGAAATAGAAAGAATAGGAATAGGAATAGGAATAGGAATAGACAGACAGATATAGGTCTTCTACTGCTACCCCCTGCTCAAGTAGGAGACCTGATACCATTTCAGACAAGTGACTGTCCAGTCTCTTCTTAAAAACATCCAATGTTGAAGCACCCACAACTTCTGGAGGCCAGCTATTCCACTGGTTAATTGTTGTCACTGTTAGGAAATTTCTCCTGAATTCCATATAGCTTCCAGATGTTAGAAGATACTGTAGGTATCCTCTAAGTCCAGTATATTAACTGCCATGTGGTGGGACTCTAAATATTTGTATAAAAAGATGATATGATTCATTATTAACCTGTAATAATGTAGCTTCCTATGAATTACATTACACATTACACCCGAAATAATTAACACCCTCGGACTTTCCTCAACTTCATCTACCTAGCTCCTGAGTTCCAGTCCTGCCTTAACCCTGAAAGCCTGTTTGCTGACCTCGGGACAGACCCTCTTTCAGACAAGCCAACCTCACAGGGTGATTGTTGTGGGGGGAAAGGGGAGGAAGAGGAAGACGAGTTGGACATCTTCACCTCCTTTAGTTAGTTGGAAAAATAATAAAACAGCGGGGGAAACATCTAAGGAAAATAAAAACCTGCTTCTGTTTGCATGGAATCTGTCCTGGCCTTGTGCAGATCCAGGAATTTCTCTTCTCACCAGGGAGGAAGAGGTTTTTTTTAAAATCATCCTTTCCATCTTCACTCGCTCCCTTTTTTCACTTCCTGTGGAGGCCCCAGTGAGGACCTCAGACTCCCTCCCAGCCTTGGGACACAGCCGGTTTCTCTGTTTCTTTCGGAAAAGTTCCTTCCCCAAGCAGAGTCTGCCTGAACCCCATCATCCACTTCCCTCCCTGCCTAGGATCAGCTGAATTCCTCCCTTCAGACAATAGGAAAAAGGGAGTTTGCACAGAGTCTCTGGGTCAGTCTCCGTTCTTCCACTCCCTCCACAAAGCCCAATTCCCCCTCAGTTCCTGGACACCTCCGGCCATCGCTCAGCTGAGCTCTCAGCAGGGCCAGAGTGGCTGCGAATTGGGATGGAAGAGACCACAAACCCTCTTCAAGCCTTCCCAGCCACAACGGACTCTCAGACACAGACTGTGGCCTCACAGAAGCTCCTCAATGGGGCCTTTATGGGGAATCAGGGAGGGTCATATGGGATCAATCTCCCAACACTCATCCTAGAGGGCTGTGATGATGAGCCTATGGCACGCGGAGCCCTTTTTGCTGGCACTTTAGCCATCGCCCAGCTCAGATCCACCACACATGGCCGCGTGCCTCCTGCCAGCCAGCTGAGTTCTGGGTCTCTGGTTCCAGCGGGAGACGCATGTGAATGCATGGGGAGTAGGGGGAGGTCGCATGTGCATGCACAGTGGGGGAGCGGGGGGAGGGTGCATGCAGGCTCCAATTATACCTGCCTCTTCCCCAAAACAACTACCTGATGTTCAGGACGTTGAGTGCACAAGTCCTACTAAACCTTGACCTTAACTGTTATCTACCATGAACTCTCTGGGCAAAAAGAAGGCTCCGGATTTAACTAACAATGAAAGTGGGGCTGTCTTTCCATGGACTCACCTAACTGTAGTTCTTCTACCTGCTGCAAAGGTTTCCTGACCAGCCTTGTTTGAGGGACACGTCCTCATGACCTCCCTCTCCCCTCACTCCAGTTCTAGAAATTGGACAGTCAGTTTTAATCTCATTTCAGACATGACAGCTGTATGAATGGAAGAAATGAATATACAAATAAACAAATCACATCTCCTTTAAAGCTCTCATTTCTAAGGAATTTTGCCTCCCCCCCCCTTAACTGGGAGACTCTTTTGGACTATATTCAAAGGAGAGCAGGTTTGCAATCTTTTATTTAATTGATCCAGAAGAAACCTTTGCAGATCCTACTGGCCAAAGGTTCCTTTCTCCATAACAGTTGTATAACATTTTAAAAAATAGAATAAAAATGTAATGAAACGCTTGGACTAGATGTTATTCTAAAATTTAAATTGAAACGTTTATCATCCTTAAAAATATGAAAAAAATATGAAGAATGGAGGAATGGATATTAATACAGCCATGAGGAGGAACCCACCGGTTGTCACTTAAGGCTTCAATCTTTTCTCATTTCCCTTCCTCCAGACTTTATTAAGTAAAAAAAAAGGGTTAGTAGTTATATCTTTTGTAATCTTTCAACACAAATTAGAAATTTCATATTTTGCAATAGTGGTGATTTCACATTTACCTCAGTCTCATCTCCCCTCGTCTTTTGTCAAAAATGCAGAACTAGAAAGGGGGGAATTGTTAATTAAAATTCTAAAAGATTAAAAACTGCTCAGTCCCTGCCTGAGTCCAAATGTGTGGGAAATTGTCATCCAGGATTTGTCAAGAGGGCTGGAGAAGGAGAGCCAGTTTGCTGCTATGACTGCGTTCCTTGTCCGGAGGGGACCTTCTCCACTCAGGAAGGTGGGTCACATGAGGAAAACAGGAACTCTTGGGGAACTGGGTTTATCCACAGCATTTTGATGAAAGTACAAATGTTAAAAGATACATTGAAGATGTATCAAGGATGACACAAGGAGAGAGAATCCGCCCTCTGCTGGCAGCGTTATGTAAACACCTCTTAAAGTGGCAAAGACTTTTGGGGACCCCCTCATAGTCTTCAACCGGCTACATTAATGCTGATTCCTTTTCAATGCATGAGCCTTACAGTTGCATCAGCTTTTACAGCTGGTCAGCTCTTAAATCACGATACCTTAAGACACAGTTTCTTATCTAAAGGGATGAGTAGAAAAAGGACCATGAAGTGGGGGCTGAGAAGTGATGGGAGGAATGGCAGAATTCTTTGAAACTTGAGGGATTTTTTCAGGTGCATCTCCTGGAAGGATTGTTGTGATGGGTTCTACAGGGGCCTCCCCTTCAGAATCACTGAGAAGGAGTCATTGGTCCTCAGTGAGGTGGTGTGGATAATCCTGAGTGCCCCTCATTACACGTATAGTAGCAGTGCTCCTAGTAGCCAATCTAGATTACTTGCAAGACTTGGCCAGCCAGCTGGATTTCAAAAGGAAGGCATCTTCCTGGTCCAATATTGATTATGTTTTTATGTACTTACTTTATTTATATCCTGCCTTTATTATGCTTACAAATTACTCCTGGTGGCAAACATATCCAACACACCTTCCTCCTCCTATTTTCCCCACAATGACCCTGCAAGACGGGTTGGGCTGAGAGAAAGTGACTGGTTCTTGGCCAAAACCATCACGGTGGTGCTGGCTTTCCTGGCCACAAAACCAGGAAACCAAGTGAAGAGATGGTTGGGGAAGAGCCATGGGTGCCTCTTCCTAGAAACCTCAAAGTCCCCCACCCCCTTTATTCTCCCCCCTTCTTGGACCTGGATGGATATTATGCAGCATTGAACATTTGTGACCTGGTCAATAATGTGGCTGCCTTTAGACAGGATCCCTCCAACCTCTTCCTGGGGGAGAACAAGACAATCTTGGAAGAGGACCAGAGAAAATGCTTTAGGTAGAAATTGTAGAGTGGGAAATTAAAGGGTGTGAAAACTGCTATTTTAATTCTCTGGTTGATCAAAGAAAAAAAATACAGTGGAATTTTTTTTTACTTTGTTTTTATTATTTTGGTATGAAGTTCATACCAAAATAAAAACAATCCCAAACTGAAATCCCAGACAGCTGTTCTGCTGAACTCTTTCTGCAAAGGAGGTTTTATCAGGAAATCAAGAAAGAATTATATATTCGATTTCCCTCCCCAGCTGACAGCCAGTCAAACATGGCATTTCCCATCATTCTGGCATTTTCAGGGAGAGGATCAGGCAACCATGATAGTTCTTGGTTCCCACAGCTTCTTCCTGAACTCTTTTCCCTCTCTCTCTCTCTCTCTCTCCCCCTCCCTCCCTCCCTCCCTCTCTCTCTCTCTCTCTCGCTTCTCATACACACACACACACACATAAACCAAACACAGGTGCAGTCAGTTAAAATACTCTCCACAGTGCAGCAGCAGTAGAAGGGCACCAGCAATTTTCCATTCCGCTGTTGTTTCCTGAGAAGTCTCCGGGAGTTTAGTCTCTGCTGGGCCCTTTTGAGCAGGGCTGCAATGTGATCGTCCCAGGTCAGGTCCTCTTTTATGACAAGACCCAGAAACGTAACACTGGCCACTTGCTCCACTCGGTCTCCATTGAGAAGCAAGGGCTGGATGTCTGATCAATTCCTTCTGTAGTCCACTATCAGCTCCTTGGTGTTATTTGTGTTACGGATCAAGTCATGGTTTACACACCATGAAAGCAACTGTTCCACCTCACCTCGATAGGCAGGCGCATCTCCCCACCTGGAGAGGGGGGGAACACAATTGTTGTATCATCTGCAAATTTAAGAATAGTATTACTGGGGTGAGTGGGAATGCAGCCATGCACATAAAGAGAATAGATTAAGGGACTCAACACGCAACCCTGTGCTGTACCAGTATTAAGAATAAGGGCTGAAGAGATGTGATTACCTAATCTGATCTCTGAGAGTGGCCAGACAGGAAATCCATAATCCAAAGGAAGATTGAATAAAAAAGGCCAAGATTTGAAAGTTTAGTTTATAAACATAGTTCTGCTTTAGGCATGAATGCCAGCTGGGTGAGCTTGGGAGAAAGTTCAGGAGGCTCTGAGTTCTAATCCTCCCTTAGGCATGAAACGTTCCTGGGGGATTTTGGGCCAATCCCCAGGACTCTTGAGTTCCAGTCCCGCCTTCATTCTTATTGAATGGGGGTGTGAAACTTGGAGAAAAGTTCTCAGATTAATGTAGAATACCCAGAATTGGGGATTCCTAGAGTGTGAGATGGCTGAGTGTCCAATATTGTGTGGGGTGATAGACAAAAGTGAAACTGTGGGGAAACACCTGTTCCATGTGGGGCAAAGCCATAAGTCTCTGCCGCCTTCTGCTTGTGGGAGAACCAAAATTATTTGTGTGAATCTTGGAGTGACCTTGGTCTGATCCATCAGAGCTTTTCTTATCTCCTTAAAATGGAATTTGCAAAGGGATCCTGTTTGCAATTAGGAGCCATTCTGATACCTAAACATGGATTACCAACTGATCAGCAATCTCTGTGGTTGGAGAGCAGAAGAGCTTCCATGGGTGCCTCTTCCTAGAAACCTAGAAGTCCCCCCCCCTTATTCTCCCCCTTGTTGGGCCTGGATGGATATTATGCAGCATTGAAGGTTTTTGACCTGGTCAATGATGCAGTTGCCTTTAGACAGGATCCCTCCAACCTCCTCCTGGGGAGAGTCTCAAGGTCTCCTTTCTCTGGACATCTTCTCCAGCCCTTCACAGACAAGACAAGCTTGGAAGAGGAGCAGAGAAAATGCTTTAGGTACAAATTCTAGAGTGGAAAATTAAAGGGCCTGAAAATTGGTATTTTATTTCTCTAGTTGAGGAAATAAAAAACCGCAGCAGAAATTTCTTTACATACTTCACTTCTTTTACTTTTTAAAATTTTGGCATGAAGTTCATACCAAAATAAAAACAATCCCAAATTGAAATTCCAGGCAGCTGTTCTGCTGAACACTTTCTGTA
This sequence comes from Thamnophis sirtalis, assembly GCF_051295495.1. Taxonomy (NCBI): domain Eukaryota; kingdom Metazoa; phylum Chordata; class Lepidosauria; order Squamata; family Natricidae; genus Thamnophis; species Thamnophis sirtalis. The sequence continues at coordinate 13,682,806 of NW_028261395.1, forward strand.
AAGGAGGTTTTATCAGGAAATAAAGAAAGAATTATATAAGAGGGATGAAGGTTTCCCTCCTCAGCTGAGAGCCAATCAAACATGGCATTTCACATCATTCTGGCTTCCTCAGGGAGAGGATCATTCAACCAGGCTGGTTCTTGGTTCCCACAGCTTCCTCCTCACCTCTTTTCCTACTCAGTCTCTCTCTTACATACACACTTTTAGCTGCTGTCAATAGGAACAAAGGGCCAAATTATTTTTCTATAAGGTATCCTGTTCAGTAACTGTTGCTGAACAGAAAATTCCTCTGAATGGCTTTTACATAGTTAACTTTAGCAAAAATTTATTGAGCTGAAAGGAAAGGGAGCTACCAAAATTCCATTCAATAATTTCCCATTTTGAAACATATACATATGATTTTCTTTGACTCCTGCATACTACACAAAGAATTAACATCTCCTTTCAAATGAAAGAAACTTTAATAATTCTTCCAATATCATAATGGTGTTATTTCTCATGTTTTTACATCTGTTCTGGCTGTAAGATGCTCCTTTGTGTTCAGGTTTGGCCTCAGAAGGATAATGTAGCACTTGGGGATGAAGATGCAGCCCAGCAGACCAGCACTGGAGGCCAGGATGGAGAAGACCTGAACAGCCACCATGTATTTCCCTTTGGTGCTCAGGTAGGTGGGCACAAAAGTCACCCAGACGCTGCCGAAGACCAGCATGCTGAAGGTGATCAGCTTGGCTTCGTTGAAGGCCCCAGGCAGATTCCTGGCCAGGAAAGCCACCGTGAAGCAGATGGCAGCCAGGAAGCCCATGTAGCTGTGGGTGACGTAGAACATGACAACGGCCCCTTCGTTGCATTGCAGGATGATCTCTCCAGGCTGGGAGTGGAGGTCAGAATCAGGAAAGGGGGGATAAACTCCCAGCCAAATGGAGCAGATGATAATTTGGACTGCAGAAGAAGAAAGGATGATGGAGGTGGCCAAGCTCTTCCCCAACCATCTCTTCACTCGGTTTCCTGGTTTTGTGGCCAGGAAAGCCAGCACCACCGTGATGGTTTTGGCCAAGAGAGAAGAAACAGCAATTGAGAAGATGATGCTGAAAACCGTTTGTCGGAGAAGGCAGGTGGCTTTCCTTGGTTGACCAATGAAGAGAGAAGGAGACAAGAAGCAAAGCAGGAGGGAGACCAGGAGGATGTAGGAGAGGTCCCGGTTGTTGGCTTTGACAAGGGGAGTTTCTCCATATTTAATGAAGATAATTAAAACAAGGACTGTAGTTAGGAACAAGAGGAGGGCAAAAGAGACCAGGATGATGCCCAGATGTTCTTCATAAGACAGGAAGGCTATAACTTTGGGGATACATTGGACTCTGGCCTCATTTGGATATTTGTCATCTGGACACTTGGTGCATTTTTCTGCATCTGAGAAACCAAAAATCAATTTTCTTTAATATTTTGTTCCTTTTATTTTTCATTAAAAACAGCATAAGAAGGATGTTTTTTTTTAAGTAGCTAGGTATATGAAGTTGAGGAAAGTCCATGGGTGTTAATTATTTCTGGTGTAATGTGTAATGTAATTCATAACTCATGTAATTCCAGCTAAGATGCCTGCGCAACATTCTGCACATAACTCTACGGGACCGGTGGAAAAACGAAACGGTATTGCAGCTGTGTAAAAACCAAACTACAATCGAACTTTACCTAAGAAGACAACGACTTAGGTGGTTTGGACACGTTTGCCGTATGGACAATAGCCGATTACCTTACCGATCGATTAACTCGCTGCAACCGGATGGGTGGAAAATCGCACGAAATGCCCCAAAGAAAACGTGGATATCCCAAGTGGCTCACGATCTTCAACCACTCCATTTTTCGATAACCGATGCCCAACAAGCCGCCCTAAATCGGGATCAATGGCATGCTGTAATCCGTGACGTCCTGCCCCTGGCCTTCACAATGCAACGGTCACTGCCTTATGGACGTTGACATTTACGAAGATTAAGTCCAAGTAAGTCCATAGGAAGCTACATTATTACAGGTTAATAATGAATAATATAATCTTTTGATACAAATATTTGGAGTCCTGCCACATGGCAATTAACATACTGGACTTAGAAAGGATGATGGACCATCTCTTCACTCGATTTCCTGGTTTTGTGGCCAGGAAAGCCAGCACCACCATGATGGTTTTGGCCAAGAGAGAAGAAACAGCAACTGAGAAGATGATGCTGAAAACCGTTTGTCGGAGAAGGCAGGTGGCTTTCCTTGGTTGACCAATGAAGAGAGAAGAAGACAAGAAGCAAAGCAGGAGGGAGACCAGGAGGATGTAGGAGAGGTCCCGGTTGTTGGCTTTGACAAGGGAGTTTCTCTGTGTTTAATGAAGGTTGTTAAAACAAACCCTCTGGTTAGGAACAAGAATAGTGCAAAAGAGACCAGGATGATGCCCTCATGTTCTTCATAAGAGAGGAGGGTTATAATTTTGGAGATACATTGGACTCTGGACTCATTTGGATATTTATCATCCTGACACTTGGTGCATTTTCCTTCATCTGAGAAAACCAAAAAACAATATTTCTTTAACATTCTTTACATTTCAGGAAATAGCTTTTTGGGACAACAGCAGAAAACAAGAATATTTCCCAAGATGCATTTCTTAACAATTCCACAGAAAAAAGAAATTATCATTTTTAAATATCTATATAGGTAAAGTCTACAGTATTAAGGTAAATCTTAAGATTTGAAAGATTTCCTGTATAATGTGCTGAACCTTCATAAAAGCGTTATTAGAGGTAAATAATGAATCAGTTAACCTTTCCATGTAAACCTCCTGAGTCCTGACGGATGGCACTTCTTGATGCAGACAGTTTGGTCTAGTGGTTAAGGCATCAGGCTAGAAAGGGAGTTCCAGTCCTCCCTGAGCCATGAAAGCCAGCTGGGTCCCTTTGAACTGGTCACTTTCTTTCAGCCCAACCCATCTAAATAGGAGGGACACGGGCAATCCGCTGCAGGGCAGAGCTGAGGATTAGGTCCAATTCCTCGCGGACAAGGTTGCTCGGCTCGGGGCGGACCTGGACTCCAATTCTGCAAAACCAGCCGAGGCACTAAGGGATAATCTGGTAGGCATTCGCTGGGTTGAGTTTCAAGCTGTTACCCCTGAGGACGTGGACAAGGTCATGAGAGCTGTAGGTGCCTCCACATGTGTACTGGACCCGTGCCCCTCCTGGCTGGTTGTTAACAGCAGGGAGGAGACACGGGGCTGGATCCAGGCGGTTGTTGCTGCCTCCCTTTGGGAGGGGGTCTTTCCCCCCGCATTAAAGGTGGCGGTGGTGAGACCCCTCCTGAAGAAACCATCTTTGGATCCAGCCGTCCTAAACAACTACCGTCCAGTCTCCAACCTCCCCTTTGTGGGGAAGGTTGTTGAGAAAGTGGTGGCCTTTCAGCTCCAGCGGTCCTTGGAGGAAACCAGTTATCTGGACCCATTCCAGTCAGGCTTCAGGCCTGGCTACAGCACGGAAACTGCTTTGGTCGCATTGACCGATGATCTCTGGAGAGCCAGGGATGGAGGTCATGCCTCCATCCTAGTGCTCCTTGACCTCTCTGCAGCTTTCGATACCATCGACCATGGTATCCTTCTGCGACGACTGCGGGAGGTGGGGGTGGGAGGCACTGTCTTACAGTGGTTCTCCTCCTACCTCTCGGACAGGTCGCAGTCGGTGTTAGTTGGAGGGCAGAGATCGACCCCTAGACCCCTAACATATGGGGTGCCGCAGGGTTCGGTCCTGTCCCCCCTTCTTTTCAATATCTACATGAAACCGCTGGGTGAGATTATTCGACGGCACGGGATAAAATACCACCAGTATGCGGACGATACACAGCTGTATCTGTCTGCCCCGTGCCAACTCAATGAAGCGACGGATGTGATGAGCCAGGGCCTTGAGGCCGTTAGAGACTGGATAGGGGTCAACAAGCTTGTACTCAATCCAGATAAAACCGAGTGGCTGCTGTGCTTCCCTCCCACTAATTGGCCAAGTGTTCCATCTCTCAGGCTGGGGGGTCAAATTGTACACCCCTCAGATAGGGTCCGCAACTTGGGAGTCCTCCTGGACCCACCGCTGACTTTCGAACACCATTTGTCAGCTGTGACCAGGGGGGCATTTGCCCAGGTTCGCCTGGTGCACCAGTTGCGTCCCTACCTGAACCGGGAGGCTCTCACAACAGTCACTCGTGCCCTTGTGACCTCTAGGCTGGAGTACTGCAACGTGCTCTACATGGGGCTGCCCTTGAAGAGTATTCAGCGACTTCAGCTGGTCCAGAATGCAGCTGCGCGAGCGATCATGGGTACCCCTCGATTCACCCACGTAACACCTATCCTCCGCGAGCTGCGCTGGCTGCCTGTTGATCTCCGGGTACGCTTCAAGGTGCTAGTTGTCACCTACAAAGCCCTTCATGGTATTGGATCTGGGTACTTGAGAGACCGCCTACTGCCAATTACCTCCTCTAGACCAATAAGATCCCATAGATTAGGCCTCCTCCGAATTCCATCAGCCGGCCAATGTCGACTGGTAACTACCCGGAGGAGAGCCTTCTCGGTGGCTGCTCCGACCCTCTGGAACAAACTCCCCATGGAGATTCGTACCCTCACCACCCTCCAGGCCTTCCGCATAGCCCTTAAAAGCTGGCTGTTCCAACAGGCCTGGGGCTAAAGACTTGTAACCCCACTCGAATGGTATGACTGTTGTGTTTTTAATGATGTGTGGTTTCTATGTTTGTAACTTGTCTGTCTTTCCCCTCCCTCCAATTGTGAGCCGCCCTGACTCCCCCCAGGGAAAAGGGCGGCATACAAATAAAATATAAACTAAACTAAACTTTGAAACAGAACAGTGAAAATACTTATCTTGATATTGAGGTCCCACAAAGAAACTGTGTTCAAAGGGATCATCCTTAGGACTTTTTTCCTGAAAAGCAAAGTTCCAAATACTGTGGACATATTTGAAAAGCCTGTGCCTTCTCATTGTCGCTTCACCCAAGATTGGCAAGATCCAAACTTTCCCTTCAGCGGATCCTGGCAAGTGTGCAAGTGCTGAATGGAAAGGAAGAACTCGGTTTGCAAGAGGAACATTTTCCAGGAAGTGAACAAAGACATTGACTTGTCTCCACTTAGAGAGGGGAGCTGTATTTCCATCTGTGGAGAATCGTTGTGATTCCATTCCTGACCAGCATAGGGGTGAAAATCCTCATGAAATTCTCTCCCTTCTCGGTGTCTGAAGCAAAGAGGCCAATCAGGGTCCATCTGAAATGGAGGAGCAGCTGGACAATTACTGGGTACTGGAATCCTTCTTTGGGGAGCATCTGGTGGAAAAAGGGGAACTGATTTTTATCTCTCAGGGTCTCTGAAGCAATTCTATCACTGATCTAAAAAAGCAATAAAGAATGCCGTGTTATATTGGGGGTTAGATCAAATCCCAAACGTTAGATTTTAATAACTCCAACCTGGTTCTCAGGAACCTATTAGAAGAATTTATTGTCAATTAGCCATTAAGCCATGTCAAGATGAATAATGTAGAACACAGAGCATAATAAGTCCATATATAAAAATAAAAATGGAAAGTAATAAAAAAAATAAATGAGAAAGAATATGAATAAAGATTGGAAAACATATTTATGCATTACCCTTAAAATTTGCCACAGTCATACCCAAATATCCAGTACTCAATGGAAGAGTTTTGCTCCAATAAGGGGCTGCATTCTATGTAATTTTGGAATTCTGACCACCCAGAAAATCAATTGTTTTGATTTAAGCAATGAGTCATTTGTCTAACAATGCAGTCCAAGATCTTTCTCTTTCTTAGACAGTAGACATTCCAATAACAGATTTATTAAAATGCATGACATCTTCTTAACTCCACAAATGAAATCCTTTTCATTATAAGCAGTTGATTATATTTCTTTAATTAACCATTATGACTAGCTTTTCAAATGTTGCTCAAATAAATACGACCCTGAGATATTTCTGCGTCTCAATACTTGGCAATTTGGGAGGTCTGTTTGTAGCAGCTCATCCACTTCAACGTGCCAACCTTATTGAGAGGTTGGGTGTATCTTTCTCTGCTTGGAGATTCTTTGTGCAGCCTTCTCTTGAACTTGTTCTCCGAGTACGCAAGAGACAGGGAAACCACAGCTCCTAATAGGATTTGTTAGATGTTCAAGGAAAGTGGACTGTAATTGAAATTTTGTTGGTTCTGACAAACCAGATTTTGGGGTTCTCTCATTTTCCACTAATTTTATTTTAGATCAATGATAATATTCCCTAATTTTAGTGAGAGAGAAAAATGAACAACTTCCTAAATCAGTTCTGAGGACAGAAGCTAAAGTTCTTTTATCCATCTCTAAGATACTCTTCAGATGCTGGGACTGGAATTGTATTAAGCATGAACTATCTTAACTATAGTTTGATATAGGAGCTTGGAAATACAGACTTTAATATATTGGGCTAAGGAAGCTGGATGGTTTTTAAAATTTAAGCAGCAAATTCACTGAGTCCCCTGCTCTAAAAGCGCTTCATTGAACAAGAGTGAGTGAACTTTCAGTTCTGGAGAAAAGTACTCTAAATAAGGAAAGATGTTAATTCACTCTATTGACTCACCATAAAATAGCCATCTATGGCTATGATGTTATTTTCCAAACACCCTAACTGTTGACTTTCATTTATTAATTTTAAAACAATTATTAGCACAGTAGGAAGCAACTCTTCTCAACAACCCAAGTTGAAACTATAAAAGTAATATCATAACATCAGCAAAGAGGCATTTATCTCCTAAGGCATCCTTACTTCATGCCTTCATTTTGACATCTTTTCACTCATTTCTTTTAACTTTTCTCCCCCTCCCCCTCTCCTTCCTTCATTCCTGTGTTCATTCCATGGGGTGAGAGGCAGCCCTGATTTCATTTTTTCTAATCTTTATCTTCCCCTCCTCCCTCTCTCTCATTTTTTTTTTAATTCTGCAAAATTCTGGGAACTAGTTTTTTCAATAAAGTTGATTTTGTTCTTGGAGACAGGCCATGCTATAGTATCAGCCCTTTTGTGTGGTGCCCTTGAGCATTAGCTTTCAAAATAAAGTACATTTTGGTTCCAACTCAGCTGCCAACTATTTCAGTTCTGTGATATGCTCCGCCATTAACTGGTCCCTGGAGTTTTGTCTTTTATTACTATGCCAACAAATCTCAGATGTATTTGTTTCTTCAGCCACAGGTGATGTGTATTCCCTCTAGGGTCAGTCTCAAGCATGGAGACCCCAAATCTCTCAATTCTAGATGATGGCTTTAATTCGATACCTGCCCCTCTTATTATGAATCACATAGGGATTATTTCCCTTTCATTTCCCTCCAGAGAATTTCCCAACAATTTTATAGTCCAAGAACTGGTTGAATTATCGAGGGATCCCTCCTGAGAGGGAGAATTATGATAAAAGTTTCAGCTCTGCTCTTTGGCCAAAACCTCCAGGGGAGACTTTGGGCAGAGAAATAGGGAGTTTTGGGACAGGCAAGGTCTGTGCTCTTGACTGTACCTCTCTCTCCTTTCCAGATGAAGCTGAGTGTTTCTCTGTGTTTGAATCAGGAAAGCAACTGGATCATATTCCACCTCCATGAATGATGGACCTCCTGCTTCTGCTTCTGATGCTGCTTTTGTCCCATCCAGTCTCTGGGAAGCTGGGAATGAAATGCCCGCAGAGTTTGGAGCACAAGGATGGAAAACGACCACAGAGCTTTTACAGCCCAGGAGACCATCTCATCGGTATAGTCATCAGTGGAAAGGAAAGATTGCATACAAACTTGCTTTTCAACGTGGCTCCTTCTCTTCAGTTTGTTTTTCGTGATCGGTAAGTCATTCAGGGTGATAGAGTTGAACTCCCTCCATTCTAACACTCTCCTTCTTTTCTGTTTTTATTTTTCATTTATTCCTATATTGGGGATTGTGTCTAATTTCCTGAATGATTTTGATTTCCTTGGTTTCTCTCCCTTGTCTGATTTTGTGAAAGAAACTCAAATCGAAAAAAAGGCCTGAAAAAAAAGCTGAAAGGGCTGCAGATTATTTTCCTCTCTCAGTTCAATCTTTGAATAATGAATTTTATTTAAAGTAGTGGTGGAACCAGTTGTAGTTGTCGTACCTCAGCCCATTTCCATATTTTTATAACTGATTATTGATTTTGGATCAATGTTGACTTAAGGTTCAGTAGGCTTTTGGAAGCTTATATATTTTTAAAAAGTATTTGTTGGTGCCCATTATAATAATATATTTTTTTACAATAGGGATATTTATGGTTTTCCAGGCGCCTTAATATACATTTTCAACATTCAAATGATCAACAAGAATTCCCAGCTCCTGCACAATCTCACACTGGGCTGCAACATCCATGCCAACTATTGGAGCACTTTCCACACTTCAGATGCCTTGCTGGACATTCTCTCCACTGGAGAAGCCAATATCCCCAACTACGGCTGTGGAAGGAAGGAGAACCTTCTGGCTCTTCTTGATGGAGCTACCAGGGAAATCTCCGTCCAGATGTCAACATTAGGAGGCACCTACAAAGTCCCACAGGTTTGTGTGTGTTTTTCTCCATCTGATAGAGTGAGGGGTGGGTGATGGTGGGTGAGCAATAGATGCAATCATGTCTCCATAGAATCCAAGAGCTGCTTTTCTCCATATTAGCAAAAATATCAATATTTTACCCCATTACGTTCATGTTGAGATTAATCATAAAAGGCCTGAAATGCAAGCAATTCATTCCCTTGGTAAGACATTCTACCAACTACTTGATTGATCAAAAAATATCCCTGGTTGTTGGGGTCTCTATTGGCATCTTCATTTTCACATATAAAAAAGTTCTACAATATCCAGTCGGACTGAAGTCGGCAATAGTAGCATTTTATCTGATTAAAAAGTGGAATAAAAAGAAGTCTAGCAATTATAGGCAAAATTGACTAGGAGATGTTGTGGCTAAACTTTATGCCATGATCCTCTTAGTTAAACTTGAGAAAAATACATTCCTTGCAGAAGAACCAGAAGGTTTTAGGTAGTGAAGAGCTATATAGATTTTATAATAAATATTGCATGTCAATAATCTAATATTGCTAACAATTTGTCTTAAAATCTCTTATCTATATCAGCAAACTAAAACAGAGTTTGTTGGCTGTCTAGATGTTAGTGCATTTGTCATAATTAACAGAGAAATATTATATAGGAAATTGATTGCCCTCAAAATGGAACTCAGCCTGTTGGCCCTGATCCAAGCTCTTTCTCCAGGTCCTTGTTTAAGAGGTTGGTTTGGGCTCAATGGAGCAGTGAGAAGAAGGATTGATACTTACCAAGAGAAGGATGCATATTTGAACCCTTGTTAATCAGTCTAGATATTGACAACCTAATTCAACGAATGAAGGATCCAAAAACAGATGATAAATAAATGTTATTTCATTCTTTGACAAAAATTACTAAATTAATGGACCAGCAAAATGCAGTGCACATAGTATACAGTACTTGGATTTTAGAAAGGCTTTGACAAAGTAAACGACCATCTACTTGTTCAAAAGCTAAAAATATGTGGGATAGACAGCATCACCCCCAGATGGACTCAGCCTGTGGTCCTCAATGGAACTGCATCTACATGGAGGGAAACAAGCAATGGGGGACCCCAAGGTTCTATTTTAGGCCCAGTACTCTTCAACATCTTCATCAACGATTTGGATGAGGGATAGATGGGGAACTCATCAAATTTACAGATGACACTAAACTGGCAGGAACAGCCAACACCCCAGAAGATAGGCTGAAGATCCAGATGGATCTAGAAAGACTTGAATCCTGGGCCTATCTAGCAAAAGGAAATCCAATGTAGAGAAAAGTAAAGTCTTACACTTAGGCTAGAGAAACCAAATGTACAGGTACAGATTAGGTGAAACCTGGCTCAATAGCAGGAACTGTGAGAGGGATCTTGGAATCTTAGAGGACAATCTCTCAAATGTGAAGTATTGATACCGCTTTATAATGTCATGGAAAACCCACCCTTGGAATAGTGCATGGATGGAGAACCTTTTCAGCACCAAGTGCTCTTGTCAGGGACGTGATCTGGAAAAGGAGTTGCCCAGTGTGCATGCGCACCAGGCAGATCCTCTTCCGGTTTCTGGCTTGCACGCGTGCAATGATCAGTTGGCTGGTGCGCATGAGCTTGTGGAAACCGGAATACCACCTCTTCCAGTTTCTGGCACTGCAATGCACGCAAATGCCAGCTGATCATTGTGCACACATGTGCACTAGAAACCCAGAAGAGCAAAAGGCAAGGCCACGCATGCCAGGCAACATGGCTTTGCTCAAACTAAGAAGCTGAGGCAGTGGGCACTATTTCCCCTCCAGAGGCCTCCGTGCATCAGGGGCCCCCAGAAACACTCTGCTGGCCAAATGCTTTTTTCTTAATTTTGCAGTTTCAGTACGTGGGGCTTGCGAAGGTAAGGCATGAGCTCAGCCGGCGGGTGGGGGCTGGAGGGTGGCTGGGGTGATTTGGGTGGGGCGGCCTCATGGTCCCACGTGGGCCGGATTAATGGCTTCAGTGGGATTTATCTGGCCTGTGGGCCGTAGTTTGAGGACCCCTGGAATAGGGTCTCCTTCTTGAGCTGAGGCCTGGACTAGAAGAACTCAAAGGTCCTTTCCAACCATTTTATTTTGTTATAACTTCTGTTATAGGTACATATGTTTAGCATGCTAAATACCTATTGGAATCTGCTGATTTACACTGTGATATTATCATACTTAAACTGGGTTCTTTTCTCATAATAATTATCTGATACTTAATAAATCAAGTTCAAAAGTTATGGTCTTTGGGAAATGACATCCTAGCCATAGATGGTCAGCCAATAGAGCAAGTAAGACCTTTCCTTACCTGGGGTAGTTTTCTCTGAGACTGAATCTTGGCTCCCTCATCATCAAAGGAGCTCAGTTAGATCAAAGACAGGAGTGAAAGTGGTGCTTAAAAGAAAACCTCATAGCTCTCCAGCTTCTTCAGCCCCAATTATTGAAGTATGTGAGGCCAAGGTTTCCCCCATGTTCTTACATCAATCTGATGTTTGGGGCTTCAGAGAGAAACCACCAGCAGAACCAACCGAATCCCAGCCGCTGAGGAGTATCTTGGGGTGGACAAAAGGACTCCAGCTGCTGCCCCTCAGAGCTGATTTGGGAATTTTCACAATTTCTGCTTTGCCTAAAATCAGAAAATATGGGTATTGGGATAAAATTTAATCTATGGAAGCTGACAGACTCAGAAAATTGTGGCTGTTAGAACAGAGAAAACTTCAATTAAAGACCAATCTTGTATTGTACAACTGACAAACTGTATTAGGAACTGAGGTCTCCCTGTTTCTTGTACACCTGGAGAAGAAGCTAAAAAGATTCCTCCACAAAGAATCTGGGCCATAGAAGCATTAAAATATGCAGGAACCCTCAAAATTATAGTAGGCCGTTTATTGGAATAGAATAATTCAGTTGGCATTTTCACATGTTAATCTAATTGCAATAAATTGTAGGGGTGAGATACAGTAATTTGATTTACATTGTTTATAGTTTTTTAATTTGTTTATTATTTTCCACTTTTATTATACAATCTTGCTAATATTCTGTCTTTAACATTTTAAACAATGTCTAATTAACAAATGATTCTAATGTTTTCATGAGAACAAGATTGGATTTATTAAAATCTAATATTGTGGACTTGATCTGACCCCAAATATAACACAGCATTCTTCATTGTGGAAGGTTTTTGAATGCAGCTCAGAATCTGATAAGTCCAGTGAAACTCTGAAGATGAGGCTACAGATTATCAGCTTTTATTTCTGCAGAAAGCAAAAGACTGGATGACCTTTTGGTCTCCCACCTTAACAGAGCAGGCAGAGAGAGAAAAATAGGCGCACACCAAAAACTTTTCCAAACATCTTACAGCTCACACAGCTTCCACAGAAAGTCATTGCTATAGAAACATATATTGATATCATGTGAATTTCATGAGTTTTCTCAGTGCTCTGAAAACAATGGACTTCAGAAGGGAAAAGAAATACATTTTCTGGCGTATAACTCAGAGCTTTGTTAGGGAATGCAGAACTTACATTTTAAGTTACACGCAAGGCTCCTTGGCAGAATCCACATTTTACTTTTCACAAGACGTTACTTTCCTAGGCTAAGGTTGGCAATTCGCCTATAACCAGGATGGCGAACCCATGGCACACGTGCAACAGGTGGCACGCGGAGCCATTTGTCAGGGCACGCAAAGTGTTGCCCTGTTACCTGGCAGGCACACATGCCATTTCAGTTCAGCCTTTTTAAAAGCCATTTTTCGCCCTCCCTAGGCTCCAGAGGCTTTATAGGAGCCTGAGGAGGGCGAAAACAGAGCCCCCCCCCCGAGTCCCTGAAGCCACCAGAGTCCAAAAAAAGGGCCCTAAGGGCAAACTGGATGCTTGGGAACAGACTTCCGGTTCGCTCGTAGGGCAGGTTTAAGCCCTCTGGAGCCTTCAGGGACATTCAGGGGGCTTCCCTGAAGCCTTGGGAGGACTAAAAATGACCCTACAAGCAAACCGGAAGTGACTTATGGTTTTCTCGTAGGGTCGTTTTTCGTCCACCGGAGCCGTCAGGGAAGCCTCCTGAGTCCTCCTGAAGGCTCCGAAGGGCTTAAACTGGCCCTATGAGCAAACCGGATGTCACTTCCATTTGCTCATACGGTCGTTTTTAGTCCTCCCGAGGCTTCAGAGAAGATCCTGAAGCCTCCAGAGGGCCTCCGGGGAGGTGGGGGAGGCTGTTTTCACCCTCCCCAGGCTCCTATAAAACTTCTGGCGCCTGGGGAGGGTGAAAAAAGCATGCAAAAAAGGGGGGTCATAGCTGTTATGCACGCGTGCACGTTGGCGGGGAGGTGTCACACATTGTATTATGGGTGCAGCATGCCCGCGCACGTCCCCCCCCTGTGCTCCCCCGCTTATGGCACGTGAGCCAAAAATCGTTTGCCATCGCTGGCCTACATGTTTTATCCATGCAAGTTTGAGAGCAACACATGCAGCACTCAGGTCATCTGTTAGTCCAGGGGTGTCAAACTCAATTTCATTGAGGGCCCCATTGTGGTTGATTTTGGAGGCCATGGTGGGCGTGCTCTCACTGCTGCTGTGCTCACTCTCCTTGGTTGCCAATGGTGTGTGCAGGAGGGCAAAGTTTGTGGGTCAGAGGGAGGCCCACTCTCTCTCCTTATGAGACCTAGCTTTGTAACCAAAGCATCCTCAATGATAGGATGGGAGACCACCAGGAGAGGTCAGGAGGAGGGGACAAGGGGTTGGTAAAAGGCAGCAGGGCTGCTGGAGATCAAGTGCTAAGGCAAGATTAACCTCACACTTTCACTCTCTCATTATAATCTCCTTCCTCCCCTTCTGTTAGCTGCCTTCTTCATTCTTCCTTCCCCTCTTTCCCTCTTTTTGCTTGCTTGCTCTCTTCCCCTCTTTCCTTATTTTTCATTGTCTTTCCTGTCCCGACTGGGATGCTCAAATGCAAAAGGGGAAACATTCCTTGCCTTGTGATCAAATGGCACTTTTGCTAGTAGTTTGTGGCCACTGAAAAGACTGAGAACAAACCAGGCTCAGTTTATTCCACGCTTGCATTTCATGAGAGAAAGTTTGCTTCAGCCAGGGCACCCAAACTGCTGCCAATGGTGTGGGCGACAGCTGAGCAGGGAGGCAGGTAGTGTTTGTACTTTCATCCCCATTCAACCTGGGCCCCTCATTTCCTCCCTGGCACAGTTGGGGCATGCAGGCTGCTGCCACCTAAGCACCATGATTGCCCTCTCCCCAGCCAGCCAGCCCAAGCGGCAGTGGGCTCCACAGGACAGGCTCTCATTTCTGCACTGGGGCAGAAAACTCTGGTGGGCTGGAAGTGAGTGTGGATGGCCTCCCCCCCCCCCCCCCCCAGTGCTTCCTTGCTCAGTTGGAGGCTTCCTTCAGCCTTCAAACAGTTGCAGGGTTTTTTCTTTGCTTCCAGGTTGGTGCAAGAGGCTTTCCAGGGCCAAAATGGGGGAAAAAAACCCTGCGCTTTCTGCACCCCATTTTGGCCCTGGAAAGCCTCCTGTACCAACCTCAAAGCAAAAAATAAAAAATAAAACCCTTGCAACTGTTTGAAGGCTGAAGGAAGCCTCCTCCTGAGCAAGAAAGCACTGGAGGCCCAGACTATTCATTCCAGCCCACCGGAGTTTCCTGCGCAATGTGAGCACACACACACACACACACAGACACACACACACACACACTGCATACTCACGCGTCCCCCGCCCTGGCCCTTCACAAAGGCCCGAAAACCAGCTGGCCGGCAGGAGGTGTGCCTGCATGTGGATGCTAATGGAGCTGGGCTGGGGTGGCTGGTGTGCCAGGAGAGGATGCTCTGCATGTCACAGGTTCCCCATCACGGCTCTAATCCTTTTAATTCCTTTTCCAGATCAAATATGGATCACCTTCAGAGGCTCTGAGTGATAAAAGCAAATTCCCCTTTTTCCATCATATGAAGCCCAAAGAAGGATTCCAGTACCCAGCAATTGTCCAGCTGCTCCTCCACTTCAGATGGACCCTGATTGGCCTCTTTGCTTCAGACACAGAAAAGGGAGAGAATTTCATGAGGACTTTTCCTCCTGTGCTTGTCAGGAATGGAATTTGTGTGGTTATATCACAACTGTTCTCAACAACTGGATATACTGCATACCTCAGGGATTCCCTCTCTAAGTGGAGACAAGTCAACGTCTTTGTTCACTTCATGGAATATGATTCTATTTGGGAGAGAATTCTTCCTTTCCATTTAACTTTTATGCGTCTGCCAGGACCCATTGAGGGGAAAGTCTGGATCCTCACAAGCTTTAGAGGATATAATTTAAACAAGCGCAGACTTCTCAAATACATCCATAGTATTTGGTGGTTTGGTTATGTGGTAAAAGAAAGGCCAAAAGATTCTGCCTTTGAACCCTTGTTATTTGTGGAAGAAAAGTTTCAAGATCATTATTTTCATTGTTCTCTTTCAAAGAATGTCTTTTCTGTCAAAGGCCGCAGAAGATGCACCCAGAAAGCCCCACTGGAGACCCAGAGGAAATGGGACAGAGGAAGGGTCCACAATGACTACAGCTATTACAGTTTCATGAAGACTCTGGCCCAGGCCCTGAATGCTGCTTATTCCTCCAGATCAAGGAGGGGAAGGAAGGAGGGAGAAAAGATCTTGGGGTTTCCAAGGCTGCAGCCATGGCAGGTAAGGGGATCCCAATATGGATCCATTAATCTTAGATCCTTTGGAGGAGGAATCCAGAGGAGAAGGAGGGGAACCATCTCAACAGATTTGGCCAATTTAATTACTCAGGGAATTAATGGTTCCAAAGAGTAGATACCATGGCATTTTTATATTTAGCACTGCTAATTGGAAAATGCTCTATTCTTTTTAAAAATAAATCCCCCTTTTTGGGGGGTTGTGATTAGCCTGGTGGAATTCCCCCTTCCTTCCGTCCCCATTGCAGGTGGGTCTGTGTGCAGCTGGACAGGCAGCTGAGCCCCCCTATTCTCCTCCAATGAAAGGGAGCCTGGCGTGGATCTGGATGCTTTATTGGGAGAAGAGGGCAGGTGAAACTGAGGAGATGCAAATAATGGAAATCAAATAGAAAGTCGAGATAGGCAGCATTAACTAACAGCCAGCAAAGAAGCAGCTGGAACCTCTCCAGAGATGCTCCGTGTGAGGGACGGAGGCCGTCTCCGGATGACCAGGGGTCTCGGTCACAACGGCTGCTTCCGTCTTCTCCAAAGGCTGACAGAAAATGGAGTCTGGCTTCAGACCTTAGAGTTAGGCTTATCTGCCCCCGGCCACTAGGTGGCGCTAGAGCAACAACAGCACAAGAGTTACCGTATTTTTCAGAATATAAGACTCACCTTTTTCCCTCAAAAAAGAAGCTGAAAATCTGGGTGCGTCTTATACATCCAATACAACATTTTTTGCCTCCTGAAGCCCCGCCCCCTTCACCAAAATGGCCATGCAAACCCTTATGGAGGCTTTCAGAGAGCTCCTGGGGGCTGGGGAGGGCAGTAATGAGCAAAAAATGGACCATTTTTGCCCCCCCATCCCCCAGCAGCACTCTATAAGCCTCCATAAGACTATGCATGCAATTTTTCTGACAAAAACAGGCTTGTTTTTGTGAAAACAGGCCATTTTTTGCTCATTTTAGCCCCCCACCCCCACAAGCACTCTGCAAGCCCCCCAAGGCTATTCATGACTTTTTAAAAAGGGGGGTGGTGTTTTCACAAAAACAGGCTGTTTTGGGGAGGTTTGTAGAGTGTATAAACCTTTTTTTTCCTCTCGGAAAGCTCTTTAACTGATTGATGAGAATTACATTGATCAAGTGCTGTGCCAGCAAAAACAAAGTCTTAGGTGCTGCAGATTGTCAGCGATTTCCTTCTCCAGCACATGGATAAATACACCTGGAAACATCTACCTGTCTACCTACTGTCTCTCTCTCTCCCTCCCTCCCTACTATATTTCTCTCTCTATCTCTTTTTATTTCTCTCTCTCTATCCCTCTACCTACCTACAGCATTTCTCTCTCTCTCTATCCCTTTATCTACCTCCCTACCTCCCTAGCTAACTACTCTCTCTCTCCCTACCTACCTACTGTATTTGTCTCTCTCTCCCTCTTCCTACCTACTTTTTTTAAAAAAAAAAGCCTCTCCAAAACCTTGGTGCTTCTTATACTTCAGTGCATTTTATACTCCGAAAACTACAGTACTTGTTGTGGCATGACAACCTTTATAAATTTGGAGCAAACCCTGAGACCATCTAGCCCAACCCCTCCTCTCTGCAGGAATCCCAGTTCAAGCTTATCTGACTGATGGCTGCTCAGTCTTTGCTCTCAGACGATCCATGAAGAGGAGACTGAACTTCTCTGCTTTACTGGCTGAGCTCTAAAACAGTTCATCCTTTTATCATATTTTTTATCTCATTCAGTTAAAATCTCCTTTCTTGAAACTGAATTCACTTTTTCCATGTCTGACACTCTGGAATAAGAGTGAGCGGATCTTACACTCATGTGTAACAGGAATCAGTTATTGGAAGAGGGTTCTATCCAGTGGTGGGATTCAAATCTTTTTACTACTGGTTCTGTGGGCGTGGCTTGGTGGTCTTGTGATTGGATGGGCGTGGCTTGGTGGTCTTGTGACTGGGTGGGCGTGGCTTGGTGGTCATGTGATTGGGTGGGTGTAGCCAACTTGACATCACTCACGTCAAGAGGTACCTTGCCTGGCCTCTCCTTGCGTCAACAAGATACAATTTCCCTGTCTATTTATTTACTACTAATGAACCTCCAAAATACACAATTTAATCCTATGTATATATGCCATATGTGTACATCCATATTACAAGGTATAGTGTGTGTATAGGCATACAAAAAGATACGTTATCTACTTTATACACTGTATGTGTATGTACACACACACACACACACACACACAAACACAGAGCTCTTCTAAAACTATACACATTCAACCTCACTTATTGCTTTTGGAAAAACACACCCAGAGTCCACTTTCTGCCACACATTTAACTATCACTTCTGCGCATTAGAACATTACACAGGCCTTCAGATGTTCTTCCCTAGCCTGCACATGACTGTCAGAGCCAGGAGATGTCATGGATTGAGTAAAATGTGGCAAAGCTCACTTAACAACGCTCTTGCTTAGCAACCAAAATGTTGGGCTCAATTGTCATAAGTCAAGGACTGTCTCTGCCTTCCTCTGCATGGCAGCCTTGTCCTAGTAAACTCCTTCCCTTTTCTGGCAATTTTCCTCTTTGTTAGAGGCACCAAAATAATCCAGAGGATATAAGGTCTCCAGCTGGAGCAGGGGGTTGGACTAGATGGCTTCTGAGGTCTCTTCTGACCCTACTAGAGCAGGGGTTGGACTAGAAAATGACCTCCAAGCTCCCTTCCAGCCCTTTCAAACATTGTGCTGTTTGAAAGAGTCTTCTGAAGCCACGGTTTGTGTCCTTCCTTCCTTTCATTTTCTCTCTCTCCCTCCCTCCCTCCATGTATCTATTGACCCATCCATCCAACTATATCTCATTCACTTCCTCCTCCCTCCTTCCCTCTCTCTCTTTCTTTCTTTCCCTTCCTTCTGTGGGAAGTTATCATCCAGTCCTCTCCCAGAAAAATGAAATATCCTAGGAAATATTGAAAAGACAGAATATTTCTCTGGATATGAAAAGAAACATGCTTTAAAAGACAGAATAGTTCCCTGTAGGTTCATGCCCATCTCTACTTTGTCAATGGGCCATTGAGAAGGCCAGGCTAATCCACTTTACATAATAAAGACTTCTCCACTGCAGCCCCAGGGGGGATGGGAGTAAAGGCATGATAATGTTGGAACGTTACTCAACTGACCACATGGCATCTGAGAACTCATCCATACCTGGATTCAAAACACAGCCTAGAGAGTAGCCCCTGCACAGCCCCATGGGATTCTGACAACCAATCAGAATACATTTCTTACACAGGAACAGGAAACAGAGAGGTGGGACTAAACATGTTATAAAAAGCCTCGCAAGCCCCTCCTTCAGCCCTTCTCTTCTTCTCCACCAACATTGAAGCATGTGATCACCTTTTCTGTTCAGGGCTCAAGTCATGTGGCCCTGTCCAACAAGAAACCATCTTTCCAAGCAGCCTCCATGTCTCCAGTGTCTTTTACCCCACTTGGAGCTGAACCCAGAAGGACATTTCTTTCATCACTTCCATAACTCCCTCTTTCTTTCTCTCTCTCCTTTCCTTTCTTTTCCTTTTTATTTTTCCTTTTCTTTCATCTCTCTCTTTCGCTCTCTTTCTACCCCTTCCTTTCCTCCTTCCAAAGCTAGGAGATCCACCTGAAACAAAAACTCCTTTGGAGGAAACCACCCATTTTACACACACACACAGACTCTCGCACACACACTTCCAACCAGCTCTGTGACTCGCCTCATTGTTGGATTTTAGTGGTGGGCCGGTGGCCGAAGTCCTTTCCAAGCGCCCGGCAGCATCGCTCGCATCCCAGGAAAGCCCGGCTGATTAACTTACTGGGACGCGCTTCGATCGGTGCCTCTTCTGCGCAGGCAAACTTCTCTCTCCGGAGCAGGCAGAGAAGGGGGACTTGCAGGGATAAGAGTGTGAGTGTGTGTCTGTGTCAGAGAGAGAGAGAGAGAGAAAGAGAGAGAGAGAGAGAGAGGGAGGGAGGGAGGGAGGGAGGGAGGGAGGGAGGGGAAAAAAGAAAAAGAGAGTGAGAGTGAGGAATCAGAAGCTTTTCAACCTTGTGGGCTGCCTGGGAGGAGGCGGAAAGAGGGCGAGGGCCTCTCCCCCTTTCCTCTCAATCTCCCTCCCTCTTCCCCAAGTTTTTATTTCCTCCCATCCATTCTCTCCCCCACTCCTGAGAGGGAGGCGGTGCTGCTTTCCCTGGGAGTTTTCTGGGCTCTGGAAGGGGCAGCTGGGGGGTGTTGGGTTCCCCAGAACTTCTTTGGGAGAAGCGTCATTCTGAACTCCGCATTGGTTGCAGAAACGCAAAGGGGTGGGCAGCCCTTGGAGGGCCTGTTCACCCTCCCCCTTTTCCTCTCAGCCCTGCAAAACCAGAAATCTTCCCTCCCCGACCAAGCAGCAACTGAGACTGTGCAGGGGAGAGGGGGGGCAGGAGAAGAAGATCTGAAAGATCCCAATTCTGCAGCAAGAGGAGTTTCTGCAATGGGGAGGGGGAGGGGGAGGGGGCACCCCAGCTTCCAAAGGCCTTTTTGCCATAATTGCCATTAGAGCAGATGTTGGGGAGGGGGTCAAGGAGGAAAGGGGTCCCCTGACTCTCCCTCAGACCCCCAGGAGGGGAGGAGGGAGGAAGGGAGGGAGGGAGAAAGGAAGGAAGGAAGGAAGGAAAGAAGGAAGGAAGGAAGGAAGGAAGGAAGGAAGGAAGGAAGGAAGGGGAAGGGACGGGAAGAAGAGGGAAAGGAAAGGCAATGGGAAAGAAGGAAAAGATGAAAAACGGAGGGAATGGGAAGGGAAGGAAAAAGGAAAAGAGAAAGGAAAGAGGGAAAAGGGGAAGAATGGCCGCTGCTGGAGTGGTCGGGAGCAGCCTGAGGTGGGCATTCGGGAGCAGACCAAGACGAGCAGGAGGCCACGACAAAGGCAGGCAAACAGGCTGGGCTGCGTGGCCTCGTGGTCGAGGCAAGGGAGCCAAACAGCAGCTGCAGCAATGACTCTAAGGCCCCAGCCGAGGCCTGCGAGGCAAGTAGTGGTGGGGAGAGACGTGGCCAGGCAGAATTTTTACTATCGGTTCACTGTCTGAATCCCACCACTGGCTGTATCCTCCCTTCCCCAACCGAGAAATTGTTTCAATTGGAA
The DNA here is from genome assembly GCF_051295495.1 of Thamnophis sirtalis. Taxonomy (NCBI): domain Eukaryota; kingdom Metazoa; phylum Chordata; class Lepidosauria; order Squamata; family Natricidae; genus Thamnophis; species Thamnophis sirtalis. The sequence goes on from NW_028261395.1 coordinate 13,703,216, forward strand.
AGGGGGCTCCCAGACTCCTCTTGATCTTCAGCTCTTCTCCTTGCTGTCTTTCCTCAAGGCTAAGAGCAGCTCCTTTCAACTCTTCCTTGGCTTCATTCTTCTTCCCTGAAGTTCACGTAGATTTTGTGCAAATTCTCCTCCACGTGTGATGCCTGCAAGGGGACCTGGTCCTTCAGTTGAGGTCTCTCCAAAACAGAACGTTCACTTCCTCAGATTCTTATGGCTGCATTTACCTTCTTTCCATGGACATCACCCTGCTGACTCAGATTCTGTTTCCATTTAACTACGATTTTGAGATCATTTTCACAAACATACATATCAAATTTGGTATCCTTCATGTTTCTTCCAGTCCATCATTAATGTACTTATATGAGACTCTATTGTTAATCAAGTCCTAGTAGATAAAAATCAGATACTTTTCTACTGCTTTTTACTTATGAACCCTTCTCTGTGTGCTAATCATAAATATTGTTTCTCGAAACTTGATATTCCTCTTATAGTTTTGGAAAATAAACTATTACAAAGACAAAACAAAACTAGATGAAACATTAAAAACAGACAAAGACATTCATATTGTCTCCCCAATTGAATACAATACAGCAATAATAGTTTCTCCCACTTCCAAAATAGGCCCACAATTATAAACTATATATCTACTGGACTTGTCATCTATCTGCTGTATATAAAAAACATAGACAATTGTAGAAGAAAGATTCAATCTGGGATAAGAAACAAAGGTTACTGCTTTTCAAATTCCTGGCTGTTCCCATTCTAGTTTCATCCCTTTCTGGAGAAGAATGAATTTTGGAATATTTCTGAATATGAACTGTACTTGGACCAAAATGGAGAGATAAGAGCAGATGTAGCTATTTGCAGCTACTTGGTTCTCCCCAAAGAGGAAGCCAAGAAAGAGGATCTGGCGTATTTTATAAGACAGAGACTTTATATCGACCCAGATGCTCTTTCACAGCTAAAGTTGCTCAATAAGGTGAGATGAATTTTGGAGTCATTTCTCTGTTTTCCAAAGCCTGAGGTCCCATTTCAAGTGGGCAAAGCCGAGAGTCTCCAGGGTGGTTGGCATCCCATGCCAGTTGGTGTTATCTGATTGTAGTTCTTCAACAGACGGGACCGACAGTGAGTGGAGGGGCTTTGCCATGTTTTATGGAAACCTTTCAAGATCTTACTGGTCAGAGGTTTCTTTCTTCATCACAGTTTTATTCTTTATTGAAAAATCTAATGGGATAGAAATTTCCTAAATCTTTTACAATAAATTTTATTCTCAGATTTAATATGAATATATCATCATATGTAAATCTTTTTTCAATTCCATCTCTGCTGACTTTATTAAGTAGAAAAGTCCTTTATTGTAATGTTAAATGCCAAAAGCGAAAGGGAGGAACTAAATGAAGAATCTGCCAGTAGTTAGTTATACCTCCTGCATCTTCTTAGTAGTAGTCAGGTATTTCATATTTACTTACATGAAGACCAGAGGCTATTTGGTTAATGTCCGTGTCTATCTCTATTTTCCATGAATGTTGACTACTAACACATTTTCTTTGGCATTCTTCATTTTTCTGCTCAGTCCCTGCCTCAGTCCAACTGTGCGGAAAATTGTCATTCTGGATTTGTCAAGAGGGCTCGAGAAGGAGAGCCAGTTTGCTGCTATGACTGCGTTCCTTGTCCGGAGGGAACCTTCTCCACTCAGGAAGGTGGGTCACACTGAGGAAAATGGGAGGCTTTCTGGAAGTGGATCCATCCAGAACCTTTTCATGAAAGTGCAAGTTAAAAGACACAAGCTCACCCTTTTTAAATTTTTAACATGCACAATTTATTATCCAAATGGAAGTAAATCAAAAAGTCTTTGAAGGAGGGGCTGGGAGGAGATGGGAGGAGTGGGTGGCAGACTCAGCAAGCTTTACTAATAGCAGAGGAAACGTCTCTCCTGCTTTCTAGTCTGGATATGTGCTGCTAAGTTCACCTTTCTAGGAAGATCTGAGTTCTTTGAAACTTGATGGATTGTTTTAGGTCCACCTTCTGAAAGACCTTGCAATTCACTGTACATTGGATCCTCCCCCTGAGGATCACTGAAAAGGTGTCACTGGTCCATAATGTGGTGCTGTGGATAGTTATGGGGGCAACTCATTGCACAAATATTCTGACAGTCATGTAGATCAATCAATCAATCAGAGTAGAGCTGGAAAGGACCTTGGAGGTCTTCTGGTGCTATTCCCTGCTCAAGCAGGAGACCTGATACTATTTCAGACAAGTGACTGTCCAGTCTCTTCATAAAAACATCCAATGTTGAAGCACCCACAACTTCTGGAGGCCAGCTGTTCCATTGGTTAATTGTTGTCACTGTGAGGAAATTTCTCCTGAATTCCATATAGCTTCCAGATATTACAGGATAGTGTAAGTATCCTCTAAGTCCAGCATATTAACTGCCATGTGGCAGGACTCTAAATATTTGTATAAAAAGATTATATGATTCATTATTAACCTGTAATAATGTAGCTTCCTATGAATTACATTACACATTACACCAGAAATAATTAACACCCATGGACTTTCCTCAACTTCATATACCTAGCTAGTTAAAAAAAATTACATCCTGCTCATGCTATTTTTAATGAAAAATAAAAGGAACAAAATATTAAAGAAAATTGATTTTTGGTTTCTCAGATGCAGAAAAATGCACCAAGTGTCCAGATGACGAATATCCAAATGAGGCCAGAGTCCAATGTATCCCCAAAGTTATAGCCTTCCTGTCTTATGAAGAACATCTGGGCATCATCCTGGTCTCTTTTGCCCTGCTCTTGTTCCTAACTACAGTCCTTGTTTTAATTATCTTCATTAAATATGGAGAAACTCCCATTGTCAAAGCCAACAACCGGGACCTCTCCTACATCCTCCTGGTCTCCCTCCTGCTTTGCTTCTTGTCTCCTTCTCTCTTCATTGGTCAACCAAGGAAAGCCACCTGCCTTCTCCGACAAACGGTTTTCAGCATCATCTTCTCAGTTGCCGTTTCTTCTCTCTTGGCCAAAACCATCACGGTGGTGCTGGCTTTCCTGGCCACGAAACCAGGAAACCGGGTGAAGAGATGGTTGGGGAAGAGCTTGGCCAACTCCATCATCCTTTCTTCTTCTACAGTCCAAATTATCATCTGCTCCTTCTGGCTGGGAGTTTCTCCCCCCTTCCCTGACTCTGACCTCCACTCCCAGCCTGGAGAGATCATCCTGCAATGCAACGAAGGGGCCGTTGTCATGTTCTACGTCACCCTCAGCTACATGGGCTTCCTGGCTGCCATCTGCTTCACGGTGGCTTTCCTGGCCAGGAATCTGCCTGGGGCCTTCAACGAAGCCAAGCTGATCACCTTCAGCATGCTGGTCTTCTGCAGCGTCTGGGTGACTTTTGTGCCCACCTACCTGAGCACCAAAGGGAAATACATGGTGGCTGTTCAGGTCTTCTCCATCCTGGCCTCCAGTGCTGGTCTGCTGGGCTGCATCTTCATCCCCAAGTGCTACATTATCCTTCTGAGGCCAGATCTGAACACAAAGGAGCAGCTTACAGCCAGAACAAATGTAAAAACATGAGCTATTAAGAGTCACAAACACACCATTGTTTGTAAAAGTACTATTTTTTACCTGGCTACTAAAGGGGATTCAAAATAATTTAATCATTAAAACAGACCTATCGTAAAAGTATGAGGATTCTTTTACTGTGAGAAACATTTACCAATTCTAAAAAAAAATCAGTTGTTTCTACAATGATCAAGAATTATAATATCTATCAGCAATTATAAATATATGGAACTTGCCTGGGCAACTGTTCCAATCACTACTTTAAACAGAAGTTAGCATTCAAGGGATGAACTGAAGTTTGGATGGAAAGAAGGAAAATAATCTGGAGTTGTTACAGTTTTTATTCCGTCCCATCTTGGTATTTCAGCGACTTCCACAAAATAAGAGGAAAAGAGAGAAGCTTTGGAAATCCAGACCATGCAGGAAATTAGAGACAGGTCCTTTCATGTAGGAGTAAGTGGAGTAAAGAGAAAAGAAGGAAAGTGTTAAGAGGAATGCAAACAGAGGAAAGGAAACTCCAGCACAGGGAATGACTTAGGAAGGAAACTGACCAGGAGGAGCCTGGTTGGAAGTCCTTGTTGTATGCAATCTTCTGGTGAAGCTGAGGATTCTCCCAATGAGACAGTCTCCTGGCCTAGAAAAGCTCCATGGATTGTTTCTATCCTGGTGCTCCATACTCAGCAGCAGGGACATGCAGTCAGGGGAGGCAGGGGAGGCAGAGCCTCACCACTGTCCTCATGAAAAGAAAAAAAATGTAAAAGGAAAAAGGCAAGAGCTGAGGTCAGGCTGAGCTAGTTGCTGCCAGAGTCACTGTGGATGACTCTGCTTAACTGTTTAAAAAAGCCTCTAAAAAGCGCCCTCTACAGGAGGAGGCAGGAGAATGACATGCCTAACCTAGTCTGACTTTAGGTGTTTTATGATCACTCGAGCAGACTTAAGCAAGGGTTAAAAGTGTAAAAATTCCTGACATAGGTGAGGCACATCGTTCTCCTGCCTCCTCCTGTAGAGGGCGCTTTTTCAGAGGCTTTTTTAAACAATTAAGCAGAGTCATCCACGGTGACTCTGGCAGCAACTAGCTCAACCTGACATCAGCTCTTGCCTTTTTCCTTCTACATTTTTTTCCTTTTCATGATGACAGGCAAGAGCAGAGTTGAAATCCTCTCTGAAACAGCTGGAAAAGGTACGTGTGGGTTGGAGGGAGGGGGAGGAATTCAAACTTCATCCTCAATTGTAGATCCCTCCCCAAGTGTAGTTTGATTGCAAGCACAGCCACCTTGCCTTTTCAAACACACATAAAAACATACACACACAGCTGGATAAAACTATATAAGCCCAGCTTCACTGATTACAAGTTTCAAAAGGCAATGTGGCTCCGCCTGCAATCAAAGGCTCGGATCGGAAGGCAGCAGGGGAATGAGGGGAGGGGTATTGCAGAGGAGCTGGTTTCAAGTCATTGGAAAATATATCCAATCCAACTTCTGTGTTTCTGTTTGTTTGAGAGAGAGAGAATGAGAGAGGGAAGAGGGTAGGAGAGATAGTCCAATCCAACTTCTCTGTGTGCATGTGTCTGTTTGAGAGAGGGGGAGGGAGGGAGAGAGGGAGGAAGGAGAGGGAGGAAGAAGAAAAAGAATGAAGGAAACTTTTTTGCAAAGGAGAAAAAGAAATGCAGTCACTTTAAATCGGAACTGAGCATGCCTGGCTGTGCAATTCTGGGAGTTGAAGTCCACAAGTGTAAAAAAATTTGAAACCCACCACTGTCGGTGCCTCAGCAGCCATAAACCTCACTGCATGTCACTGCTCAGCGGGTACTTCATGCTCAGCTTCCCAGAGACTGGCTGGGATACCACCAGCACCAGAACCAGTAGCAGGAGGTCCACAATTCATGGGGTGAACCAATCAACCCCCTTCCTGTTTCTAAAGAAGAATTAGGAGAACTCAAAGGACTCCTGTTATGTTCTGGGCGAAGATTGGAGGCGAGGCCAGAGTGAATTCTAACAGCCCTTTATTCAATACTGCCTGTGGGGTATCAACTCCCTGGTTGTCACAGCACCTTTTAAAGGAAACTGATCACCCGAACAACCAATCAGGAGAGAGCATTTTCCCGGTCCAACAGAGGACCAGAATGAAAACTTCAACTGACAACAATACACTATACACCTTCTGTACCTCAAAAATAATAAGACCTCCCTGAAAATAAGGCCAAGCACTTATTTCTGGGGTTTAAAGAAAACAAGACCCTGTCTTTTGGGTGAAACACAGTACAATACCATATTTTTTCAGAGTATAAGACACTCCGAAGTGTAAGATGCACCTAGCTTTTGGGGAGGAAAACAAGGGGAAAATATCTGCTTCTGCCTCCCAGCAATTTGCCTCCTTGCAACAAACAGTACAGACAATATACATTGCTTGTAGTGTTATATTTCAGACTATACTTGTACAGATGCTGTTAAAATTGATGTGCTTTCTGGAAGTATAGTTATTCTCTGCTATTTAAAAGAATAGCGCTTTTTAAAATAATAGCACGGGGCCTCTTCAGATCAAGCATTTATTTTAAAAAGCTTCTTCATTTTCTTAAATTGTCTAGAATAATAAAGCAGTCTTTAAAAAATAAGCCTAATGATTTGAACATTCTGTAGGCATTTATAGTTGTTGACTTGCCTCCTTGCAGCAAACAGCCTGATCAGCGCAAGAAAAAAAAATCTGCCTCCCAGCAATTTGCCACACAGCAAATTTCACTTTCCATTTCTTCCATCAGCTTTTCAGGCTGCAGGGATTGCTATAGCCTGTTGAAGCCCCCGCAAGCCCCCATTTGCTGCAAAGAGGTAAATTGCTGGGAGGCAGAGGCCAAAGGGTTGGGGCTGGTGGGTGGGTGGGGCTACATTCAGTGTATAAGACGCACCCAAATTTTCACCCTCTTTAAGGGGGGGAAATGTGCATCTTATAGTCCGAAAAATACGGTATATAACAACTGTCACAAAGTGGAATATCCAGGTGCTTTCATGATTCAAAAGGAGAGAAGCTAAGCTTCAACTGAAAAGGAAAAGCTTGAATAACAAGGATATTCTGCTGTCCTTCAACATGGTCTCGTCTCCAGAGACTGCTGGGGAAGGTCACCCAGAGCTATAGAGTTTGGTGCCATTCTATTTATTCTGTTCTGTTCTGTTCTGTTCTGTTCTGTTCTACTCTACTCTACACTGCACTGCACTGCACTGCACTGCACTACACTACACTACACTACACTACACTACACTACACTCTACTCAGCGATGGTGGCACTGTGATTAGAATGCAGTCCTGCATTTTCCTTCTGCTGACTGCCAGTTATCTGTGATTTAGCAGTTCGAATCTCACCAGGCTCAAGGTTGACTCAGCCTTCCGTCCTTCCGAGGTGGGTAAAATGAGGACCCAGATTGTTGGGGGCAATACGCTGCCTCTAAGTGCTATTGCTATTCTACTCCACTCCACTCCATTCTAGTCTACTCTAGTCTATTCTATCCTTAGGTATTAAAAACCATCTGGATGACTACAGTCACTCTCACCCCAGAATTCCAGGTTCAGGCAACAAGCCAGCTGATCAATTCATGTTTGTCAATCAATTCCTATTGCAACCAATGAGCAATCAACTGGGTACAAATATGAAAAAAAAACCTCAATGGAAAAATGTCCCAAAGGTTCTTTTTCAAGAGGCAAATGGACTTCCTTGTTTTCCTTTGAACATGATTACGTGTCTTAATTTTAAAAACAGCAACTAGCACCATTTTTAACCACAGAATTGGACCCTGAATCTTCTCCTGGCATATGTTTTGTATTTGGGTTGGCCATTTTGAGTGTGACAGACTGACAGCAGTCATCTCAAAATTTAATATAAATAAGAATAAGTAATAAAAATAATTGCTTCAAAAAAAAATCCATGGGAAATTGTGGGACCAATAACAGCCTGCCACCTCGGGGCCATTTTGAATATTGCAGGCAGAGGCCAGTGATGGAAAAGTTTGATGTACCGTATTTTTCAGTGTACAAGACACACCTTTTTTCCTCAAAAAGAGGCTGAAAATCTGGGTGCATCTTATACACTGAATACAGCATTTTTTGCCTCCCAAAACCTCGCCCCCTTCACCAAAATGGCTGTGCAGAGCCTGTAGGAGGCATCTAGAGAGCTCCTGGGGGCTGGGGAGGGCAAAAATGAGTGAAAAACTGTCTGGTTTTTGCTCAATTTTGCCCCCCCCAGCCCCCAGGAGTAATCGATAAGCCTCCTAAAGGCTATGCAAGCCCCTTTTTTGTGAAAAATGGGCCATTTTTGCTCTTTTGGGGGGGGTCACCCCCCAGCAGCACTCTATAGGCCTCCTAAAGGCTATCCATGCCCCCCCCTTTTTTTTTTGCCAAAAATGGGCCTTTTGGGGAGGTCTGCAGAGTGCAAAAACGTTTTTTTAATTTGCCTCTTCAAAACCTTGGTGCGTCTTATACTCTGAAAAATACGGTAAATAAAAGTCATCAGGGGACAGATTGTGGGATTGGGCTGTGAACCCCCTCACACACACATTTGGCTAGCGGTGAAAATGGGGTCCTTCAAATTAAATGAAAACTATTGCTTTAAAAGTCTCTGGGAAATTCATCATCTTTTAACAATCCCATTGTCAGCATTCGAAATATCATGCAGAATTAAATCAGAGTCCAAGGCAATAGTATCCTTAACGTTCCAATTTAATAAGTCAGACATGTTGGTACATCTGTGGAAAATCCCAATTCTGAAAACTTCCTGGGATTTCACACAGTTGAAACTTCATGATCTTAACCCCACACCCACAAATCCATCACATGGTCCAATCTTCTTCAGCCACGCTGGCATTTCCACCCATCTAGTTCCGGTCAGATGCAGAGGTGCGGAGACAAAATATGACCTTGGGCTTCTAGAAAAGAATGACAACAACACATTCCACAATTCTACTCCTTTCTATTCCCCCTTCCCAACTACTACACTAGCTAAACAACATAGGAAAATAATAGTGAGTGTGGCAGGCCAAAAATCCTAAAAGGAATATAACTGCAGGCCTGACAGGCAGCCTCTCCTCAGAAGAAAACGTTTCTGGAAAAGAGAATAACATAAAAGTTAACATAAGACAATTAACCACCTCTTCCCCTCTCAGGGGGACCCTTTGGCTTATTGGGAAACTTCTAATGGAATTGTTCTACTAACTTCTCCACTTTTAGGTTCCAGCTTTTCACCTAAGTAGCTTCAGACAAAGGGTAACCCTTCCAATGCACTAAATACTGTAAGCAACCCCTATTCAGCCTGGAGTCTATGATTTTTCCACCTCAGATTGTGTTTCCCCTTCTATCACTACAGGAGGAGAGAAAGCTTGGGTGGATGGTCTTTTGCGAGACCCAATTACTGGCTTCAACAAGCTACAATGAAATTCTGGGCCAATTTTCCCTAGACTTCTGGGTAGACTGAGTCAAATTATAACTGGGTTAACTATCTTCACTATTGGGTATGGACATAGAAATGTTGGACCAAATTCCTTGCTAGGCATTCTTAATCTCATGTACTTGGTAGATACAAAATCTTTGTCCCCCACACCAAAGGGGATTTGGAGCGAGCGGTGTTTATCAGCTTGCTTCTTCTAAGCTTCTGCCGCATCTGCTAGAGCTTTCTTCGTATTTTCCCATCCTTTCTTTAGTGTGTCCATCCATTCATTCAAAGACATGGAGGAGGGAGGTTCTCTAGCTCAGGCATCGGAACAAATTCCATGCCACTGGTAATCTGGAAAGGAGTAAATCCGGTGCTGCTGTGGACCGCCTTGTTGTACGCCACTTCGGCCAAGGGTAGCAAGCCCGACCAGTTATCTTGCTGATAGTCCGCATAACACCGGATGTATTGTTCCACCACCGCATTGGCCCTCTCTGCTGCGCAGTTCATGCTGGGATGAACCTCTGAGCTCAGTCTTGGGTGGACTTTCTTTCTTTCTTTCTTTCTTTCTTTCTTTCTTTCTTTCTTTCTCTCTTTCTTTCTTTCTTCGGCTGTAGGACAAGCCCATGTGGCGTGTGCTCCCTTCTCTTCAACAGCCGCCTCGTTTCCAATGGAGGGGGGGATCCATGCAGAGGAAGGTGTAAGGTGTGGAAATACGCTTAAGCCAAAAATGAATCAAAATGAAGACTTAAACGGAGGCTTGAAAAACAGAGAAAACAGACTTTATTCTCTGATCAAAGTGAAAGTTCTGGGTGAGAAGGCCCAAATCCATGCACAAGAGACATGGGAGGAAAGTTCTACAAACACTCGATGATACTGCGTCCTTTCTTATACCCAAAAGTCTTTGTTCTTCGTATTCTCATTATTCTAAATTACTCTGGTCCTATAATCTAACAACATTGCAAAACTCAAGTCATATATCCTAACTGACTAATTACTCTAAATGACTCTAGTCATATAATCTAAATAGATTATAAAACTTCATTATATATCCTAACTTAGATTTACATCCTTCCTGGCAGGGTTTATGTTTTGTTATCTTTTCCCTTCTCTGTTTGCTTAATTACCCCTTTGTCCCCTTATTAGCAGCACAAAAGGTGTGAGGATTGCTCTGGTATTTGAGATGGAGCATAGTTATGTGCTGATTCCTGGAAGAGGCAGGGTGGCATATGAAGGATCCAGATCTTATCACAGGAAGAATGCCATCGATTGCAGGCATATATTTTTACAGATGCTTAGAAGGAAAATACTTTCACAGCAGTATAACATATCTGTATACTACAACAGAAGAGATATCTAGAACAACAAGTTTCTACTTTAATGGGATAATACTTATTACTTGTATTACTATTCCCTTCAAAGGAAAAATGCAAAAAATGCCCAAAGGGAGACTTGTGCATTCTTGCCACGTGAATATGAAATTAAATTTCCAATCTTCTCTTCGTTATCCTTTTAAACTCCTACAATACAGAACTTTATCACCATAAAAATTTAAATTCTTAGGGATTTATTCCTCTGCTTTCATTTGTGCCTGTGGAGCTTTGTCAAGCCAGGTGGCAGATCCAGCTGAGGAGAGTTTTTGGCTTCCACTGATTTAAAGTTTTCTCTCCTCCCGGGAATAACAGACTCTTCTTTAACTGCTATGTTTTTCAAGCAAGACTTTTCTACCTCCATTCAGAGGGAAAAGAAGAAAGCAGCCTCCTAATCCCCCTCCCTCCTCCGCCACGGGTTTTCCGATGACCTGGAGATCAAATTCCTAAGAGGGATCGGGAGAAGAGCTGTATCCCTACAAGTTTTAAAGAGGAAGACATGGGGGGGGGGCGGAGAGTGACTCGCTAACAAACTCTACTTTCGCTTTATCTCTTTCGGTCTTAATCTGTTTAAATCGCCTTTGGTATTGCGGGGGGGGGGGGACGACACAGAAAGTATTGCGTTTCAATGACACTTTGTGGCAAGGACACGCGTTAGTTGCGCCCTTTCCTGGCTTCTGTGCGCAAAGAGGTCAGCCTCAAAACGACTCCGGCAAAGCGGCAAGAGGGGAACGGCAGCCACTTCCCTCTTCCAACAGCCCCAACCCCTCTCCGGGAAAGTGGCTTTTGTCGGTTGCCTTTTGAAACTCCGGAGGGCCCAGCAGAGCCTGCCAGTCAAGGCTTCCCGATGTTAAGCAAGGGAAACATCTGTTGCTTCAGTAGAAAGGAAAGCAACTTCAGAGCTGCGGCTGACGTTGGGCCGGCAAAGGCTTCCCACTGACTCCCCCCCTCCCACCTCCGAGTTCCTGATAGATCGAATTATTTCAGCAACCTCTTTCCCACCACGGCACCCGGCCCCCCCTCGCACGTCACCTCCGCTCCGTTCTCCAGAAAGCCTCAGTTTTTTGCCTTTAGGCATAAGAATGTTTGAAAGGCTTTTTTTTTAATTTGGGGGGGGGGGAAGATGATAAAGGTTCTACAAGAGCAAATCTCCATCGCAAGCTACGCCTTTTCTTCCTCCAAATAATGGTCACCGCTTATTGTAGGGAGTCAGCCTCCTAACTTCAGTCCAGGCTCTGCAATTACCTTCTCTCCCCCCCCCCCAAACCCGCAGAAAGAGGGGGGGGAATCGGTCATTATCATTAGCACTCTCTCCCACGCCTGGCCTCCCCTTTGGAGGTAAGGGGCGGGAAGACCAGATCTCCCAGGGATACAAATATTCCCCAAGCGGCCACCACCCGCTTCTCGTCTCCCCCCCCCACTAGAAAATGGGAGAGGAGTGAAATAGTGCTATGCTTTGGAAATGCGGATCTCCAACGCCAGGTCCGGGGCTTCCCTCCAGGCCTCCTGCACAGCCAGCAGCCGCGTCCACAGGCTCCGTGGAGAAAGGCGGGCCGTGGGAAAGGGGAGCAAGTGCGCTCGCCCGCCTGCCCGCTCCAATCTCGCCCGCTCCGTTCCCAAACCCCGCTTTTCGGAAAGAGTTCTCCAGCAGCCTCTGGCAAGGTGTCTTCCCCGCCCCGCTCGGGCCGAAAGCAAATCAAGACAATAAAATCTAAAATGCTGGTTTACCTTTCTCTGCTGCTTCTCTCCCAGGCTGGATCCAAGAGGAGACCCCTGTCCTAGTCTTCCTCCTGCCCTCGTGGGCTTCAGGCACCAAAGGCTCCGGGCGAGATTGCGCGGAGCAATCTGCCCTGCCTGGCTCCCGTGACGGAGGGCGAGAGAGAAGCGACAGCTGGAACGAGGTCCGGTGCGGTTCCCGGCCCTTCCCCAGAGGATCCAGGGACAGGGAGGGACCCTCCTTCGACTCCGCTGTTTCTGGGGGGCGCAGAGCCCTGGGGGAGCCTGGCGGGGTAGGCGAGTCCTCCGCCCTTGTTCCTTCCTTGGCTGTGGAAGAAGCCCTCGATTCTTTCGACTGGGCAGGAGGGCGGGGGGGGGGGAGCGAGCAGGAGGGGGAGCTTTGGGGGATCTGGCAGGCCCTGTTAGTTTCTCCAACGGATCCCCCCCTTGGATGCATCCCTTCCCAGGTCCTTCTGGCTTGAGGGACAGAGAGGAGCCAACGCCTGGCTTTTCCAGAGGTCTCTGTGGATGGAAGCCTCCCTGGGGCTTTCTATGCCCCTTGACAAGCTCCTCTTAAATGTAGGTTTTCTGGCCATGAAAAAGAGCTTTGGGCGTGTTAGTTCAACGCCAGTTTGACCTTCCTTTGAAAGACTCTTTGAATCTTGTGCTGCACAAAAGGTCCATTTATATTGGGAAGGAAAGTTCGGTTCTGCCAGCTAGAATGTTTCTGATTCGGTCATTATTAGTCAATTACAGGGTGTGTTTTTTTTATGCCCCAGATCAGTGGTTCTTAACCTTTTTGAAAGAATCCCCCCCTTGAGCCATTGAGGACGTTTCCATCGCCCCTTCCCCCAACATAACCTCTCAATCACAACACAAGGAAATAATTCTTCAATTTATGCAAACACATTTTTTGTTTTCTTTAAAATTGTCATCAGGACATATCGATGCAAATAATTTATTTCAAGTCTTTTTCCCAAAAGGTCCAAAATTGGAGGAAAGATCGGATTCCAAAGTCTTTTTGGCCCAGAGACAGAAAACCTCTTTCCCCCAAAGGGCCCAAGAGACAGAAGGAAAGAGGGCTTCGCTCTGCCCCACAGTGTCAGCTTTCCAAGTATCATGTAGAATTTAATCAGAGTCCAAGGCAAAACGTTCCTTAAAGTTCCAATTTAATAGATTAGACATCTTGGCATTATGCTATGAAATCCCAATACTGGGAATTACATCAGAATCCCACCCAGTTAAAAGTTCATGATCTTCTCCTCACACCCATAATCCATCATATGATCCAATCTTCTTCTTCCATGCTAGCACCTACGCCCAGCTGCTTCCGGTCAGGTGCAAAGGTGCAGAGACAAAAGATGACCTTGAGCTTCTAGAAAGGAATTTTTTATTTTGAAAACAACACATTCTACCCCTTGCTATCCCCCCCCCCCTTAATGAGAGTGTAGCAGGCCAAATATTCTTAATGGAACCACTGCAGGCCTGACACACAGATCCTAAACTCATCCACTAAGACGGCTCCCACTTGCCCCTCCCCAGCCCTCTCCCCCTTCTAGCCAGAGTGCTGCCCTCCCCTCCCCAGAGGGACCGGTAGGTCTCAAGGGTTACGGAGTCCTTTGTGGGGAGCCTCCATGGCAGCTGGCAAGTCTCCTGGTCCTCTTCCCAGCCTTCAAAGACACACGGAGCTGCTTCCTCTCCATCCGGACCCTCATAGACTCCAAGGATCGCCTGAATGGAGCCCTGGAGTCATAGTAATGTGGAAATGGTCCTGAGAGGCCGTGTGGGGCATCCTGCTGCTCCTTTCTTATATCTCTGATACACATTTTTATAAGGATCTGAAATTTTGATGAATCTCATCACTGTTAAATAAAGAAAGTGAAGGTGTCATTTCTGTGTGGTCTCCTGTCCAATGAGATGATCAAGGTTATCCTAAGGATTGAGGAATTGAGGCATGAACTCTGTGTCAGCTGAATGGAGGGGGAGGGGAAGTTGGGAGAAGGGGAAGGCAAAGGATAGAGACATAGGAAGGGAAGCAGACAGCAAAATGGAAGCAAACAGGGAGAGAAAGGAGAAAAGTTTTAACTGTTTAACTGTTTAATAATTTATAGGCCGCCCAATCCTGAAGGACTCCGGGCAGCTTACAGAAATACACTTCAAAAATAAAAAAAATAAAATAGAGAGAATAAAAACAGATTAAAAGATCACTTCATACACTCAATCTAGGCAGGGCTGGACCTCATACATGAGGTCAACAGCCCCAGGCCTGCCGGAAGAGCCAGGTTTTGGTAGCCTTTCGGAAGACCGTGAGAGTGGGAGGGGTCCGAATCTCCAGGGGTAGATCGTTCCATAGGGTCGGAGCGGCTACAGAGAAGGCCCTCCACCGGGGGGGGGGGGGTCGCCAGGCAACATTGTCTGGTTGATAGTACCCGGAGAAGGCCCATCCTGTGTGATCTTATCAGCCGTTGGGAGGTATGCGGCAGAAGACGGTCTCGCAGATATCCGGATCCTAGGCCATGTAGGGCTTTAAAGGTAATAACCAGCACCTTGAAACGCGTTCGGAGACCGATAGGGAGCCAGTGCAGCTCACAGAGGATGGGTGTGACATGTGTGTATCTTGGTACACCCAATATCGCTCGCGCGGCTGCATTCTGGACCAATTGTAGTCTCCGAACACTCTTCAGGGGCAGCCCCATGTAGAGCGCGCAGGAAAAGGAAGCAGAAGGGGAATTGGAAGAAGAAAAAGGGAAAAAAGGAAACAGAAAGGAGAAGGAGAAGAAAAGGGAACTGAAATAAATCCCTTCACCTTCCCTTCCCTTTGGATTATTTTGCAACTACAAATAACTGAAGAAGAATCAGCCAGACACACTCACAACTTCAGAGAGCAAACCAATCAGAAGGCCTCTTCAGAAGGAACTCACACAATGAGTCTCCCCCTCCCTCCCTCCCTCTCCCTCCTCATGGAGATTTCCTTCCTGATCAGCTGCCAATGTCTGGTCAGTGTCTGCAGCCTATTTGTGACACCGTCTTATTACGTAGCCCTTACACCGCAGAAGAGCTTGGTCAACTCCATCATCCTTTCTTGTGCTGAAGTCCAAATTGTAATCTGCTCCATCAGCTACATTATCCTTCTGAGGCCAGACCTGGACACAAAGGAGCAGCTTAAGGCCAGAGTAAATGTAAAAGCATGAGCTACAACACCATTATGATATTGGAAGAATTGTTAAAGTTTATTTTATTTGAAAAGAGATATTCTTTCCACTTTGATAGTAGGCAGGAGCCAAAGAAAATCAAATCTACTTGTTTCAGAATGGGAAATGATTGAATGGCTGTACTTCTTGTATCTCCCTATTCATCCCCATAAATCTATTTTATTCTAAATATAAAGAGAACTCTGGGAAAGTCATTCAGAGGAATGTAATATTCAGCAACTACCAATGAATCAGACACCTTATGAAAAATAATTGAGGCACTTGTTCCTACTGACAGAAACTAAAAGTTCGTGTATGTAAGAGAGAGAGTAAGATCCTAAGGTCAGATGGGAGCTGTAGGAGCCCTGCTCTAACTGTGTTGTTGGATCATCTCCATGAGAAGCCTTGGAATGGCAGAATGAGCTGGAATTGCAGGGATTGACATGCTCTCCTTCACTATTATGTCCTTCTTTCTTGATTTCCTGATAAAACCCCTTTCATAGAAAGCATCGACCGGAACAGCTGTTTGGGATTCCACTTTGGGGTTGTTATTATTTAAGTATCTCCCTTTTAGAAATCCCCACTTTTTTCCTTTCTCATCCAGAGAATGAAAATAGCAACATCTAATCTGTCCCTTTAATTTTCCACTCTATCACTCGTCCATAAAGCCTTTCCCTGCTTCTATTCCAAGTGGGCTTGTGTGTGTGAAGGGATGGAGAAGAGGCCCAGGGGAAAAAGCCCTTGAGAGTCTCTCCGGGAGGAGGTTGAGGGGATCCTGTGTAGAGGCAGCCTCAAATGCTCTGGATTGAGAGCATGAGAGAGTTCAATGCCGCCTATTCATCCAGGTCAAGAAGGGAAGGGAGGGGGAGTAAGGGGGGGGGGCATCCAGGTTTCTAGCAGGAGGAACCCATGGAAGGTCTTCTGCTTTCCAACCACAGAGATTGTGGGTGGATCAGGAGTCGGCCTGAGGCTTCAGAATAGTTTCTGATTGCCACTCGGATCCCTTTGCAAATTCCATTTTAAGCAGGTAGAAAAGATTTGATGGACCAGACCAAGATACGTCCAAAATCCACGCTGACCCCCCAGATGCCTCTGGTCTGCCCACAAGCAGGGGGGGGGGGACGTATCACTTGGCCATGACATTGAACCAGGTAGGGGAGGGATTCAGCCAGTTCCCACGGGTTCCCTAAAACCGCTTGTTAATTGTATGAGCAGTTCGGCGGCCAACCGGCTGAATTGCCGCGGCGTGTCCTCCTACCCCCTCCTGAGGTGTGCACCCCCCCCCCCCACGAGAAAATGACCTATCTCAAGATCCCATGGATCACTTTCTTCAGACAGTGGAATTCGCCACTGGCTCCCTCTCTTCGCAAAGCGAAGGGATCGCAAAAACTCTGCTGAGCCCAGAATGAGACTTCCTCGAACTTCGGCATTGGGAGGGGCCAGAAAGGAGGATGACCAATGGGAAATCTCTCTTCTTTAGCGTCATAGGTCTCCGGGCAGAGTCTCCTTTGACTTCACCCAGTGCAGGAGAACGTTCCAAACAGAGAAGAAGCTCCAGTTGGTTCTTCAGGCCAAGATCCCCCCTCCCACTTTCCCCGCTTCTCTCCCTCCACAGAACTGGCTCTCCTCCTTCGGGTGAAGCCCCAAAGGACTCTGCCCGGAGACTGATGACGCTCAAGCAGGGAGAATTCTCATTGGTGCTGCCTCTAGTTCTGGGCCGGCCCTCCTACTTCCGAAATCCGAGACAAACGCCCCCCCCCCTTCCAGATTCCTCCTCTGTGGTTGGGAGCATAAGGGGAGACCCACGCAGGCCGAACGGGGCTTCAGACGACACAATGCCTGAGAAACGCAGAATGTGCGTTTTCCCAGGATCTGACGAAGCCCCAACGGACCAATAGGAATTCTCGCTACTGTAGCGTCATCAGTCTCTGGGCAGTCATCAGTCTTTGGGCAGTCTCCCGTGACTTCACCAGATGGAAGAGAGATTTCGGTGCCTAGAGAAAAAGAGAGGGAGAGGGAATATGTTCAGTCTTGGGGGAGGGGGGGCGCAGATCAAGGAGATTCATGCCAGCCCTGGAGGGGAGGGTAAACTTCCTTCCCCCCCATCCAGCATGGAATGGGGCTGCAGTGGATGAGTGAAAAGGAGGCGCAGCTCTCTCTCCCCCCCCTCTCTCTCCCCCCTCTCCCTCCATCATTGGGAGTGCCCCTCCCCCAACCTAGTGGGGTCACCCCCCCTTCCTCTCCCTCCCGGAAGCTTCTGCCTTTGATCCTTTCCTGGCAAAGGGGCTGCCGGAGGGCCGCTTGTACCCGCAGCGCTGTGGGGTTGTCTGACTGTCCGCAAATAACCGCTCGTTTTGTCAATGGGGGCGAGGGATAAAAAGGTGGTGGGAAGCAGGACTCCCTGGCTGAGACTCGTGAAGAGAGCAAAGAAAGGGGAAGGTCCCGTCTGGGGCTGCCATGAGGCTCCCCTTGAGCTGCATCCCCCCAAATACCGAACGGATCCCCCCTACCAATTTCTCCGCTTCTCTCTCTGGCACGAACTCCCTCCTCCTTCAGGTGAAGCCCCAAAGGACTCTGCCCGGAGACCGATGACGCTCAAGCAGGGAGAATCCCCATTGGTGAATGGTTCTGGCCCCTCCCACCTCCAAAGTCCGAGGCCAATGGTCCAGGCTCCCAGGAAGCGAGCAGAAGGGAGAAGGAAGGGGAAGTTCTGATTATGAGACCCTGAACGTCTCTGGAGATAAATTCCAATGGACTATCAGGCAATCAAGGTAGTCCTCCACTCATGACCACAATTTCTGTTGCTAAGTAAGTTCTGTGTCATTTTACAAACTTTTTGCCACAGTTGCTAAGCAAATGAGTGCAGTCGTTAAGTAAATCAAGCGGTCGTTAAGCAAACCTTATAGTGATCCCATGACCCCAAGGTACTGCAACTCTCATAAATACACTCCAGTTCCCAAGTGCCTGAGCTTTGATCATGTGATTTATGACAGGCGGTCGTCAATGTTCCCTCTAATTTTTTTTCAGTGTGAGCGGAAAAGTATAGTGTTTGAGTGGCATATTTTCATGCCTGAGCACCTGAATTTTTTTCACAGATGTCACCTAAGACAACAACAAAATCAGTATTATTTGAAACTCAAAGTTATGTTTATTCAAGGTACCCGCTTAATTAAAAGTGTTATATAATATCAGTATCACTTAACAACGCTCCTGCTTAGCAACCAAAATGTTGGCTCAGAAAGTCTGGCATTTGAAGCACGCAAGTCTTAAAGCTGTTGTTACAAGACCCTTGCACCCCTAACCCTTTAGGGAAAAAAAAACCCCAGGGGTCTTCAAACTTGACAGCTTTAAGACTTGTGGACTTAACTCCCAGAATTCCTCCCTGAGGGGAATTATATATTTGGACTGTTTCATAGTTACATTAGAGAACTACATTGTTAGAACTTAGCCCAAAAGATACCTTTTATCTGAAAATCCAAATAGAGTAAACCTGCTATTATCCCAGAGCACTAATGTCATTTGTCCCAATCTGTTTTACGAGTCTGTATTAAAATAGATAGAAATATTTTCACTAAATTTTATAGATCTATATTTCAGGAACCTATCAGAAGTTAGGGCAAGATAAGAGTAGAAGAATGAATTTTGTTGCAGGTCATGGGGATTTTTTCAGCATCTTAAAAGTGGAGTGCATGTGCATTGAACTAGCAATACCATTTAATAACAAAAGGAAATGGCTGAATTAAATTTGGTAAAGTTGCAAGCGAGCTGTAAAAAGCTTGTGGTTTTTAAAATCATAGAATCGGAAGGGATACTGGACAAGGGATACTGCCGCCACCGCCCCTCCTTCGCCCGGCGGGGCAGTGGTGGTGGCAGCGGCAACGGCTACTTTAAGTGCTCCCTTGTCTCACAGCCGGGGCCGCTCCAGGCCGCCGGCCGCTGACACGTGCTCCTGCAAGAGCCTCTGCGCAGCGCCGGGAGGCCGCAGAGAAGCTTCGCTTTGTTTTTCACTCAGCCTTCCCCCAGAGGCGATCCGGGACTTCCAGCGGCGGAGCTTGGAGAAGCAGCGGATGCAGGCCGGGACAGCGGGGGGGGGGGCAGCGGGGCATTTTGCATTGCGGGAGCCACCAAGCACCTTTGCTGCAGACCCGGGCGCTTGGTTGCTCCTGCGACCGCTGCCCTGCTGAGCCTCACCAGGTATCAACCTCACCGCTGGGTGCCTCTTGCTAGAAACCTGGATGTGCCCCCCCCCCATCCCTGTTACTTCCCCTCTCCTTCTGGACCTGGATGAATAGGCAGCATTAAATGCAGGGAAAAGCTTTATGGACAAATTATAGAGTGGGAAATTAAAGGGACAGAATAGTGTTAGTTGTTGCTATTTTCATTCTCTGGATGAGGAAGGAAAAAATAGAGTGGGGATTTCTAAAAGGGAGATATTTAAATAATAACAAACCCAAAGTGAATCCCCAGAGAGCTGTTCCGGTCGATGCTTTCTGTGAAAGGGGTTTTATCAGGAAATCAAGAAAGGAGGACATAATAGTGATGGAGAGCAGGTCAATCCCTGCATTCCAGGTCATTCTGCCATTCCAAGGCTTCTCATGGAGATGATCCAACAACACTGTTACAGCAGGGCTCCTACAGCTCCCATCTGACCTCTTATAATCTTTCTCTCTCACGTACACGAACTTTTAGTTTCTGTCAGTGGGAACAAGTGCCTCAATTATTTTTCATAAGGTGTCTGGTTCTTTGGCAGTTGCTGAATATTACATTCCTCTGAATGATTTTCACAGAGTTCTCTTTAGCAAGATTTATTGGGTTGAATAGGGAGGTACAAGAAGTACAGCCGTTCAATCATTTCCCGTTCTGAAACAAGTAGATTTGATTTTCTTTGGCTCCTGCCTACTCTCTAAGTGGAAAGAATATCTCCTTTCAAATAAAAGAAACATTAACAATTCTTCCAATATCATAATGGTGTTGTATCTCATGTTTTTACATTTATTTACCTTCAAATAAAAGCCAAAGGGGCGACTTGGAGCCAATCCCCAGGGGACTCGAGTTCTAATCCTCCCTTAGGCATGAAAACTTCCTGGGGGACTTTGGGCCAATCACCAGGAGAGTCCTGAGTTCCAGTCCCACCTTAGTTCTTATTGAATGGGGCTGTGGAAGTTGGAAATATTTTCTTAGATTAATTTGGGATACCAGAATTGGGGATTCCTAGAGTGTGAGATGTCCGCGTGTCCAATATTGTGGTGTGTGATGGAAGAAAGTGAAATTGTGCAAAAATGTCTATTCCATGTTGAGCAAAGCCATAAGTCTCCGCCTTCTTCTGCTTGTGGGAGAACCAGAGGCCTCTGTGTGGTCCCTGTGAATCTTAGAGTGACCTTCTTCTGGTCCATCAGATCTTTTCTTACCTCCTTAAAATGAAATTCGTAAAGGGATCCTATTCCCAATGGGGAGCCGTTCATAGACATAAACATTGATTAACAACAGATCAGCAATCTCTGTGGTTGGAGAGCAGAGCAGCTTCCATGGGTGCCTTTTCCTAGAAACCTCAAAGTCCCCCACCCCCTAATTCAGCCCCTTCTTGGACCTGGATGGATATTATGCAGCATTGAAGGTTTGTGACCTGGTCAATGATGCAGCTGCCTTTAGACAGGATCCCTCCAACCTCCTCCTGGGGAGAGTCTCAAGGTCCCCTTTCTCTGGACATCTTCTCCGGCCCTTCACAGACAAGACAAGCTTGGAAGAGGAGCAGAGAAAATGCTTTAGGTCGAAATTGTAGAGTGGGAAATTAAAGGGTGTGAAAACCGCTATTTTAATTCTTGGTTGATCAAAGAAAAAAAAATACAGTGGAAATTTTACACATTTTTTATTTACTTTGTTTTTATTATTTTTATTATTTTGGTGTGAAGTTCATAACAAAACAAAAACAATCCCAAACTGAAATCCCAGACAGCTGTTCTGCTGAACCCTTTCTGCAAAGGAGTTTTTATCAGGAAATCAAGAAAGAATTATATATTCGATTTCCCTCCCCAGCTGACAGCCAGTCAAACATGGGATTTCACATCATTCTGGCATTCTCAGGGAGAGGATCAGGCAACCAGGCTGGTTCTTGGTTCCCACAGCTTCCTCCTGAACTCTTTTCCTCTCTCTCTCTCTCTCTATGTCTCTCTATGTCTCCCTCCCTCCCTCCCTCCCTCCCTCTCTCTCTCTCTCTCTCACACACACACACACACATTTTGAACTGTAGGAACAAGTGCCTGAATTATTTTTAAAGGTGTCAAATTCAATAGCTGTTGCTGAACAGCAAATTCCTCTGAATAACTTTCAGCAAGGTTTATTAAGTTGAAAGAGAAGAGAGCTAGAACAATTCAATAATTTCCTATTTTGAAACATATGAATATTTTCTTTGACTCCTGTATACTGTCAAAATGGAAAGAATATCTCCTTTCAAAGAAAATAAACTTTAACAATTCTTCCAATATCATAATGGTATTATATATCATGCTTTTACATTTGTTCTGGCTGTAAGCTGCTCCTTTGTGTTCAGGTCTGGCCTCAGAAGGATAATGTAGCACTTGGGGATGAAGATGCAGACCAGCAGACCAGCACTGGAGGCCAGGATGGAGAAGACCTGAACAGCCACCATGTATTTCCCTTTGGTGCTCAGGTAGGTGGGCACAAAAGTCAACCAGACGCTGCAGAAGACCAGCATGCTGAAGGTGATCAGCTTGGCTTCGTTGAAGGCCCCAGGCAGATTCCTGGCCAGGAAAGCCACCGTGAAGCAGATGGCAGCCAGAAAGCCCATGTAGCTGAGGGTGACATAGAACATGACAACGGCCCCTTCGTTGCATTGCAGGATGATCTCTCCAGGCTGGGAATGGAGGTCAGAGTCAGGGAAGGGGGGAGAAACTCCCACCCAGAAGGAACAGATGATAATTTGGACTGCAGAAGAAGAAAGGATGATGGAGTTGGCCAAGCTCTTCCCCAGCCATCTCTTCACTCGGTTTCCTGGTTTTGTGGCCAGGAAAGCCAGCACCACCGTGATGGTTTTGGCCAAGAGAGAAGAAACAGCAACTGAGAAGATGATGCTGAAAACTGTTTGTCGGAGAAGGCAGGTGGCTTTCCTTGGTTGACCAATGAAGAGAGAAGGAGACAAGAAGCAAAGCAGGAGGGAGACCAGGAGGATGTAGGAGAGGTCCCGGTTGTTGGCTTTGACAAGGGGAGTTTCTCCATATTTAATGAAGATGATTAAAAGAAGGACTGTAGTTAGGAAGAAGAGCAGGGCAAAAGAGACCAGGATGATGCCCAGATGTTCTTCATAAGACAGGAAGACTATAACTTTGGGGATACATTGGACTCTGGCCTCATTTGGATATTTGTCATCTGGACATTTGGTGCATTTTTCTGCATCTGAGAAACCAAAAACCCTTTTTCTTTAACTTTCTGTCCTTTTATCTTACAGGAAATACCTTCTTTGGATAACAACTGATACCATTGGCATTTTCCAAGAAGTATTTCTTAATGATTTCATTAAAAAGAGCATAAGAAGGATATTTTTAAATATATATATATAACTAGGTATTTGAAGTTGAGGGAAGTCCTAGGATGTTAATTATTTCCTGTGTAATGTGCAGAATCTTCATAGGGAGCTACATTACTAGAAATTAGTAATGAATCATATAATCTTTTTAGGCAAACATCCTGAATTCAGCCACATGGCAGTTAATATACTGGACTTGGAGGACTCCTACAGTATCTTGTAACACTTAAAAACAATCTTGAATTAAGGAGAAACTTCCTAATAGTAAGAACAACTAACCAGTGGAACAGCTGGCCTCCAGAGGTTTTGGGTTCTTCAACACTGAATGTTTTAAAGAAGAGACTGGACATTCACTTGTCTGAAATGGTATAGGTTCTCCTGCTTCAGCAGGGGTAGAAGATCTCCAAGGTCTCTTCCAGCTCTACTCTGATTTATTGATCTACATGACTGTCAGAATATTTGCGTAATGAGTTCCCTCCATAACTATCCACAGCACCACATTATGGACCAGTGACACCTTCTCAGTGATCCTCAAGAGGAAGATTCAATGTACAGTGAATTGCAAGGTCTTTCAGAAGGTGGACCTAAAACAATTCATCAAGTTTCAAAGAACTTGGATGTTCCTAGAAAGCTGAATTTAGCAGCACAAATCCAAACTAAAAATCAGAAGAGATATTTCCTTAAATAGTAGTAAAGCTTGCTCAGTCTTCCACCTCCTCCTCCCAATTCTTCCCAGCCCCTCCTTCAAAGTTTTTTTTTTATTTACTTCCTTTTAAATAATAAATTGTGCAGGTTAAAAATAAAAAAAACCTGGTGAACTTCAATCTCTCTTTTAACTTGCACTTTCATGAAAATGTTCTGGATGGATCCAGTTCCACAAAGCCTCCCATTTTCCTCAGTGTGACCCACCTTCCTGAGTGGAGAAGGTCCCCTCCGGACAAGGAACGCAGTCGTAGCAGCAAACTGGCTCTCCTTCTCGAGCCCTCTTGACAAATCCAGGATGACAATTTTCCGCACAGTTGGACTGAGGCAGAGACTGAGCAGAAAAATGAGGAATGCCAAAGAAAATATGTTAGGACTCTCAGTTCATGGAAAATGGAGGGAGAAATGGAGGGAGACAAGTAGCCTCTGGTCTTCACTGAGGTAAATATGAAATCTCTGACTACTTCTAAACAGATGCAGGAGGGAGAACAACTGGAAGATTCTTCATTTACTTCCTCCCTTTTGATTTTGGTATTTAATATTACAATAAAGTACTTTTCTGCTTTAAACTTTATTAACGGATTGAATTGAAAAAAAATTAAGTATGATGACATATATAAAAGATTTAGGAAACTTTTATTCCATTAGATTTTTTAATATAGAATAAAACTGATGAAGAAAGAAACCTCTGACCAGTAAGATCTTGAAAGGTTACCATAAAACAGGGCAAAGCCCCTCCACTTAGGTCCCATCTGTTGAAGAACTTCCATTAGATAACACCAACTGGCATGGAAGGCCAACCACCCTGGAGACTATATAGGCTTTGCCCACTTGAAATGGGACCTCAGGCTTTGGGAAACAGAGAAAAGACACCAAAATTTCTCCCACCTTATTGAGCAACTTTAGCTGTGAAAGAGCATTTTCTTCGATAGAAAGTCTCTGTCTATCAAAATACGCCAGAATCTCTCTCCTGGGATGTTCATTGAAGAGAACTAAGAAGCCGTGAATGGCAACATCTGCTGTTATCTCTCCATTTTGGTCCAAATACAGTTTTCTATCAGAAATATTCCAAAATTCATTCTTCTCCAGAAAGGGATTAAACTAGAATGGGAACATCCAGGAATTTGAAAAAGAGAAAAACTTTGTTTCTTATCCCACATTGAATCTTTCTTCTACAATTGTCCAATCTCCAAATATGGTTAAATGGGGTACAAATACTGCCAATATCTTCATAAGTGAATGAAAAAGTTTGAGAAATATTTGTCAATCACATACTGACAAAATATAAGGAAAATGTAATCCACACAATTGGTCAATTATAGGGAACATTCAATAGAATGAACAGAGAAAAAAAAGATGATCCATAAACTCTTTGAAAACAACAGGTTGATTCCCTGAAAGCATGAGATGATCAAGAAGAAATCATTCAGGCTAATCTTTTCCCTTGTAATCCTGATGGAAAACACCTCCAGATGTGCTAATTCTGCTTTATTGTAATGTGACTTTAACAAAAAAATTTAAATCTGAAAGAACAAATCTCCCACCAACACTTTACTCAGGCTGAAAAGTTAGGGAGGATCCTTTCTGAGTTTCTTTCTCTCCCATTATGCAGCTGCAGGATTTCCCCCTCTTATCTGATCCCTCCCTAGGCAGCCTCTCTTCTCCTCATCCCAAAAGTCATTCTCACATATCATTACACTTTCTAAATGGATTATGGGAGCTCTGGTGATAGAACTGGGTTTCAATAAAGGACTCACAAAGAATTTTGTGAATTTTGTGGAAACTTGAGGGGTGGTATGATAACTAAATGGATAAAAACTGTCTTCAAAATGTTACTCAAATATGTTTTAACAATTTTTAATCTTTCCTATGAAACCTGAAGGTGATGGATTATAATTTGCCATTGGTCGTCAATTTTTCTGTTATTAATATGGTAATTAATAGGATCTTAGAGTAAGCTAATTTTATGTGATTTAAGAATATAAAGTTCTTTCAACTTAGAAGCTTTATTTGAAACTTTATTTTAAATTTCATTTTAAAAGTTTGATAAAATAAAAATGGTTTTAAATCAACTTAAA
Organism: Thamnophis sirtalis; assembly: GCF_051295495.1. Taxonomy (NCBI): domain Eukaryota; kingdom Metazoa; phylum Chordata; class Lepidosauria; order Squamata; family Natricidae; genus Thamnophis; species Thamnophis sirtalis. The sequence continues at coordinate 13,728,798 of NW_028261395.1, forward strand.
GGCAATAATCAGAAGCAAGCAACAATTGTTGAATAGGATGGATTGGATGGACTGGAATTTAATTTGCTGCTGGCATCCCTGAGGAAGGAGTCTGGCTTGAAGGCAGGCTGCTTGGAGATGGCTGGAGAGGCCATGGACCCTGAAGACTCAAAGTGGACAGAAGGGATGACTGATGAAATGGATTCTTTCAAGAAGATTGAGGGAGATTTGGGAATGAACTTGTCATATTTAACTGGAAAACAAAGAGTTTAAGATTCGTCATGTTCCCATTTACAGGAGGTCCCATGACTTTGGGGAATGGGAAGCAGTTGTTGAGAAAGATCCTAATTAAAATTTTAAGGAAATGTCTTATTAAGAATCAACCAAAGCTGCTTAACCCTGGGCAGATTCTGGATGGATCAGAGGTAATGAATGTGGTGGTCTGTAGTAGAGAAGAAGCCCTTATAAATATTCTGTGGGTTAAATACAACAGCAGATAACACAGAAGTTTGAAGTTTTGAAATTTAACTTTATTGTTGGATTGCCTGTTAACTACATTTTTTATATACAGCAGATAGATGACAAGTCAAGTAGTTGCAAATTGATGTGTAATTTATAATGGTGGGCCTGTTTTGCAAGGGGGAGAAACTATTATAGTTGCATTGTATTCAACAGGGGGGGAAATATGCATGTTTTTGTCTGTTTTTAATGCAGATTTTTTTAAAAAAAAAATGTGTTGTCTACTTTTGTTTTGTCATTATAATAGTTTTATTTTACCGGGAGATGTCCATGGAAAGAAGGCAAATACAGCCATAAGAATCTCAGGAAGTGAACGTTCTGGTTTGAGGAGACCCCAACTCAAGGACCAGGTCCCCTTGCAGGCATCCATGCAGCCCAGCCTGTTTGCCTGCCTTTGCCGTGGCCTCCTGCTTGTCTTGGTCTGCTCCCGAATGTCCACTCCAGGCTGCTTCCAACCACTCCAGCAGTGGCCATTCACCTTTTTCCTCTTTCCTTTCCTTTCTCTTTTTCTATTTCCTTCCCATTCCCTCCACTTATCATCCTTTCCTTCTTTCCCATTGCCTTTCCTTTCCCTTCCCACCCTTCCCTCCCTTCCCTTCCTACTTTCCTGGGGGGGGGGGTCTGAGGGTGAGTCAGGGGACCCCTTTCCTCCTTGACCCCCTCGCCAAGATCTGCTCTGATGGCAATTATGGCTAAAAGGCCTTTGGAAGTTGGGCTACCCCTCCCCCCTCCCCATTGCTGAAACTCCTCTTGCTGCAGAATTGGGATCTTTCAGAACTTCTTCTCCTGCCCCCCCATCCTCCCCCCTGCACAGTCTCAGTTGCTGCTTGGAGGGGGAGGAGAGGGGGATTGACCAGCTCAGCCAACAGATTTCAGTCGTCCCTCCTGGCTCACCACTCCAATTTCCCCCTGGCCAAAGGAGTCGGGGAGAGAATGGATGGGAGGAAAGAAAAACTTGGGGAAGAGGGAGGGAGATCCAGAGGAAACGGGGAGAGCCCCTCGCCCTGTTTCCGCCTCCTCCCAGGCGGGCCACAAGGTTGAAAAGCTTCTGATTCCTCACTCTCACTCTCTTTTTCTTTTTTTCTCCACCCCCCCACTCTTTCTCTCTCTCTCCCTCTCTCTCTCTCTCTCTCTCTCTCACACACACACACACACACACACACACACACAGACAGACACACACATATCCCTGCAAGTCCCCCTTCTCTGCCTCCTCCGGGGAGAGAAGGTTGCCTGCGCAGAAGAGGCACCGATCGAAACGTGTCCCAATAAGTTAATCAGCTGGGCTTTCCTGGGATGCGAGCGATGCTGCTGGGCGCTTGGAAAGGACGTCGGCCACCGGCCCACTACTAAAATCAAACAATGAGCTGGAGCTGGTTGGGAGAGAGAGAGAGAGAGAGAGAGAGAGAGAAAGAGAGAAAGAGAGAGAGAGTGAGTAAAATGGGTGGTTTCATCCAAAGGAGCTTTTGTTTCAGGTGGATCTCCTTGCTTTGAAAGGAGGAAAGGAGGGGGAGAAAGAGAGAGAAAGAGAGAGATGAAAGAAAAGGAAAAAGAAAGAAAAGGAAAAGAAAGGAAAGGAGAGAGAGAAAGAAAGCGGGAGTTATGGAAGGAAGGGAAAGAAAGAAAGAGAGGGAGGGAGGAGGAAGTTGAATGAGATATAGTTGGATGGATGGGTCAATAGATACATGGAGGGAGGGAGGGAGGGAAAGAGAGAAAATGAGAGGAAGGAAGGACACAAACCATGGCTTCAGAAGACTCTTTCAAACAGCACAACAATGTTTGAAAGGGCCAGAAGGGATCTTGGGGGTCATTTTCTAGTCCAATCCCTGCTCTAGTAGGGTCAGAAGGGACCTTGGAAGCCATCTAGTCCAACCCTCTGCTCCAGCAGAAGACTTTATACACTCTGGATTATTTTGGTGTCTCTAACAGAGAGGAAAATTGCCAGAAAAGGGAAGGAGTTTACTAGGACAAGGCTGCCATGCAGAGGAAGGCAGAGACAGTCCTTGACTTATGACAATTGAGCCCAACATTTTGGTTGCTAAGCAAGAGCATTGTTAAGTGAGCTTTGCCACATTTTGCTCAATCCATGACATCTCCTGGCTCTGACAGTCATGTGCAGGCTAGGGAAGAACATCTGAAGGCCTGTGTAATGTTCTAATGTGCAGAAGTGATAGTTAAATGTGTGGCAGAAAGTGGACTCTGGGTGTGTTTTTCCAAACGCAATAAGTGAGGTTGAATGTGTATAGTTTTAGAAGAGCTCTGTGTGTGTGTGTGTATACACATACAGTGTATAAAGTAGATAACGCATCTTTTTGTGTGCCTATACACACACTATACCTTGTAATATGTATGTACACATATGGCATATATACATAGGATTAAATTGTGTATTTTGGATGTTCATTAGTTGTAAATAAATAGACAGGGAAATTGTATCTTGTTGACGCAAGGAGAGGCCAGGCAAGGTACCTCTTGACGTGAGTGATGTCAAGTTGGCTACACCCACCCAATCACATGCCCACCAAGCCACACCCACCCAATCACATGCCCACCAAGCCATGCCCACCCAGTCACATGACCACCAAGCCACACCCACCCAATCACATGACCACCAAGCCATGCCCACCCAGTCACAAGACCACCAAGCCATGACCACCCAGTCACATGACCACCAAGCCACACCCACCCAGTCACACGACGACCAAGCCATGCCCACAGAACCAGTAGTAAAAAGATTTGAATCCCACCACTGGATAGAACCCGCTTCCAATAAATGACTCCTGTTACACACGAGTGTAAGATCTGCTCACTCTTATTCCAGAGTCTCAGACTTGGAAAAAGTGAATTCAGTTACAAGAGAGGAGATTTTAACTAAATGAGAGAAAAAATAGGATAAAAGGATGTGCTGTTTTAGAGCTGAGCCACTAAAGCATCCACTTCATGGATCGTCTGAGAGCAAAGACTGAGCAGCCATCAGTCAGAGAAGCTTGAACTGGGATTCCTGCACAGAGGAGGGTTTGGGCTTGATGGTCTCAGGGTTTCCTCCAAATTTATAAAGGTTGTCATGCCACAACATGTACTGTATTTTTCGGAGTATAAGATTCACTGGAGTATAAGACGCACCAAGGTTTTGAAGAGGCTTTTTTAAAAAAAACAAACAAGTAGGTAGGTAGGAAGAGGGAGAGAAATAGAGAGAAATACTGTAGATAAGTAGGGAGAGAGAGTAGTTAGGTAGGGAGGTAGATAAAAGGATAGAGAGAGAGAAATAGAGAGAGATAGAGAAATACAGTAGGTAGGTAGGGATAGAGAGGGGGGGGTAGGTAGGTAGAGGGTTAGAGAGAGATAAATAAAAAGAAATAGAGAGAGAAATACAGTAGGGAGGGGCGGAGAGAGTAGCTAGGTAGGTAGATGTTTCCAGGTGTATTTATCCATGTGCTGGAGAAGGAAATCGCTGACAATCTGCAGCACCTAAGACTTTGTTTTTGCTGGCACAGCACTTGATCAATGTAATTCTCATCAACCAGTTAAAGAGCTTTCCAAGAGGGGGAAAAAGTTTTTACACTCTGCACACCTCCCCTAAACAGCCCATTTTTGTGACAACGCCCCCACTTTTTTTAAAAAAAAATCATGAATAGCCTGGGGGGGGGGGCTTGCAGAGTGCTCCTAAAAAAAAAACCTCCGGCAGCGATTCTGAACCAGAGAAAGAAGGTTTGCCCGGGATGCTCGAGTTTCTGGGGACCCAGGAAGACCAGCCAGCGGTAGGGGTTGCCACTTTGGGACGACCCTGGACGACGCCGGCTCCAGCGACTTTGGCAGCTCCCGTCCTTTTTCAGCTTTTCCGGCTGTGTGACGGCGAGGGACGGCGAGACCAGCCAGCGGTAGGGGTTGCCACTTTGGGACGACCCTGGACGACGCTGGCTCCAGCGACTTTGGCGGCTTTGGCAGCTTCCGTCCTTTTTCAGCTTTTCCGGCTGTGTGACGGCGAGGGAAAGAGCTCCAGCCGGATAATAGCGACGGCGCTCCCCGGAGGCTTTGTTGTTTATTCCACCTCCCTGCCCTGCTTATCAGTGGCGAAGACGGCAGAGACGAGGTCTTGGGGAGACCGCCCCTGTGCTGTACAGACCGTGACGATCTCAGTAGTGTTGGAGCTTTCGGTGATTTTAACACTACTCTGGCCGTTTGACACCGAGGAGGCAGGCTTTATTCTGAGAACAGCAGCAGCGTTCCCTGGCCATTTTAGTGCCTGTTTCATCTTTTTGCTTCGCCTGCCTCTGACGGTGAGATTGTGGGAACTCCCTGGGGTGGTTTTACCCCCAGAAAGAAGACCCTTGGGCTGGGCTATCACTGAGATTGCGGGTGGACAGATGATGGCGGCATTGGGCGCCCTCATTGAATCCCCGCAGCATTTTCCAACTAATAGTGCCCAGCTGACTGAACTTCCGGTTTCTTCCCCAAACGGACAAACAAACCGACATCACTTTAGAGGACGTGGATTGGGGTTGGGTGCCTGTAGAGGTTGCCCAAATTATGGGACTGACTGTAACTACCATCATCACAACCCTCACAGACGCCCTCCCCTCCCCCCTGCTCTGCCCCATGGCTTAGCCTTCATTTATAACATCATTATTGTCCTGGTTCTAACACCATTATTGCTGACTGTGAAGCCATCTGTGGAGAACTATTTGGCCTCCCCCGGAACTTGCAATTTTAATAGAACTTTCGCGCATTTTATAATTTTTTTCCTCTCTTTCTCCTTCTTAACGAATCCTCTTCTCTTCCCTTCTCCTTCTTTCTTTCTCCACTTCTAAACCTTAATTTTTAAACAGGTATGTTGAGTATATGGGATTGTATGTGAGTGTGTGTGTGACCCACTTTTATTGTTGTTACTGTTGTATTTGTGTATTTTAATAATTACGTGGGGACTGGTTGTGTGAGCGTTTGAGTATGGCTGATTCGGAGGACCTGCTGGGGAAAGCGGGGGGGTATCAGGGTGGTTGGGGGGACCATGGCCACGGGAGTGGGTCGGAGCATTGCGGTCATGACAGGGAGGGGCAGATATGGCGGGGACTTTAGGGCTGGCCATTACCGGGGAAGGAGGGTTCGCTACATTACAGAGATCCCTCCTTCCGGCCCTATGAGTCCCACTCCAAGACCAGATGGCGCGAGCAGCCAGGACCCTGGTCTCAGGCTGCTGTTGCTAAATGCCAGGTCTGTTATTCACAAGGCTCCCCTCGTCCGGGACTTAATTGTTGACGAGAGGGCAGACCTGGCATGTATTACTGAAACCTGGCTGGGCACAGAAGGAGGAGTCCCCCTTGTAGAGATGTGCCCAGAGGGATTTCAGGTGCTTCATCAGCCGAGAGCCCAGAGAAGGGGTGGCGGTGTGGCTATTGTTATCCGGGAGTCTCTGTTACCTCGTAGGGTCCCTGCTCCGGAGCTTGTCGGGTGTGAGTCCCTGCTGATTAAGTTGGACCTCAAGGGTCAAGTGGGTTTGCTGCTAACGTACCTGCCTCCCAACTGCGTTGCAGCATCCCTCCCCTCGCTCCTCGAGTCAGTAGCCGAGCTGGCAGTTGAGTTCCCCAGGCTCATCGTTCTGGGGGACTTTAACTTGCCATCGCTCGGTGAACGCTCTGACGGGGCGCAGGAGTTCATGGCTTCCATGACAGCCATGGGCTTGACCCAGGTAATTCGGGGCCCAACCCATACAGCGGGTCACATGCTTGACCTCGTATTTCTCTCGGAGCAGTGGATGTGTGATCTTGGTCTGAGGGGTAATGAGATCATACCCCTGTCATGGTCAGACCACTGCCTACTGAGGCTTGACTTCCGGAGGCCAAACCCCCACCGTAGGGAGGAGGAACCGACCAGGTGGTTCCACCCCAGGCGACTTATGGACCCTTTGAGGTTCCAGACGGAGCTTGGGGAAATTCCTGACGCTCTCGCCCACAGTTCGGCGGAGACTCTGGTTGCCGCCTGGCATTTGGCGGCATCGGAGTCTCTTGACCGGATTGCGCCACTACGGCCCCTCCGGGTCAGTGGATCCCGGAGACCTCCTTGGTTCACCGAGGAACTCCGGGAGAAGAAGCGCCGGAGGAGACGCCTAGAGCACCTGTGGAGGTCCGATAAGTCCGAGGCGAACCAAGCACTTCTGTCCACCTGCACCAAGGATTACATCCGGGCACTGAGAATCGCCAAAAGAACGCATATCTCTGCCTTGGTTGCGTCCGCCGAGTCACGCCCAGCCGCCCTGTTTAGGATCACCCGCACCCTCCTTAATAAGAGGGATGTGGGAGAACCCTTGCAGGGTAGGGCTGAGGACTATGCCCAGTTCTTGGCGGACAAAGTTGCTCGGTTTAGGTCGGACTTGGACTCCACCGCAGTAGATTCAGCCGAGACACAGGGAGATTACTTGGCAAATCATCTCTGGGTTGAGTTCCAGGATGTTGCCTCTGGGGATGTGGACAAGGCCATTCGAGCTGTAAGTGCCTCCACCTGTATTTTGGACCCGTGTCCCTCCTGGCTGGTTGCCAACAGCAGGGAGGTGACACATGGCTGGATCCAGGCAGTTGTGACCGCCTCCCTTCGGGAGGGGCACTTCCCCGCCGTACTTAAAACGGCGGTGGTGAGACCCCTCCTGAAGAAACCATCTTTGGATCCAGCCATTTTAAACAACTATCGTCCTGTCTCCAACCTCCCCTTTATTGGGAAGGTTGTTGAGAAGGTGGTGGCCTTCCAGCTTCAATGGGCCTTGGAGGAAGCTAGTTATCTTGACCCCTTCCAGTCCGGCTTCAGACCTGGTTACAGCACAGAAACCGCTTTGGTCGCATTGACCGATGATCTCTGGAGAGCCAGAGATGGAGGCCATGCGTCCATCCTGGTTCTCCTTGACCTCTCAGCGGCTTTCGATACCATCGACCATGGTATCCTTCTGCGACGACTGCGGGAGGTGGGGGTGGGAGGCACTGTTTTGCAGTGGTTCTCCTCTTACCTCTCGGACAGGTCGCAGTCGGTGTTGGTCGGGGGGCAGAGATCGTCCCTGAGGCCCCTAACATATGGGGTGCCGCAGGGTTCGGTCTTATCCCCCCTACTATTTAACATATACATGAAACCGCTGGGCGAGATCATTCGAAGGCACGGGATAAAATACCACCAATATGCGGACGATACACAATTGTATCTGTCCACCCTGTGCCAACTCAATGAAGCGGTGGACCTGATGAACCGGGGCCTTGAGGCCGTTAAGAGCTGGATGAGCGCTAACAAACTGGTACTCAACCCGGACAAGACCGAGTGGCTGTTGTGCTTTCCTCCCAATAATTTGGCCGACATTCCAACACTCAGGCTGGGGGGTCAAATTCTATACCCCTCAGATAGGGTCCGTAACTTAGGAGTCCTCCTGGATCCTCAGCTGACTCTCGACCACCAGTTGTCGGCTGTGACCAGGGGGGCATTTGCCCAGGTTCGCCTGGTCCGCCAGTTACGGCCCTACCTGAACCGGGAGGCTCTCACAGCAGTCACTCGAGCCCTTGTGATCTCCAGGCTGGAATACTGCAATGGGCTCTACATGGGGTTGCCCCTGAAGAGCACCCGGCGTCTGCAGTTAGTCCAGAATGCGGCCGCGCGAGTGATAGTGGGCGCACCACGGTTCGCCCACATTACACCCATCCTCCGCGAGCTGCACTGGCTACCTGTGGGTCTCCGGGTGCGCTTCAGGGTATTGATGACCACCTTTAAAGCACTCCATGGTAGTGGGTCTGGATACTTGAGAGACCGCCTTCTGCCGATTACCTCCCTCCGACCGATTAGATCACACAGGCTGGGCCTCCTCCGGATTCCATCCGCCAGTCAATGCCGACTGGCGACTACACGGAGGAGAGCCTTTTCTGTTGTAGCTCCGACCCTGTGGAACGATCTCCCCGTTGAGATTCGTACCCTCACCACCATCCAAACCTTCCGCACAGCCCTCAAGATCTGGCTCTCCCAGCAGGCCTGGGGATAGGTTTTCAATTTACCCGCCCGAATGTTGATTGTTGAATGTATGTTGTGGTTTACTATTTTATTATTGGTCTTTTATTGTTGATTTGTTATTGTATACCCTTCCCTTTGTGATTGTAAGCCGCCCTGAGTCCCCTCAGGGAGAAGGGCGGCCTATAAGTCTTATTAAAATCTAAAATCTATTAAAAAAAAAAAAGCTCCTTGTTGGACTTGCAAAAATGGTCCATTTTTTGCTCATTACTGCTGTCCCCAGCCCCCAAGAGCTCTCTGAAATCCTCCATAAGGGTATGCACAACCATTTTGGTGAAGGGGCGGGGCTTCAGGAGGCAAAAAATGCTGTATTGGATGTATAAGATGCACCCTGATTTTCAGCCTCTTTTTTAAGGGAAAGAAGTGCATCTAATATTCTGAAAAATAAGGTAACTCTTGTGCTGTTGTTGCTCTAGCGCCACCTAGTGGCCGGGGGCAGATAAGCCTAACTCTAAGGTCTGAAGCCAGACTCCATTTTCTGCCAGCCTTTGGAGAAGATGGAAGCAGCTGTTGTGACCGAGACACCTGGTCATCCGGAGACAGCCTCCGTCCTTCACACGGAGCATCGCGGGAGAGGTTCCAGCTGCTTCTTTGCTGGCTTTTAATTAATGCTGCCAATCTCGTCTTTCTAGTTGATTTCCACTCTTTGCATCTCCTCAGTTTCACCTGCCCTCTTCTCCCAATAAAGCATCCAGATCCACGCCAGGCTCCCTTTCATTGGAGGAGAATAGGGGGGCTTAGCTGCCTGTCCAGCTGCACACAGACCCACGTGCAATGGGGACGGAAGGAAGGGGGAATTCCACCAGGCTAATCACAAACCCACAAATAAGGGGATTTATTTTGAAAAGAATAGAGCATTTTCCAATTAGCAGTGCTAAATATAAAAATGCCATGGTATCTACTTTTTGGAACCATTAATTCCCTGAGTAATTGAATTGGACAGATCTGTTGATATGGTTCCCCTCCTTCTCCTCTGGATCCCTCCTCCAAAGGATCTAAGATTAATGGATCCATATCGGGATACCCTTACCTGCCATAGCTGCAGCCTTGGAGACCCCAAGATCTTTTTATCCAGCTTCCTTCCCTTCCTGGATCTGGAGGAATATGCAGCATTCAGGGCCTGGGCCAGAGTCTTTGTGAGACTGTAACGGTGGTATTCATTTGGGGCTCTTTTTCTGTCCTTTTTCCTCTGGGTCTCCAGTGGGGCTTTCTGGGTGCATCTTCTGCGGCCTTTGACAGAAAAGACATTCTTTGAAAGAGAACAATGAAAATAATGTTCTTGAAACTTTACTTCCACAAAGAAAAAGGGTTCAAAAGCAGAATCCTTTGGCCTTCCTTTTGTCAGATAACCAAAGTTCCAAATACTATGGATATATCTGAGAAGCCTGGGCTTCTTTAAATTATATCCTGTGAAACTTGTGAGGATCCAGACTTTCCCCTCAATGGGTACTGGCAGACGCATAAGTGTTAAATGGAAAGGAAGAATTCTGTCCCAAATGGATTCCAATTCCATGAAGTGAACAAAGACGTTGACTTGTCTCCACTTAGAGAGGGAATCCCTGAGGGCTGCTGTATATCCAGTTGTTGAGAACAGTTGTGATATAACCACACAAATTCCATTCCTGACAAGCACAGGAGGAAAAGTCCTCATGAAATTCTCTCCCTTTTCTGTGTCTGAAGCAAAGAGGCCAATCAGGGTCCATCTGAAGTGGAGGAGCAGCTGGACAATTGCTGGGTACTGGAATCCTTCTTTGGGATTCATCTGGTGGAAAAAGGGGAATCGACTTTTATCACTCAGAGCCTCTGAAGCTGATCCATAATTGATCTGGAAAAGGAATTGAAAGGATTAGAGCCGTGATGGGGAACCTGTGGCATGCAGAGCGTCCTCTCCTGGCACACCAGCCACCCCAGCCCAGCTCCACTAGCATCCACATGCAGGCGCACCTCCTGCCAGCCAGCTGGTTTTCGGGCCTTTGTGGAGGGCCAGGGCGGGGGGACACATGAGTATGCAGTGGGGGGGGCGCTCACATTGCGCAGGAAAATCTGGTGGGCTGGAAGAGAGTGTGAATGGCCTCCCCCCCCCCCCCCAGTGCTTCCTGGCTCAGTTGGAGGCTTCCTTCAGCCTTCAAACAGTTGCAGGGGTTTTTTTTGGGGGGGGGGGATGGCTTCCAAATTGGTTCAGGAGACTTTCCAGGGCCAAAATGGGGCGTGGAAAGCACAGGATATCCCCCCCCCCCATTATTCCCGAATTGGGAGCTCTTAGGAAAGTCTCCCCTCCTTGTGGGTTGCTAACAGTCATGAGTTTCAAAATTTTTTAGAACCTCTTCTGTAGGTGTAGCCTGCTTTGTGGGAGTGGCTTGGCAGTTCATGTGACCGGGAGGGCATGGCCAAGACGTTGTCAGCATTCCCAGTCAAGATAAAAGTATAAATTGCACAGAAAAGAAAGAGGCATTCATACATCTGAATTTAACTTCAAAGCAGTGGCAACAACATAAATTCTTTAAATAATAATGTTTGTTAGGACTATGCACTGTTTTTGATTATATAGGAATGTAAAGCCCAGAGCATCTACTTGGTACTTTTTAAAGCAGAGGCACCATTTTCCTGGATTCATGAAATATCTACTTTAAAGAGCTGTAGGTGAGTACTATATTTACAGTCTTGTATTCTCTTCAGTGCTTTGTTTGGGACAGAATCCAAAGTCCCATGCAGTCCTAGCATTTGTACTAAAGCTAGGCAAGTTATTTTACAGGGCTCTGAGCAATGCTCCAGATCTGGTCACTGAAGCAGATGTTCCAAAGGACTCCCACAACTTTCCAATGCTTTGAAATCCCAGCAAATGATTTATACAGGCCTATTTCATGCTTTCTTCTATATGGCAATCAGGGTGGTTTTACATATGGTTCACATATGGTTTCCCAAGTACTTAGAGGTCCAAGAACTGCCTTTCCTAGATTGCAGCTTTAGCTTCCTTGAATGTTAACACACCTTCAGGCCATTCAAATATAGACTAGCTCTGATCCTGGAACCATATCCCATATATCAGGGACGTGCAGTCACTAGAGGCAGGGGAGGCGAAGCCTCACCAGTCTCCTAAGGGAAAAGAAAGAATTTTAAATAATTTTTTTAAAAATAATTAAAGCCAGGGTAGTTGCTACCAGATTCAAAGTCACAGTGGCTTAGTGTCTGCTCTCAGTGTTAACTATGGGAGGAGGCCAGAGAAGTCGGAGCCTCTTTTGCCTAAGGAATTGTTCGCCTTTTAAAAGTTAAGGAGGAGTTAACAAGCGAAAACTTTCATATGCAAAAGAGGCACTGATTCTCCAGCCTCATGATCGGGGAGCAGCGAATCATGCCTTAGGAGCTTACGTTGAGCACGCTTACGTTGGGCGGACAAGAGGAGAGTTGAGAGAGTTTCCACAGCTGGAAAAGGTGGATCAGACGGAGGGAGGGGGGGATTCAAATTTATTGTAATTTAATTTGTAATTTTTTTATTGTGAGGTGTGTGTGTGTGTGTTTTCTTTCTTCACAGTGGAGGCGTTCTCGCTGCTTTGTCCCAACAGGCTAGGTGTCTCGCGTTTATGTCCGCCATAAACGTGAGATGCCTGGCCTGTTGGACACAGTGGTGGCAGGGGGAGGAATGGGCTGGGTGGGTGGGGAGGACGAGTGAGGAGGAGGAGGAGGAGGAGGAGGAGGAGGAGGAGGAGGAGGAGGAGGAGGAGGAGGAGGAGGAGGAGAGCGGTGAGTCCAAGCAGGGAGCAGGTCGGGCGGGGGTGGGGGGTGGGCTGGCTGGCTGCAGGCCGGTGCAGCAGGATTGTTTGTCAGAGGAGGTGGGGGGGGCAAGGCGGTGGAGTGCGATGGCGGTGAGAACGAGAAGCATCTCAGATGGAGCCAGGACACCTGGAAGGCAAGCCGGCACTTAAAGGCATGCCAAAGTGCTGGCTTGCCTTCTGGGTGTCCCAGCTCCATCTGAGATGCTTCTCGCTGCTGTTGCCCCCCCGCCTCCTCCGACAAACAATCATGCTGCCCCAGCCTGCAGCCAGCCCAGCACCAAGCGTGGAGGACGAGGAGGAGGAGGAGAAGAGCAGTGAGTCCAGGCAGGGAGCAGGTTGGGCAGGGGGTGGGTGGGCTGGCTGGCTGCAGGCCGGGGCAGCAGGATTGTTCATTGGAGGAGGTGGTCCAGGAACTGGAGAAGCTGGCGGATCGCTTGGAAGCCATGCCGCGCCCTCTCCATGGAGGCTCCAGTCCGAGCGATCCGCCGGCTTCTCCAGTTCCTGGCCCAGAGCTTCCTTGTAGAAGTAGCTGCTGCGCGGCAAAGCGGCCCAAGGCGGCAGGAATGCCCCGCCGGGCAAAGGAGGGGTGGTGGCGGTGGCAGCGGCTGCTTTAAGCGCTGCCTTGTCTCACAGCCGGGGCTGCTCCAGGCCGCCTGCCGCTGGCATGTGCTCATGTGAGAGCCTTTGCACGGCGCTGGGAGGCCGCGGAGAAGCTTCGCTCTGCTTCTCGCTCAGCCTTCCCCCAGAGGCGATCCAGGACTTCCAGTGGCAGAGCCTGGAGAAGTAGCGGCTGCAGGCCGGGGCAGCGGGCGGGTGGCGGTGGCGGTGGCACTTTGCATCGCGGGAGCCGCCAAGTGCTTTTGCTGCAGACCTGGGCACTTGGTGGCTCCCGCGATGCAAATCCACCCCCCACCCCCCGCCGAGGCTGACCACTGCCCTGCTGAGCTGCTTTGCCAAAGTCTGGGAAGGAACTCTGCTGGAGCTGGTGAATCTTTGAAGAGATGCCCAGCTGAGCCTCACCAGGCATAAACCTCACCGCACGTCACTGCCATATATTAATATTATATATTAATATCATATTCAATGTAATCATTATTGCTAAAAAAAACAGGCAGCAGTTAGAGTACTTTGTAATAAAACATGGGCAATAAACAAGAAGTTGATCCACCATCACCACCCCACTTTTAGCTTGTTTCTGTTTTATCTAATATGTCCCTGCAATTCTTCCATAATTCAGACTACTGAAAAGAGTTCTACATAATTAGCCTTTTAAAATAAGCTTGATGTCCAACAGATTTCCTACTTATTAATACGAACAGGTTCTGGCCTGTTGCTTAAAAAATAAATTCATACCACAATCTACAGGAAAATGCAGTCTGTAAGTATAATTTCTTTTGTGCTACTACTAACACCACTCCACATAAGCACCTTACAAAAGGCTAGCAAGAATATTTGCAGAACAGTGTGCTCTCTCACACTTGCCTTTGTTGTTTAAACCACTTTGTAGAGTATAATATACAATATACTGTGTATGTAGAGGGGAAACTACTTGGATTGGCCCGCCTCTTAAGATCTTGGGCTTGGAATTATGTGCACCAGAAACAATACCTATTTGTTTCAGAGTATTTTCAGATTGACAGGCTGTCATGTGCTGAACTACCTGTGCTTTGTTTTGTCTTAACAAACATAAAGTACAATCAGTGCAACTGTTAACTCTTTATGCTGTAAATAATCTCTGAAAATGTAAGAGAGAAAAAAGTCAGTCTGTCCCAACCGCATTTCAGTTTCTGCAATTTCCCTCCACCCTCAAAAATGAGGGCCAATAAAGAGGCTCAAGGAAAGATAATCCATTTCCTATTGGATTTGGAAGTACTTAGAAGTAGCAAAAGTTCCCACTGCTTTCCAGTGTCTCAAAAGCCCATCATAAAGGCGAGAGTCCATTCTTCTGCTTCTCAGTGCAGAAATCCCTAATACGTTCCGGTAGATTTCAAAAGCATCACTTGGAAGCAGAAACAGCCAATGTGGACCCTCAAGAGCAGTCACTGCTGTATAAGGTTTCTTTAGTGCTGTGAGCTATACAATTTAAAGTTTCTGCCCACTGCTATCAAGCAATTTAAGCAGGAATATACCTCTGAGTGAACAGGTATTTTGCTTATGGCATTTGTACTTTACCGCAACAAGCAAGCACTCACCCTCTAAATAAGTTAGACAGTCATAATATTAAAACTTGATAAGTGTTCTTAACAAGAAATTCACAATGGTAGCATCACACATACATTCCAAAAATACTTATGATATTTGTACAACCACCTGCTTTGCAGTTCTTGTCTTCTTAACTGATGGCAGACTGAAACTCAATAAATATATCACCAATAAAAAAGAATAGCATGTCAGAGTACTGAAAAACTCAGCCAAATGGGAAAATGCAAAGAAAAAATATTGGATTTCCTGCTAAGAAGTAACAATTTATATATAGTATGCACAATCCTTTTAGTTAAATTATTGCTGAACAATTTATAATAGTTGCATCACAATATTATTCTATTTGCCATTACTACTCTACTTCCTAGATGTTCACTATAGTCTCCCCCACCCAAAGATTTAAGGGCATGTGAAATAGTTTTGATGAAAGTTGCATGATATGAAACTTCTCTCCTTTGAAATGTTTGGTTTTGATTTTCCAATGAATCAAAAGGAATGTTTCACGCTTCCTTGTTACACAGCATTTGTTTTAACTTTCCATAGCTCTCCCCAAAACCAACCAAGGAAGGTAAAACCATAGAAATCTAATACTGTCGTGCACGGCTTTGCACTAAATTATATGTATACTAAGCCAAAAATAGTTTAAGATTATAATTAGCCCACCTGTTTCCCCCATTAACATGCAAATACATTTTTCTTGTTCAGAGATTTCCCAGTCCTTGCAAATTATCACATTAAATCTACATAACTATTCAAGTTTGTTTTCAGTATGCGCAAAGAAGGAGCAGCCACTACCTTTCAACACTTAGAAGTCCAACAATAAGCTTTTATTCTTACATCAAGTTGAGCTGAGTTGCCCTTCCCAGAGCTAAGGTGTATTGTTTTACACAAGCAAACAGGAATGCTTTGTAAGGTGAATTATTATGCCACCAACGCAGCATACCATATTCACATTCCTCTCTGCCAAGGGTTGCTAACTTATCTTTCCTTTCAATCAAGTGCAGATTTTCCTCTTCCCCCCCTCCAACCTTTAAAGAAATAATAATTACTTCCTCACTCAAGCCTCAAGATTTGTGGGCATTCAGAATAAATCTTCCCAGTTTCCACAACTCACAGAAAACCGAACCTTACTTAGGAATAAACCCAGCTGGTTTCAGGTCTTTGTATCTTGTACTTTTCAAGTAAGGTGCAACCACACAACTCTATGCATGTTTGTCCATGTTTAACTATTCAGAGACTCTTCTCCCCTAAAAGTTCAGCCAGGATTGCCATTCCCAGTCAAACCATCGCAAAGGCAAAGAGACTGTTCTCCTCGCCCTCCTGAGGGCAGCTGGTCACCGCCTCCATAAGACCCATCATCCCCAGAACTCTCCTAAGTGAAGCACTGACCTCTTAGCCAGGTAAGTTTCTTTTTTTTTTAAGGAAGGGGGCACTATGAGGTGGAGGAACAGGAGAGCCACTTATCTCCCCCCCTGTTGAACTTTGCTAAATGGGGTGCCCCACTCCGCCTTTTGCCCCTCGGCGACAAAAAAAGCAGGAAGGAGAGTGGGTGCTTACCTGGAGAGAGCCACATCACTCAGGGCCACGCAGGTCTGACCATCCATTTCTCTTTAAGACAGCCAGGGTGGGGGACATGTGAGTATGCGGGGGGGGGGTTTACTCACATTGCGCAGGAAACTCTGGTGGTCTGGAAGTGGGTGTGAATGGACTGGCCCTCCCAGTGCTTCCTGGCTCAGTTGGAGGCTTCCTTCAGCCTTCAAACAGTTGCAGGGTTTGGGGAGTTTTGAGAAACCGCCTGGGTCTCTGATCCCGACTCACCTGTCTGGAGCCGCTGAAAACTTTAGACTCTGGTGGCGGTGCTGGTTTCCTGCAGCTTCGGCATCCCTGAAAAGGGACTCAGCATTCTCCCTTTCCTTCTCCCCTCCTCCCTTCAAAAGCTGTGAGGTGCTTTCTTAGCACTGGTTGCCCAGCTGGCACGGCCCCGCTCACTTGCCTTCTCCTCCCTCCTCCTCCTCCTCCTCCCTCCCCAAAGACTCCTCTCCTTCTTCTGGAGCTCAGTGGGAGCCGGGCACAAGGGTTGGGAGGCTGCTTTTGAAACCACATCTTGGGAAACTTGACCGGGAAGGGAGGCGGGGAACCAGTCGGGGGGGGGGGGCATTCTGGAACTTGCCTAGGAGGCTGGCCGCTCTGCACAACCTATCTTCTGCTGCCCCCGTGCTTTGCTGGCGGCCAGGCCTCCTACTCCTAAGCAACATTGGGGAGGTCCTAGGAGGACAGCCACACTGTGCAAGCTACCCACCCCCTGTGAGCGACGACGTAACGGGCAGGGAGAGCAAGCGAGGGGGCCGGGGAGGCATTGTGGTCCCGTCCCACAGGACGAAGCGCTTATAAAATGTATGGTAGATTTCAGGATCCTCTTCTATCATACCGATTAGAACTGGAAACAACCCACCCCTGGTTGCAAACAGCTATTTCCAGTGGGGGAAACAGGACAAAGCAAGTGGGGAAAATAGTTTCCTTTGCTATATTTCCAGTCTGAATGAGACCATGTCAGGGTCCCTATGGAAGAGCTCTTTGAAGGATCATTATGTATTCATAGTAAAGCAAATAACTTAGCTCTGTTCTTAAATGCTAAAACTGTTCCACATAAAAAACAGAGGAGCTCTGATCAATTACCAGAGCCATCATTTTGACACTTTTGCTGTCCTGTCGTCTGTCCCCATGAAATGCAAGCATGGAATAAACTGAGCCTGGTTTGTTCTCAGTCTTTTCAGTGGCCACAAACTACTAGCAAAAGTGCCATTTGATCAGAAGGCAAGGAATGTTTCCCCTTTTGCATTTGAGCATCCAAGAAGGGACAGGAAAGACCAAGAATTGTATTTGTATTTGTATTTGTATTTGTATTTGTATTTGTATTTGTATTTGTATTTGTATTTGTATTTATTATACTTGTATGCCGCCCTATTCCCGGGGGGGACTCAGGGCGGCGAACAAACACATGGGGAGGGAGGTAATACAAAAACGAACAAGACAAAACAGTATACAAAGACAAATTAGAAACTACACAACAATCAGCAATTCAAGTGGGGCTGGGAACTCATCAGCCCCAGGGGCTAAGGAAAGAGGGGAAGAGAGCAAGGAAGCAAAAAGAAGGAAAGAGGGGAAGGAAGAATGAAGCGAGAAGGAAAAATAAGGGAAGGAAGGAAATTATAAGGAGAGAGAGTGAGGGTGTGAGGTAAATCCTGCCTTAGCACTTGATCTCCAGCAGCCCTGCTGTCTTTTACCAACCCCTTGTCCTTTCCTTCTGACCTCTCCTGGTGGTCTCCCATCCTATCATTGAGTATACTTTGGTTACAAAGCTAGGTCTCATAAGGAGAGAGAGTGGGCCTCCCTCTGACCCACATACTTTGCCCTCCTGCACTCACCATTGGCAACCAAGGAGAGTAAGCACAGCAGCAGTGAGAGCACGCCCACCATGGCCTCCATTATCAGTGTGCATTCAACACCAAAGGTCACATTAATCAAAAGGATGCCAAATGCAAACTTTTACCTTTCAATAAAAAGGTGTTTGTATCATTGAAAGTGCTGTTATTGTTTTTTTTTCAGAGGAAAGACATTAATCACCTATGAGTTGTTTTTCTAAACTAAAACCTCATTATTCAGGTTAAATTGTCGGGTTGGCAATCTGAGATAAACAAGTGGGTTTTGGGTTGCGGTTTGGGCGTTCGATCTCTAAAAGGTTTGCCATCACTGGATTAGAGCATGCACAGAGTGTAACCTAATTCAGCTTTTGTTAAATTGCTGGTGAGAGATGCTTCATTGTAACCTAAGGTGCCAACTACATTAAAGATTTTAAGATTTTAAGATGGGTAAAGCGGGACAGCATTGACGAGGAGGGGGGGCTCGGAGCACCTGAGCTGTAAAAAAAAAAAGAGGACTGTAAAAACCATGAAGCATTACCCCTGCCGCCGCCGCCTCCTCCGCTGTGCTTTTGAGGAGCTTCCGACAGCTGAGCCACTTGGCCTGGGACCGAGCCTCTTCCTCGCCGCAGTGCCGCTGCCGGAAAGCACCCCCCGCCCGAGGCCGCCGGATGGTCGCGCGTCAGGGTGTGCACGGACAGGAGGGGAGGGAGCTTCGCCCCTTGTCAGGTGCTGTGAGCCGAGCGGAGGGAGGGAAACCACTGCCCTCTAAAGGCCACATCGGGAACAACACTTCAGAGAAATAAAAACTTTTTTTTTAACGGTGTCCTTTTTAAAATTGATGATTCGGCGTCTTTTCTTTCTTTTGGAAAATCGGGACTTTTTGAACACGGAATGGACACGGGACAAATTTTGAAAAATCGTGACTGTCCTGCCAAAAGCGGGATGTCTGGTCACCATAAACTACATAGATAAAACCTCTTGGCGAATTCCCAAGCTTAGCCTAGCAAAGTAACTTCTTGTGAAAAGTAAAATGTGAATTCTACCAAGTAGCCTTGCTTGTAACCTAAAATGTGTGTTCAGCATTCCCTAACAAAGATCTGTGTTATAGGCCAGAAAATGGATTTCTATTCCCTTCTAAAGTCCATTGTTTTCAGACCACTGAGAAAAATCATGAAATTTGTGTGAAATCAATTTATGTTTCCATAGGAATGACGTTCTGTCCAAACTGTGTGAGTTGTAAGATGTTTGGAAAAGTTTTTGGCCTGTGCCTTTTTTTCTCTCTCTGCCTGATCTGTTAAGGTGGGAGACCAAAAGGTTGTCCAGTCTTTTGCTTTCTGCAGAAATAAAAGCTGATAATCCGTAGCCTCATCTTCAGAGTTTCACTGGATTTATCAGATTCTCAGCTGCATTCAAAAACCTTCCACAATGAAGAATGCTGTGTTATATTTGGGGTCAGATCAAGTCCACAATATTAGATTTTAATAAATCCAATCTTGTTCTCATGAAAGCATTAGAATCATTTGTTAATTAGACATTGTTTAAAATATTAAAGACAGAATATTAACAAGATTGCATTATAAAAGTGGAAAATAATAAATAAATTTAAAAACTATAAACAATGTAAATCAAATTACTGTATCTCATTTTTTGTGAAAATTCCCAAATCAGCTCTGAGGGGCAGCAGCTGGAGTCCTTTTGTCCATCCCAAGATACTCCTCAGCGTCTGGGATTCAGTTGGTTCTGCTGGTGGTTTCTCTCTGAAGCCCCAAACATCAGATTGATGTAAGAACATGGGGGAAACCTTGGCCTCACATACTTCCATAATTGGGGCTGAGGAAGCTGGAGAGCTAGGAGGTTTTCTTTTAAGCACCACTTTCACTCATGGCTTTGATCTAACTGAGCTCCTTTGATGATGAGGGAGCCAAGATTCAGTCTCAGAGAAAACTACCCCAGGCAAGGAAAGGTCTTACTTGCTCCATTGGCTGACCATCTATGGCTAGGATGTCATTTCCCAAAGACCATAACTTTTGTGCTTGATTTATTAAGTATCAGATAATTATTGTGAGAAAATAACCCAAGTCTTCCTCACAGGGTATATAATCCAATGTGTAAGTATGATAATATCACAGTGTAAATCAGCATGTTCCAATAGGTATTTAGCATGCTAAACATATGTACCTATAACAAAAGTTATAACAAAATAAAAAGATTGGTTATTAGCAAGATTGTATTATAAAAGTGGAAAATAATAAATGAATTAAAAAACTATAATCAATGTAAATCATATTACTGTATCTCACCACTAAAATTTATTGCAATTAGATTGACATGTGCAAATGCCAACTGAAGTATTCTATTCCAATAAATGGCCTACTATAATTTTTGAGGATTGCTGCATATCAGTGGTAAGTTTCAATTTTTTTTAGAACTTAATGCCGCTGCCAGGTAGTTTTAAGTGGGAATGGCTTTTTATACAGGCGTCTGTCAAAGAGAAGAGGACAGTGCACGCCATGTGGACTTGTCCAACAACTGAAGAAGGAACAGGAGGCGAGGATTCATTGGACAAGCCCACGGCCTTCACTGCTCTCTCCTCTGACAGCCGCCTCGTTTCCTCCCTCTGCATGGATTCCCCAGTACCTTCATTGGAAAGGTGGCAGCTATCAAAGAGCAGAGGACAGTGCATGCCATGTGGGTTTGTCCAACAGCTGAAGAAGGAACAAGAGGCGAGGATTCTGGTACGGGGCCTCTGGAAGAACAGGTACGAGAAGGTATGCTAAATATCACCAACCAGTATGCCCGTACTGGTCAGTACTGGCTGAAACCCAGCCCTGCTGCATATTTTAATGCTTTGATAGCCCAGATTCTTTGTGGAGGAATCTTTTTCACTTCTCCAGTTGTACAAGAAACAAGAAGACCTCAATTCCTAATACGATTTGTCAGTAGTACCATCCAAGATTGATCTTTAATTGAAGTTTTGTCTGTTCTAACAGCCACCAGACTGTCAGAGTCTGACAGTTTCCATAGATTAAATGCCAATATCCACATTTTCTGATTTTACAGTGTAAATCAACGTTTCAATAGGTATTTAGCATGCTAAGCATATGTACCTATAACAGAACGTATAACAAAATACAAGTGTTGGAAAGGACCTTTGAGGTCTTCTAGTCCAACCCCCTGCTCTAGCAGGAGACCTTATACCAGGGGTCCTCAAACCCGGCCCACGGGGCCAGATACAGCCCACCAAAGCCATTAATCCAGCCCAAGTGGGACCCCGAGGCTGCCCCACCCAAATCACTCTGCCCATCTGCTGGACCCCACCCATCGGCTGACTGCAGGCCTTTTCTTCGCAAGTACCACGGACTGAAACTACAAAGTAAGACCAAAGCTTTTGGCCGGCAGAGTGCTTTTGGGGGCCGGGGAGGCCAAAAAGAGGATGCACGGAGGCCCCAGGAGGGGAAAATGCTGCCCTCTGCCTCAGCTTCTTAGCTCGGGCTAAGTGGCAAACAGAGCCATGTCGCCTGGCACATGCGGCCTTGCCCGTTGCTCTTCAGGGTTTCTGGTGCACATGTACATGTGATGAACAGCTGGCCTTTGAGTGCATGGCAGTGCCAGGAACTGGAAAAGCTGGTCTTCTGGTTACATATCAGCCAGCTGATCATCATGTACGTGTGCACCACAAACCGGAAGAGGAGCTGCTGGTGCACCTATGGGCAGTGACATGCACACTGGGCAACTCCTCTTCCAGATCACGTCCCTGACAAGAGCACTTGGTGCTGAAAAGGTTCTCCTTCCATGCACTATTCCAAGGGTGGCTTTTCCAAGGCATTATAAAGCGGTACCAATACTTCACATGATTTGGATTCTCTCCTTCTGTTGATGCAGCCTAGGATTGCAATGGCTTTTTTTGGCTGCTGCCACACATTGTTGGCTCACATTTGAGAGATTGTCCACTAAGATTCCAAGATCCCTCTCACAGTTCCTGCTATTGAGCCAGGTTTCACCTAATCTGTACCTGTACATTTGGTTTTTCTAGCCTCAGTGTAAGATTTTACTTTTCTCTACACTGAATTTTATTTTGTTAAATACTCCCAGTGTTCAAGTCTTTCTAGATCCATCTGGATCTTCAGCCTATCTTCTGGGGTGTTGGCTATTCCTGCCAGTTTAGTGTCATCTGTAATGTGATGAGTTCCCCATATATCCTTTGTTCAAACCATTGATGAAGATGTTGAAGAGTACTGGGCCTAAAATGGAATCTTGGGGTCCCCCACTGCTTGTTTCCCTCCATGTAGACATAGTTCCATTGAGGACCACCCATCACCACCCACCACTCACTTTTCCAGATGCAGAAAAACACACACAAACCTGTGGGACTTTGTAGGTGCCTCCTAAGGTTGACGCCTGGACAGAGATGTCACTGGCAGCTCCATCAAGAAAAGCAAGAACGTTGTCCATCCTTCCACAGGCGTAGTTGGGGACATTGGCTTCTCCAGTGGAGAGAATGTCCAGCAAGGCATCTGAAGTGCAGAAAGTGCTGAAATAGTTGGTGTGGATGTTGTAGCCAAGTGTGAGATTGTGCAGGAGCTGGGAATTCTTGTTGACCATTTGAATGTTGAAAATAAACCGTAAGCCATTTTGAAAATCATAAAAGTTCCTATGGTAAAAAAAGGTGTTATTATAATGAACAGCAACAGCAAATACATACATACATACATACATACATACATACATACATACATACATACATACATACATACATTCCTCCAGAAGCCAGTACTGAGCCTTAAACCAACAATGATCCAAAACCAATGATCAATTATACAAATATGCAAATTGGCTGAGGTATGGCAACTACGACTGGTTCAACCACTACTTTAAATAAAATTCATTATTCAGTGATAAATCAAGGATTGAACTGAGAGAGGAAAATAATCTTGAGTCCTTTCAGCTTTTTTTCAGACCCCTTTTTGAGTCTCTTTCACTAAATCAGACAAAAGAGAAGCCATGGAAATCAAAATCATTCAGGAAATTAGACATATAGGAATAAATGAAGAAAAGAAACAGAAAAGAAGGAGAGTGTTAGAATGGAGGGAGTGCAACTCTATCACCCTGAATGACTTACCTATCACGGAAGACCAACTGAAGAGAAGGAGCCACATTGAAAAGCAACTTTGTATGCAATGTTTCACCTCCGCTTAGGACTATACTGATGAGATGGTCTCCTGGTCTATAAAAGCTCTGTGGTCGTTTTCCATCCTGGTGCTCCAAACTCTGCGGGCATTTCATTCTCAGCTTCCCAGAGACTGTATGAGACAAAAGCAGCATCAGAAGCAGAAGCAGGAGGTCCATAATTCATGGGATGAATCAATCAATCTCCTTCCCATTTCTAAAGAAGAATTAGAAGAATTCAAAGGACTCTCACAAGGTGGAATATGATCCAGTGTCTTTCCTGATTCAAACACAGAGAAACACTCACTTCATCTGGAATGGAGAGAGACATAAATTCAAGAGCACAGACCCTGCCTGTCCCAAAACACCATATTTCTCTGCCCAAAGCTGAAACTTTTATCATAGTTCTCCCTCTCAGGAGGGATCCCTGGATAATTCAACCAGTTCTTGGACTTAAAGGTTGTTGGGAAATTCCCTAGAGGGAAATGAAAGGGAAATAATCCCCATGTGATTCATAATAACAGGGGCAGAGATGCAATTAAATCCATCATCTAGAATTGAGAGGTTTGGGGTCTCCAGGCTTGAAACTGGCCCCAGAGGGAATAAACGGCACTTGTGGCTGAAGAAAAAAAAAAGAAATGTGACATTTGTTGGCATTGGGGTTAAAGAGAAAAATCCCAGATGCTAATTAATACCAGAGTATGTCATAGATCTGAAATAGCTGCCTGCTGAGTTGGAACCAAAAATTATTTAATTTGAAAGCTAATGCTCAAGGGCATCACTGGAAAAGGTCTGTTGCAATAGTGCAGCCAGTCTGTTGAATGAAATCAACTTTAGTGAAAAACTAGTTACCAGAACTTTGCCAAAAAAACAACCCACAGAGACAGAAACACAGAGAAAAATTAGGAAAAAAAACAAGTGAAAAGAGATGGTGAAAGTCTGCCTCTCATGGAAGGAAGGAAGGAAGGAAGGAAGGAAGGAAGGAAGGAAGGAAGGAAGGGGAGGGAGGGAGGGAGGGATGGAAGGGAAGCTCAGGACCCTTGTGTTGCAGATGAAAAAGCTGACCTACAAAATCCAATTTCCATCTTCAGAGACTGGGAATGCAATGCAGAAGCCAGAGGTGGGTTCCTACCTATTCGGTAGAACCGGTTCGTCAAATCTACTGAACCGGTTAGAAAATAGTTCCACCAGTGGATCCGGAAAACAGGCCACACCTACAGAAGAGGTTCCAATTTTTTTTTAAACCCACCACGGGTCCTTGGATATGATTATTCTATACTATCATGCTCATATTTATAAAACTCAGTGCCTCTGTGAAAAGTAAGGATGACTACTGCGTTTGTGGTGCAATCAGAACATTGTGTGTGTTGAAGTTATTTTAACGCAAACCAAAGATGCCTTTTAAAAAACAAGTTTACATCATATTCTTATGCAGGCCAGTGCTGTGTGTGAGGTAATTTAAGGTGGTTCTAACAAGTGTCGTCGGCATCTTCATATCTGGTCACATGGGCGGCAAGCCACTCCCACAAAGGAGGCCACACCCACAGAGTAGGTTCGAACAATTTTTGAAACCCACCACTGGCAGAAGCCCATATCCCATGTTCCCCTGCCACCCTTTTCCATGCAGAGGCCAGCCAAAGGGGCTCTTGCAGACTCTGCCTAGCTGTGGGGAGCCCCTCTTGGGAGAAGGAAGCTAGAGAGCCTCATGTTGGGGAATGGAAGCAGATCTGTAAAATCCCCCTCCAGGTTCCATCTCCTGAGTCCTGGGAAGGGGGGGGGAGACCATATCCCATGTTCCTCAGCCACCTTTTTCCATGCATGGGGCACCCACGGGAAAGCAAACCCCAGACCCACAGAAAAGGCCCAGGATGGCCAGGAAGGAGGAGGGGGACTGGGGCATTCTTGGGAAGAGAATGGGTTTATGGGTCCCAGGGTTGAATGTTGGGGGGATGTAGCCCCAGGGTTCCTCCAGCCTTGCTTGGGCTGCATGTCTTTCCAGGAGAGGCTCCTGTGAGAGAGAAGCCATGTAGGGCTGGGTCTTCCAAGAGGGATCTGGGGTTGCCCTGGAGGAAAAGAGGAGACCTTCTGTGATCTGAGGAAGATGGGGTTCTCCTGTGGTCCCTCCAGGCTCTCAGAGCCCCCAGCTGAGGAGACCTTCTTCATTGCAGCCTTTTCTGGGTAGGGGGCTTAAGCCCTCCTCCCTCTGCAATTCTGGGAGTTTTGTCTCTTCCTCATCCCCTCCCCTTTGGCTTGGCTTCTTCAGCCTCTTCTCCATCAGGCTGAGGGCAGGGAAGCTCCCAGGCAACCGTCTCTTCCCCCCGTGTGATTGGCTACAGGGTTGTCATGTCAAAGGGGGTGGGCCAGGAATAGAGGCAGCCACTAGAGAGAAAGAGGGGCGGGATTTTTGTCTTCCCTGAGAACTTCAGGATTTGAATGCGAAATCTGCTTTCTTTTAAGAAACCCTTTAAATTATTATGGAAAAATAAAAAGTTGAGGTTTGATTTTTAATGCTTTATTTTATTGCAACAGAGGAAGTCAGAAGTCAATTCTTTTTTTTCTATTCTCCTTCCTCCCCTTATTTTTCTTCCCCCTTCTCCCCCCTACCAGTTTCTTCCTATTTGACTTTGTTTTTTTGTATTTTATTTTGTCATTGGTAAAATGTTTAAAGAACAAAAAAAAGAACTGGAGGATTTGAATGTGAAATCTGCTTTAGGAAACTCTGTTCAGATGCAGCCCAGAATCAGAGGGAGGGAAGGGTCAGAGGAAACAAAGGAATATTTTAAAATATATTTATATATAAAATACTGACTGCTACATTGTTTTCATATATTGTTTTAGGAGCCAAGGTGGCGCAGTGGTTAAATGCAGCACTGCAGGCTGACTGCTAGATCAGCAGTTCAGCGGTTCAAATCTCACCGGCTCAGGGTTGACTCAGCCTTCCATCCTTCCGAGGTGGGTAAAATGAGGACCCGGATTGTTGTTGGGGGCAATATGCTGACTCTGTAAACCGCTTAGAGAGGCCTGAAAGGCCTATGAAGCGGTATATAAGTCTACTGTTATTGCTATATTATTATTATTATTCATAACAATGATAATAAGGCTTATTCTTAATGGGGGCTCCATTAATGGAGGTTTTCAAGAAAAGATTGGGGGTTGGACTAGAAGACCTCCAAAGTCCCTTCCAGACCTGAGGTATTCTAACTTTTCTCCCATTAGTTCCACCAACATTTTGGGGAACTTTCAGTCTCTTAGGGCTCCCAGGTTGTGATGACACCACTCCCTTGATCAGAGCCTCCTTATTTGCACTAGTGAAGAAAAACGCAGAGGCCAATGAATAAATACACCCCAAAGACAAACAATGTCACTTTTCAGGGGTCTCCAAGGAAGTTCCACCAATATGCGAACGATACACAGTTGTATCTGTCCGCCCCGTGCCAACTCAATGAAGCGGTGGACGTGATGAACCGGGGTCTAGAAGCCGTTAAAGACTGGATGAGAGCAAACAAGCTGATACTCAACCCAGACAAGACCGAGTGGCTGTTGTGTTTCCCTCCCAAAAATTTGGCCAACATACCATCACTCAGGCTGGGGGGACAAAACTTACACCCCTCAGAAAGGGCCCGCAACTTGGGAGTCCTCCTGGACCCACAGCTAACTTTTGACCACCATCTCTCAGCTGTGACCAGGGGGGCATCTAATAAAGAAATTTGAAAGCCAGGATTGCTGTCTAAATATTTCTCACCTGTTAAGTTCATCTTTCAGATCCTTGTTTTCTTTTGGGAGTTCTGCCTTCTCCCATCTTGCTTTAGACCCAAGCAAAGGAGACAATTCTTCTCCCTCCAAAGGTTTTCTATCTGCAAAGCTTCATTTCAAATATATTTCTTCTCTAAAATATCCAGGCCAGAATAAAATTAGGCCCCTTAGGTTTTTACTTGAATGATCAGGCTTGTTTAAAATAAAACCTAATTAAACAATAGTTTGTTTTTATACATAGCCTTACATTTTCATTAATGTAGTTTTCCTATGTTTTGAACAAGTTGAAAAGAGTCACTTCTTATTTTCCCCAACTTTGTTCCAGGCAACACAGTTCAACTCAGAACATTAGAGAATATTTGTTTATGGAAGGAAGCTGTCGAGAATTTAATATGAAATTCTGGAAGAAAAGCTGGGGTTGCTATCTAAAAGTTCTCAGCCTCTCTTCCAAATCTATGCAGAGTTCTTCCTTCTCTGCAATTAGTTGGATATTTTTCTGTTGTGTTCCTGACAGTTATGGAGAACAGAAAGCAATTAGACTCCATTTTTTAAAAACTTGGAACAATTTCTTAAATTGCAAATATTAAATATAACTTCATGTATTTGTTTGTGTGTGTCTATGTGTATAGAAATCCAATTTTGCGATTTCTGTTGTAACAACCAGCAGTTTCTCCTGTAGGAAGTTAGCACCCATCTCTCTCCTAGAAAATGAAATATTTCGGGAAATATTAAAGGGCAGAATATTTCCCCCTAAAAGGGAGGAAGAAACTCATCACCCCCCACTTTTGACAATGAGCCATTAAGGCCTGGGCCAGTCTATTCTACATAACAAAGATTTCTCCCCTTCAGCTCCAGGTGGTCCTTTCCACCATTAAACCTTTTTGAGTCTCATTAATGCCTGAGCGTGTCACAGATCTGAAAAATAGCTGCCGGCTGCGTTGGAAGAAAAGAAATATTTTATTTTGAAAGCTAATGCTCAAGGGCATCACTGGAAAAGGGCTAATGCAATAGTGCAGCCAGTCTGTTGAACAAAATCAACTTTAATGAAAAACTAGTTACCAGAACTTTGCAGAGTTAAAAGAAAACCAGAGAGACAGAAACACAGAGAGGTGAGGAAAAAAAACAAGTGGAAAGAGATGGTGAAATCAAGTCTGCCTCTCACCCCATAGAAGGAAAGAAGGAAGGAAGGAAGGAAGGAAGGAAGGAAGGAAGGAAGGAAGGAAGGAAGGAAGGAAGGAAGGAAGGAAGGAATCCATTTACAAGAGTGAAAAATCAGTAGCCACTTACACTCCCTCTTCATCTGTAAATGTTCAGGGAAGATCTTTCCTTTCATTTGTGTAAGGATGACACACATTAGGCTTTTTAAATGTGGGTATTTAAGACAGTCGTTGTATAGCTTCAACAGAAGTGGGCATGTAAGATGCCATACAAGGAGATCCATCATTTCCAGTTGCTTTCACAGCCTTCCTGGGCACACAGGTTGTGCTGGATTGCTTTCCTGGTGTGTAGAACAACACAATCCATTTCTCTCGGGTGAAAGGAGAACAAGGGATTCCTTCTGCTGATGTACCCAGCTGGTCATTCTTGAAAGTTGCCTCTGATATTTTTCCTAATTTGACTTGGACCCCAGCATAGAGGTAGTCCTCACTTAAGAACTGCCCTGTTTAGCCATTATTTAGCAATCATGACAGCACTGAAAAAGTAACATTATGGACAGTCTTTGAATTTATGAGAGTCCCCCCACATCCCACAGTCACGTGGTTTCCATTTCCATGCTTCCCCACTGACTTCCACCAAGCAGTCAATGAAGAAGCCTGAAATTATAAGGTGGAGTTATGGGATGGCTTGCTTAATTGTGTTGCATAGCAACAGAGTTTCCCCTCTCAATTGTGATAAAGCAAGGATGATCTGTATTGGCAAACATTCAGAGTCATAAATACACACTCCTCTCTGTTTGAAATCTGTACAAAAACTTTCAGCCCATCAACTGCTTTCATTTTCCTATTTAACATATGTATTTATTTAGTATGTTTATGTTACTTCACACTCTATAATGTGGAAGTATTATTACCCCCAGTATGAGAAGGGCGGTGTTCTTTTCAGAGATAAACATTCCCTCAATGAATCACACTCGTTCAATCTTGATCAGTCATTTTAACCGAAGGGGGGTAATCTGTGTCCCCCCCCCCAATTTAATCTACTCTGAAGAAATCAAACATTTGTCATCGAACTTCAAAGGATCTGGGGCTTTGTAGTCCTTTGAAACCGGCTCCCCACATATGAAGCTTTTAATGAGATAAAGGAGGGATGCGGAGGGTCTCACCTGGATGGGCGATGGCTGCAGAAGAGCCAGCCAGCCAACAGGTGAGTATTTCCCTTCCTCTTTCCTCTCCCAAAGAAGAAGAAGAAGAGAGCCCCCCTCCTTTACTTACCTGCCAGAATCGCAGCTCCTCCTTTCCTTTCGCTCTGCCCAAGAGTTCCAAAACTCCCCCCCTTCCCACAGGGGGCGTCCTTCCTCCCCGTTAGTCGAAGGTTTCAGCCCCACCGAGGGACTCGTGAGCGCTCCAGCGGCCGCTGCCTCTGCTGTCTCCCCCCAAGGACTCCGCAGCCCCCGAGACGCTCCGGTTCCAGCGCCCTTCGGACTTCAGCCTGGCAGCCGGGCGGAGCTGGAGGGCCAGAAGGGCCCCTCGGGGAATGTGTAGGTGGCGGGACGGCCATCCAGACAGCTCTTGCTCCCTCCCGCTGGATCCCTTTCTCTTCCACTCGGTCTTCCCGGGGTTGATCGAGGCTCCCGGGGGTTTTGGGTTGGTTATTTAGGCAAGACTGACTGGGTGGATTTTGCTCTGCTGTGTAAGAGCTGCATAATAAGAGGACGTCACGAATAGGCTCCTGCAGGCAGTTTGTGGCAGCTGTTCAGGGAGGAAAACTCCGTGGAAGAAAAGAGGAGGGATGGAGGTGGGGGTGAGAGCCAAATAAAGACCAACAAACGAAGCAAGAGAGATGCTTGAGGTCTCTTCTGAAGAGGCGTTCTAGTTTGCTCTCTGAAGTTGTGAGAGGGTCTGGCTGATTCTTCTTCAGTTATTTGTAGTTGCAAAATAATCCAAAGGGAAGGAAAAGTGAAGAGATTTATTTCAGTTTCCTTCTCTTTCCTTTCCCCTTCCTCTTTGTTTCCTTTTTACTCTCTCTTTCCCTTCCCCCTTCTTCTTCCAATCCCCCTTTTGCTTCCGTTCCCCTTCCTATTCCTTTCCCATTTGCCTTCCCCCTTTTCACTCCTTCTTCCAGTTTCCCCTCCCCTTCCATTCAGCTGACGCAGAGTTAAGGCAAATTCCTCATTCATTGGGATTATCTTCATTATCTTGTTGGACAGGAGACCACACAGAAAAGAAACTTTATTTAACAGATTAATATCCATCATCGGACAGTCATAAAAATATGTATCAGAGATATAAAAAAGGAGGAGCAAGATGCCGCAATGGGTCCCCAGGACCATTTCCACATTACTATGACTCCAGGGCTCCCATTCAGACGATCGCCCGGTCCCCAGAGGCTGAGAGGGACCAGCTGCCCATCTCTTTGAAGGCTAGGAAGAGGCCGGGACCAGGAGACTTGTGAGCTGCCACGGAGGCTCCCCACAAAGGACTCTGTTCCCTTGAGACCTACCAGTCTCTCCGGGGAGGGGAGGGAAGGGCAGCGCTCTGGCTAAATGAGGGGTGGTGGTGGTGGAAGTGGGAGCTGTCCTGATGGGCGAGTTTTGGAGCTGCCGGGCAGAGCGAAGGGAAAGGAGGAGCTGGGATTCTGGCAGCGGGGGGTGGGGGGGAGGAAAGGAGGGGCCTCTCTTATTCTCTGGGGGAAGAAAGAGGGGGATTTAATACTGCTGGGATTAAAAAGAAGCCCCAAGGGACCCCGGTCGGTCAGTCAGGGCCACTCAGGAGCCTCCACGGTGCCCGGAGGCTGCGAAGGTCTGGAGGGGGAGGGACTGGCTCCACCTCAGCCCGAAGAAAAGCATAGTTCTGCTCCCCCCCCAATCTGTTCTCCTGTCATTTTTATGCCCCCCCCCCCAGTCAGAGAACATATTCTCCTTCTCCAGGTGTGGCTGTCTGTAGTTGGGGGAGTGAAGGAGGGCCAGGCTGTTTCGACCACTCCCCCCCCACCTACCCCTTCCAAAGATACAGAAGATGGATGGGGGGGAGTTGAGGGGCCTCGGGGCAACTGCCGCTGAGAAGAGCAGAGGCAGAAAGGAGGCTTTTCTCTCCTTGGGGGGCAGCGCCCCTCGGCTGACCCTCCAGGAGCTTCTCAGCAGGCCGCCCTCGGAGGGCCGGATCGGACAAAGACCGGGGAAGCGATTAAAGGGGAGTGGATAAGGTGACCAGATTTTCAGATTGGTAAAGAGGGACACCTTTGACCGGGGGGGGGGAGGGGGGGAGGGGCTTGATTAAAAATTTTATATGGAAAAATTATACAGAAAAATTATGGACTGTGCCGAAATGGATAAATTAATGAAAGAAATACAGCTGGGTGAGCTCTCCGGTGCACCACGCTTTCCTGCCTCCTTCCATCACGAACCAGATCACAGACAGTGGTCACATTGAGGAAATGGGGATTTTATAGTATCCTTCCCCTGGAGTGGGGAGGAAATGGGGATTTTGAACTATCCTACCCCTGGAGTGGGGAGGGAATGGGGATTTTATAGTATCCTTCCCCTAGAGGGGAGAAGAAATGGGTATTTTGCAGTATCCTACCCCTGGAGGGGGGAGGGAATGGGTATTTTGCAGTATCCTACCCCTGGAGTGGGGAGGGAATGGGGATTTTGCTGTATCCTACCCCTGGAGTGGAGGGGAAATGGGGATTTTGCAGTATCCTTCCCCTGGAGGGGAGAGGAAATGGGGATTTTATAGTATCCTTCCCCTGGAGTGGGGAGGAAATGGGGATTTTGAACTATCCTACCCCTGGAGGGGAGAGGAAATGGGGATTTTATAGTATCCTACCCCTGGAGGGGAGAAGAAATGGGGATTTTGCAGTATCCTACCCCTGGAGGGGGGAGGGAATGGGTATTTTGCAGTATCCTACCCCTGGAGTGGGGAGGGAATGGGGATTTTGCTGTATCCTACCCCTGGAGTGGAGGGGAAATGGGGATTTTGCAGTATCCTTCCCCTGGAGGGGAGAGGAAATGGGGATTTTATAGTATCCTTCCCCTGGAGTGGGGAGGAAATGGGGATTTTGAACTATCCTACCCCTGGAGTGGGGAGGGAATGGGGATTTTATAGTATCCTACCCCTGGAGGGGAGAAGAAATGGGGATTTTGCAGTATCCTACCCCTGGAGGGGGGAGGGAATGGGTATTTTGCAGTATCCTACCCCTGGAGTGGGGAGGGAATGGGGATTTTGCAGTATCCTACCCCTGGAGTGGAGGGGAAATGGGGATTTTGCAGTATCCTTCCCCTGGAGGGGAGAGGAAATGGGGATTTTGCAGTATCCTACCCCTGGAGGGGGGAGGGAATGGGTATTTTGCAGTATCCTACCCCTGGAGTGGGGAGGGAATGGGGATTTTGCAGTATTTTACCCCTGGAGTGGAGGGGAAATGGGGATTTTGCAGTATCCTTCCCCTGGAGGGGAGAGGAAATGGGGATTTTGCAATATCCTACCCCTGGAGTGGGGAGGGAATGGGAATTTTATATATCCTTCCCCTGGAGGGGAGAGGGAATGGGGATTTTGCAGTATCCTACCCCTGGAGGGGGGAGGGAATGGGTATTTTGCAGTATCCTACCCCTGGAGTGGGGAGGAAATGGGGATTTTGAACTATCCTACCCCTGGAGTGGGATGGGAATGGGGATTTTATAGTATCCTACCCCTGGAGGGGAGAAGAAATGGGGATTTTGCAGTATCCTACCCCTGGAGGGGGGAGGGAATGGGTATTTTGCAGTATCCTACCCCTGGAGTGGGGAGGGAATGGGGATTTTGCAGTATCCTACCCCTGGAGTGGAGGGGAAATGGGGATTTTGCAGTATCCTTCCCCTGGAGGGGAGAGGAAATGGGGATTTTGCAGTATCCTACCCCTGGATGGGGGAGGGAATGGGTATTTTGCAGTATCCTACCCCTGGAGTGGGGAGGTAATGGGGATTTTGCAGTATCCTTCCCCTGGAGGGGAGAGGAAATGGGGAT
Organism: Thamnophis sirtalis; assembly: GCF_051295495.1. Lineage (NCBI taxonomy): Eukaryota > Metazoa > Chordata > Lepidosauria > Squamata > Natricidae > Thamnophis > Thamnophis sirtalis. The sequence goes on from NW_028261395.1 coordinate 13,761,792, forward strand.
TTTGCAGTATCCTACCCCTGGAGGGGAGAGGAAATGGGGATTTTGCAGTATCCTTCCCCTGGAGGGGAGAGGAAATGGGGATTTTGCAGTATCCTACCCCTGGAGTGTGGAGGGAATGGGGATTTTATATATCCTTCCCCTGGAGGGGAGAGGGAATGGGGATTTTGCAGTATCCACCCCTGGAGTGGGGAGGGAATGGGGATTTTGCAGTATCCTACCCCTGGAGTGGGGAGGAAATGGGGATTTTAAGGGTGCGGAGGACATGCCTCTTGTTGGTCGAGGCATCGGCTACCCTCCCTTCTTCTGCCTTATCTCTCCGTCTACCTTTGCGTTGGGAGGAGCTGAGTGGGAAAGCAAGATGGATTGCCATTGTCAGTTGCCAGGCTTCTGCCCAGTAGCAGCAGCAGCAGCGCTGGCGCCTGAGTGTATGGCGGAGACACCTACAGACCTTCTCCGGCTCACTGATTCTCCCCAACCACGTGATTTTCCTCCTTTCCAGCTGGGTGGCAGGAGCGCCTGGGATCTCCCTAGGTCAAAGCCAAGAGGAAGGGGGGAGATTCCATATGAAGGCATCCCGAGGCTCTACTTTAACCCATGCGGGAAGTTTGAGGGCGGGATTGCATCTTTTCCCTGGCTTCTCCGAGCTTCATTCCTCCCGCTTCCGCTCCTTCAGCTGGAGACAATTACACACACACACACCCCAAAGAATCCCAGGCACACAAACAAGCAGCGTGCTGAGCTGTCATCGGGGCTGCTGAAGCTTGCGAGGGAGATCTAGAATGAGATGGGATGGGACTTGGAGTCCTACGAACTTGGTGAGTGGGGATTCCTGCGATGGGATTTGGAGTCCTAAGACACTGGCCATTGGGGGCTGCTGCGATGGGATTTGGAGTCTGATGCCCCTGGCGATTGGGGGTTCCTGCAAGGAGATGCGGGAATAGGGAAGAGGGGTCTGCACAAGCCCCACCCCACCCCCTTCTTTAGAAGAGCCGGAAGCATGAGAGGAGGGGCGGTTGCACCACCATCCCCCCACTCACTCGCCCTGCCTGTCACTTACTCTGAGTTCGAAGAAGAAGCAGCGGCCCCAGGTGGCACTTTTCGCAGAGGTTTTCCCACAGCTTGTCCGGAAGTGGAGCTGGAAAGGCGAGCTCGCTCCCCGTTCACTCGCTACGCTACCCCGCCCATGCGAGCGGCAACGGATGGACGGGGGACTCATGCGGCGTGCTAAGTGGACTCCAGCCAATCAGTGAGCTGGCTGGGATGGAAAACTTTAAGCACGCCGTGTTTTCCATCCCAGCCAGCTCACTGATTGGCTGGAGTCCAGGCCAATCAGTGAGCGGCAGGCTGGGCTGGCTTAGATTTTTAGTGTAGATAAAATAGATGGGGGAATGGAACGAGCGAGCTAGCGGCAGCTGATGATGGGCGGGAGAGCCAGCGAGTGCCAAAATAAAGCGGGGGTTTTTGAGAAGCGGGCGGGACACGGGAAAAATGATGAAAAATCGTGCCTGTCCCACCAGATGCGGGAAGTCTGGTCACCTTACAGTAATCCCACAGTCATTGAAGCAGGTTTTGGTGCTTTTGGCAGTGTGGGCAGGTGCCAAGTCCTGCTGGGAAATGAAGTCAGCATCCCCATAAAGCTCATCTGCGGAAGGAAGCATGAAATGCTCCAAAATCTCCTGGTAGATGGCTGCGTTGACCCTGGACTTAATGAAGCACAGTGGACCAACATCAGCAGATAACATGGCACTCCAAATCAACACATTCTAATTTTTTGAGTTTCACCTGTAGACAATGAATCCCACAATCTCTTCACAGGAATGGGGCGTGGGGGCTGCCCCTGGGCCTTCTCTTGGGGTCTGGGCTTTGCTTTCCCCTGGGTGTCCCATGCATGGAAACAGGTGGCAGTGGAATATGGAATATGGTCTCCCTTCTGTTTCCAGGACTCAGAAGATAGAACCTGAGGGGTGGGGGTTGCAGATCACCTTTCCATCTGCAACACGAGGGTCCTGACCTTCCCTTCCCTCCTTCCCTCACTCCCCTCCCCACATGGGGTGAGAGAGGCAGCCTTGATTTCTCCATATCTTTTCACTTAGATATTCCCTCTCTCTCCCCCCCCCTCTCTCTCTGATTTATTTTAACTCTGCAAAATTTTGGCAACTACTTTTTCACTAAAGTTGATTTTGTTCAACAGAGTGGCTGCACTATTGCATAAGCCCTTTTGTGTGATGCCCTTGAGCATTAACTTCCAAAATAAAGTAAACTTTTGTTCCAACTCAGCTGGCAGCTATTTCATATCTGTGACATGCTCTGGCATTAACTGTCCCCTGGAGTTTTGTCTTTATGTAACAAATATCAGAATTATTTGTTTCTTCAGCCACAGCCACCGTGTATTCCCTCTGGAGTCAGTTTCAAGCATGGCGACCCCAAACCTCTCAATTCTAGATGACCAATTTAATTCAATCTCTGCCCCTGTTATTATGGATCACATGGGGATTATTTCCCTTTCATTTCCCTCCAGAGAATTTCCCAACAACCTTTGAGTCCAAGAACTGATTGAATTATCCAGGGATCCCTCCTGAGAGGGAGAATTATGATGAAAGTTTCAGCTCTGCTCTTTGGCCGACTCCTCCAGGGGAGACTTTCGGCATTGAAATAGGGAGTTTTGGGACAGGCAGGGTCTGTGCTCTTGAATGTACGTCTCTCTCCTTTCTAGATGAAGCTGAGTGTTTCTCTATGTTTGAATCAGGAAATACACTGGATCATATTCCACCTTATGAGAATCCTTTGAATTCTTCTCAATCTTGTCAAGAAACAGGAAGGGGATTGATTGATTCACCCCATGAATGATGGACCTCCTGCTTCTGCTTCTGATGCTGCTTTTATCCCATCCAGTTTCTGGGAAGCTGAGAATAAAATGTCCACTGAGTTCGGAGCACCAGGATGGAAAACAACTACAGAGCTTTTACAACCCAGGAGACCATCTCATTGGTATAGTCCTCAGTGGAACAGAAAAATCGCACACAAAGTTGCTTTTCAACGTGGCTCCTTCTGTTCAGTTTGTTTTCCGTGATGTGTAAGTCACTCAGGGTGAATGGAATGCCCTCCCTCCATTCTAACACTCTCCTTTTTCTATTTTTCATTTATTCCCTATATTGGGGGATGTGTCTAATTTCCTGAATGATTTTGATTTCCTTGGCTTCTCTCTCGTCTGATTTTGTGAAAGGGACTCAAAAAGGGGTCTGAAAAAACGCTGAAATGGCTGCAGATTATTTTCCTCTCTCAGTTCAATCCTTAATTTATTGCTTGAATCATAAATTTTATTTAAAGTAGTGGTGGAATCAGTTGTAGTTTCTGTACCTCAGCCAATTCCCATATTTGTGTAACTGATCATTGGTTTTGGATCAATGTTGGCTTAAGGCTCAGTAGGCTTCTAGAGGATTATATATTAAAAAAAACAACATTTGTTGTTGCTGTTGATTATAACAACATTTTTGTTTACAATAGGCAAACTCCTTCTTTTATAAATGGCTTATGGTTCATTTTCAACATTCAACTTCTCAAGAAGAATTCCCAACTCCTGCACAATCTCACACTCGGCTGCAACATCCAAAACAACTATTGGAGCACTTTCCACACTTCCGATGCCTTGCTGGATATTCTCTCCACTGGAGAAGCCAATGTCCCCAACTACGGCTGTGGAAGGAAGGACAACTTTCTGGCTCTTTTTGATGCAGCTAATAGGGACATCTCCATCCAGGCATCAACATTAGGAGGCATCTACAAAATCCCACAGGTTTGTGTGTGTTTTTCTCCATCTGGTAAAGTGAGTGGTGGGTAGTGGTGAGTGAGCAATAGATGCAGTCATGTATGCCATGATCCTCTTAGTTAAACTTGAGAAAAATGCATTCCTTGCAGAAGAACCAGAAGGTTTTAAATAGTGAATAGCTATATAGATTTTATAATAAGTATTGCATGTTAATAATCTAATATTGGTAACAAATCTGTCCTGAAACATCTCATCTATATCAGCAAAGTAAAGCACGGTTTGCTGGCTTTCTAGATGTTAGTGCATTTGTCATAATTATCAGAGAAATATTATGTAGGAAATTGGTTGCCCTCAAAATGGAGCTCAGCCTGTTGGCCCTGATCCAAGCTCTTTCTCCAGGTCCTTGTTTAAGAGGGAGGTTTGGGCTCAATGGAGCCATGAGAAGAAGGATTGATACTTACCAAGGAGGAAGGGAAGGATGCATATCTGAACCCCTGTTATTCTGTCTAGATATTGACAATTTACCCAAATGAATGAAGGATCCAAAAACAGATGATAAATAAATGTTGTTTCATTCTTTGACAAAAATGGGTGATTTAGTGGACCAGCAAAAGGCAGTGCACGTAGTATACAGTACTTGGATTTTAGAAAGGCTTTGACAAAGTAAACCACCATCTACCTCTTCAAAAGCTAAAAATATGTGGGATAGACAGCATCACCCCCAGATGGACTCAGCCTGTGGTCCTCAATGGAACTACGTCTGCATGGAGGGACACAAGCAGTGAAGGACCTCAAGGTTCCATTTTAGGACCAGTACTCTTCAACATCTTCATGAATGATTTGGATGAGGGATAGATGGGGAATTCATGACACTGAACTAGCAGGAATAGCCAACAACCCAGAAGATAGGCTCAAGATCCAGATGGATCTTGATAGATTTGGACAATGGGAATATCTAACAAAATGAAATTCAATATAGAGAAAAGTAAAGTCTTTCACTGAGACTAGAAAAACCAAATGTACAGGTACAGATTAGGTGAAACCTGGCTCAATAGCAGGAACTGTGAGAGGGATCTTGGAATCTTAGTGGACAATCTCTCAAATGTGAGCCAACAATGTGTGGCAGCTGCCAAAAAAAGCCACTGCAATCCTAGGCTGCATTAATAGAAGGAGAGAATCCATATCACGTGAAGTATTGGTACCGCTTTATAATGTCATGGAAAAACCACCCTTGGAATAGTGCATGGATGGAGAACCTTTTCAGCACCAAGTGCTCGTGTCAGGGATGTGATCTGGAAGAGGAGTTGCCCAGTGTGCATGCACACCAGGCAGCTCCTCTTCCGGTATCTGGCATGCACGCGTCCAATGACCAGTTGGCTGGTGCGCATGCGCTTATGGAAACCAGAATACCACCACTTCCAGTTTCTGGCACTGCAATGCACGCAAATGCCAGCTGATCATTGTGCACACATGTGCACCAGAAACCCAGAAGAGCAACAGGCAAGGCTGCGCATGCCAGGCAACATGGCTTTGCGTTCCATTTAGCTCGAACTAAGAAGCTGAGGCAGTGGGCACCATTTCCCCTCCTGAGGCCTCCGTGCATCCTGGGCCCCCAGAAACCCTTTGCCGGTCAAATGCTTTTTTCTTAATTTTGCAGTTTCAGTATGTGAGCCTTGCGAAGGTAAGGCATGAGCTCAGCCGGCGGGTGGCTGGGGTGATTTAGGTGGGGCAGCCTCATGGTCCCATGTGGGCCGGATTAATGTCTTCAGTGGGATTTATCTGTCCTGCGGGCCATAGTTTGAGGACCCCTGGAATAGGGTCTCCTTCATGAGCAGAGAGTTGGACGAGAAGACCTCAAAGTTCTCTTCCAACCGTTTTATTTTGTTATAAGTTCTGTTAAAGGTACATATATTTAGCATGCTAGATATGTATTGGAATATGCTGATTTACACTGTGATATTATCATACTTACACATTGGATTATATAACCTGTGAGGAAGACTTGGGTTCTTTTCTTATAATAATTATCTCATACTTAATAAATCAAGCTCAAAAGTTATGATCTTTGGGAAATGACATCCTAGCCATAGATGGTCAGCCAATAGAGCAAGTAGGACCTTTCCTTACCTGGGGTAGTTTTCTCTGAGACTGAATCTTGGCTCCCTCATCATCAAAGGAGCTCAGTTAGATCAAAGACATGAGTGAAAGTGGTGCTTAAAAGAAAACCTCATAGCTCTCCAGCTTCCTCAGCCCCAATTATTAAAGTATATGAGGCCAAGGTTTCCCCCATGTTCTTACATCAATCTGATGTTTGGGGCTTCAGAGAAAAACCATCAGCAGAACCAACCCAATCACAGTCTCCGAGGGGTAACTTGGGGTGGACAAAAGGACTCCAGCTGCTGCCCCTGAGAGCTGATTTGGGAATTTGCACAATTTCTGCTTTGCCTAAAATCAGAAAATATGAGTATTGGCATAAAATTTAATCTATGGAAACTGACACTCAGAAAATTGTGGCTGTTAGAACAGACAGAATTTCAATTAAAGACCAATCTTGTATTGTACAACTGACAAACTTTATTAGGAACTGACGTCTCCATGTTTCTTGTACAATTGGAGAAGAAGCTAAAAAGATTCCTCCACAAAGAATCTGGACCATAGAAGCATTAAAATATGCAGCAATCCTCCAAATTATAGTAGTCCCTTTAGTGGAATAGAATACTTCAGTTGGCATTTGCACATGTTAATCTAATTGCAATAAATTGTAGGGGTGATACAGTAATATGATTTACATTGTTTATAATTTTTTAATTTGTTTATTATTTTCCGCTTTTATTATACAATCTTGCTAATATTCTGTCTTTAATATTTTAAACAATGTCTAATTAACAAATTATTCTAATGCTTTCCTGAGAACAAGATTGGATTTATTAAAATCTAATATTGTGGACTTGATCTGACCCCAAATATAACACAGCATTCTTCATTGTGGAAGGTTTTTGAATGCAGCTCAGAATCTGATAAGTCCAGTGAAACTCTGAAGATGAGGCTACGGATTATCAGCTTTTATTTCTGCAGAAAGCAAAAGACTGGACGACCTTTTGGTCTCCCACCTTAACAGAGCAGGCAGAGAGAGAAAAACAGGTGAACGCCAAAAACTTTTCCAAACATCTTATAGCTCACACAGCTTGCACAGAACATCATTGCTATGGAAACATAAATTGATATCAATTGAATTTCATGATTTTTCTCAGTGCTCTGAAAACAATGGACTTTAGAAGGGAAAAGTACATTTTCTGGCGTATAACTCAGAGCTTTGTTAGGGAATGCAGAACTTACGTTTTAAGTAACAAACAAGGCTCCTTGGCAGAATCCACATTTTACTTTTCACAAGACGTTACTTTGCTAGGCTAAGGTTGGCAATTCGCCTAGAACCAGGATGGCGAACCTATGGCACACGTGCAACAGGTGGCACGCGGAGCCATTTCTCAGGGCACGCAAAGTGTTGCCCTGTTAGCTGGCAAGAGCACATGCGCAGATTGGCCAGCTGAGTTCAGCCTTTCTAAAAGCCATTTTTCGCTCTTCCTAGGTTCCAGAGACTTTATAGGAGCCTGAGGAGGGCGAAAACAGTCTCCCCCCACACCCCGGGAGGCCCTATGGGCAAACCTGAAGCTTGGGAACAGACTTCCGATTTGTTCGTAGGGCAGGTTTAAGCCCTCCGGAGCCTTCAGGGACCTTCAGGGGGCTTCCCTGAAGGCTCAGGAGGACTAAAAATGACCCTACGAACAAACTGGAAGTCCCTGAAGGCTCTGGAGGACTAAAAACTGTTGAGGACTCATAAAGTCCTCGAGTTACGACCAGGAGGCCAGCAACAGACCAAGCTGCGCCCTGATTGGCTGGGGCGCAGCATAGCCTGTTGCTAGCCGCCTGGGCCATCCTGATTGGTCGGGGTGCAGCATCAGCAGTTGCCAGACGCTTGGAGAGCACCCATTGGTCCGTCTATTCTTGTTGCCTGCATAAATGCAATGTCAAGCGGAGGATACATTTGAATCGCTGTCAAACTAGTTTACAATAAACCTGTTCTGTTGAAGTCCTGGCTCTTGTGCCTTCTCTACCCTCGATCTCCTAAAAAAATGACCCTACGAGCAAACTGGTAGTGACTTTTTCGTCCTACGGAGCCGCCAGGGAAGCTTCCTGAGGGCTCCTGAATGCTCCGGAGGGCTTAAACTGGCCCTATGAGCAAACCGGATGTCACTTCCATTTGCTCATAGGGTCGTTTTTAGTCCTCCTGAGGCTTCAGAGAAGCTCCTGAAGCCTCCAGAGGGCCTCCGGGGAGGTGGGGGAGGCCGTTTTCGCACTCCCCAGTCTAATATAAAACCTCTGGTGCCTGGGGAGGGTGAAAAAAGCATGCAAAAAAGGGGGTGGTGCCTGTTATGCACGCATGCACGTTGGGGAGGAGAGGTGTCACACATTGCATTATGGGTGCAGCATGCCCGCGCACGACCCCCCTGAGCTCCCCCACTTATGGCACGTGAGCCAAAAAAGGTTTGCCATCGCTGGCCTAGAAGTTTTATCCATGCAGTTTGCACCTTAGGTTACAATGGAGCGTCTCTCACCAGCAATTTAACAAAAGCTGAATTAGGTTACACTCTGTGTATGCTCTAATCCAGTGATGGCAAACCTTTTAGAGACCGAATGGCCAAACTGCAACCCAAAACCCACTTGTTTATCTCGGATGGCCAACATGACAATTTAACTTGAATAATGAAGTTTTAATTTAGAAAAACAACTCATAGGTGATCAATGTCTTTTCTCTGAAAAACAACAACTCTACAGCACTTTCAATGATACAAACACCTTTTTATTGAAAGGTAAATGTTTGCATTTGACATGCTTTTGATTAATGTGACTTTTTTCGTTCAATGCACACTGATAATTTTTCTAACCTTGACTCAGACTGGAAGTTTGAGAGCAACACATGCAGAACTCAGGTCATCTGTTAGTCCAGGGGTGTCAAACTCAATTTCAAAGAGGGCCCCATTGTGGTTGATTTTGGAGGCCATGGTGGGTGTGCTCTCACTGCTGCTGTGCTCACTCTCCTTGGTTGCCAATGGTGTGTGCAGGAGGGCAAAGTATGTGGGTCAGAGGGAGGTCCACTCTCTCTCCTTATGAGATCTAGCTTTGTAACCAAAGCATCCTCAACGATAGGATGGGAGACCACCAGGAGAGGTCAGGAGGAGGGGACAAGGGGTTGGTAAAAGGCAGCAGGGCTGCTGGAGATCAAGTGCTAAGGCAGGATTTACCTCACACCTTCACTCTCTCTCCTTATAATCTCCTTCCTATCCTTCTGTTAGCTCCCCTCTTCATTCTTCCTTCCCCTTTCCTTCTTTTTGCTTCCTTGCTCTCTTCCCCTCTTTCCTTATTTTTCTTTGTCTTTCCTGTCCTGACTGGGATGCTCATATGTAAAAGGGGAAACATTCCTTGCCTTGTGATCAAATGGCACTTTTGCTAGTAGTTTGTGGCCACTGAAAAGACTGAGAACAAACCAGGCTCAGTTTATTCCATGCTTGCATTTCATAAGAGAAAGTGTGCTTCAGCCAGGGCACCCAAACTGCTGCCAATGGTGTGGGCGACAGCTGAGCAGGGAGGCAGGGTGTGTGTGTACTTTCATCCCCATTCAAGCAGGGCCTCTCATTTCCTCCCTGGCACGGTTGGGGCATGGAGGCTGCTGCCACCTAAGCACCATGATTGCCTCCTCCCCAGCGAGCCAGCCCCACCTGACCTGCTCCCTGTCGGCTCCTGCAAATCCTCGCCATTCTCCCCCTCCTCTTCTTCTTCATGTCGTTGTCCTTCTCGCCCAAGCGGCAGTGGGCTCCACAGGACAGGCTCTCATTTCTGCACTGGGGCAGAAAACTCTGGTGGGCTGGAAGTGAGTGTGGATGGCCTCCCCCCCCCCTCGGTTCTTCCTGGCTCAGTTTGAGGCTTCCTTCAGCCTTCAAACAATTGCAGGGTTTTTTCTTTGCTCCCAGGTTGGTGGAAGAGGCTTTCCAGGGCCAAAATGGGGGGAAAAACCCTGCACTTTCTGCACCCCATTTTGGCACTGGAAAGCCTCCTGTACCTACCTCAAAGCAAAAAAATAAAAAATAAAACCCCTGCAACTGTTTTAAGGCTGAAGGAAGCCTCCTACTGAGCGAGAAAGCATTGGAGGCCCAGACCATTCATTCCAGCCCACCGGAGTTTCCTGCGCAATGTGAGCACTCACAGACACACGCACGCACACAAACACACACTGCATGCTCACGCGTCCCCCCGCCCTGGTTCTCCACAAAGGCCCGAAAACCAGCTGGCTGGCAGGAGGTGAACCTGCATGTGGATGCTAGTGGAGCTGGGCTCTGGTGGCTGGTGTGCCGGGAGAGGAGGCTCTGCATGCCACAGGTTCCCCATCACGGCTCTAATCCTTTCAATTCCTTTTCCAGATAAGTAATAAAATTGCTTCAGAGGCTCTGAGTGATAAAAGCAAATTCCCCTTTTTTCATCATATGAATCCCAAAGAAGGATTCCATTACCCAGCAATTGTCCAGCTGCTCCTCCACTTCAGATGGACCCTGATTGGCCTCTTTGCTTCAGACACAGAAAAGGGAGAGAATTTCATGAGGACTTTTACTCCTATGCTTGTCAGGAATGGAATTTGTGTGGTTATATCACAATTGTTCTCAACAACTGGATATACTGCATACCTTAGGAATTCCCTCTCTAAGTGGAGACAAGTCAACGTCTTTGTTCACTTCATGGAATTTGATTTCATTTTGGACAGAATTCTTCCTTTCCATTTAACTTTTATGCGTCTGCCAGGACCCATTGAGGCGAAAGTCTGGATCCTCACAAATTTTTCAGGGTATGAAATGAAAAAGCGCAGACTTCTCAGATACATCCATAGTATCTGGAACTTTGCTTCTCTGTTAAAAGAAAGGCCAAAAGATTCTGCCTTTAAACCCTTTTTCTTTGTGGAAGTAAAGTTTCAAGATCATTATTTTCATTGTTCTCTTTCAAAGAATATCTTTTCTGTCAAAGGCCGCAGAAGATGCACCCAGAAAGCCCCACTGGAGACCCAGAGGAAAAGGGACAGAAAAGGGATCCAAAATGCCTACCACCAGTACACTCTCATAAAGACTCTGGCCCAGGCCCTGAGTGTCGCATATTCCTCCAGATCGAGGAGGGGAAGGAAGGAGGGAGAAAAGATCTCGGGGTCTCCAAGGCTGCAGCCATGGCAGGTAAGGAGATCCCGATATGGATCCATTAATCTTAGATCCTTTGGAGGAGGAATCCAGAGGAGAAGGAGGGGAACCATCTCAACAGACCTGGTCAATTTAATTACTCAAGGAATCAATGGTTCCAAAGAGTAGATACCATGGTGTTTTTATATTTGCTAATTGGAAAATGCTGTATTCTTTTTAAAATAAATTCCTGCATTTGTGGGGTTTGTGATTAGCCTGGTGGAATTCCACCTTCCTTCCGTCCCCATTGCAGGTGGGTCTATGTGCAGCTGGACAGGCAGCTAAGCCCCCCTATTCTCCTCCAATGAAAGGGAGCCTGGCGTGGATCTGGATGCTTTATTGGGAGAAGAGGGCAGGTGAAACTGAGCAGATGCAAATAGTGGAAATCAAATAGAAAGACGAGATAGGCAGCATTAACTAACAGCCAGCAAAGAAACAGCTGGAACCTCTCCAGCGATGCTCCATGTGAGGGACAGAGGCCGTCTTCGGATGACCAGGGGTCTCGGTCACAACGGCTGCTTCCATCTTCTTCAAAGGCTGACAGAAAATGGAGTCTGGCTTCAGACCATACAGTTAGGCTTATCTGTCCCCAGCCACTAGGTGGGGCTAGAGCAACAACAGCAGAAAAGTTACCGTATTTTTCTGAATATAAGCCTCTCAAAAAAGAGGCTGAAAATCTGGTGGCGTCTTGTACATCCAATATAGCATTTGTTGCCTCCCGAAGCCCCGCGACCTTCACCAAAATGGCCGTGCATGCCCTTATGGAGGCTTTCAGAGAACTCCTGGGGGCTGGGGAGGCAAGAAATGAGCAAAAAATGGAGCATTTTTGCCCCTCCAACAAGGAGCATTCTGCAAGCCCCCCCCAGCTATTCATGACTTTAAAAAAAGGGGGGGGTCACAAAAATGGGCTGTTTAGGGGAGGTTTGCAGAGTGTAAAACCTTTTTTTCCCCTTTGGAAAGCTCTTTAACTGGTTGATGAGAATTACATTGATCAAGTGCTGTTCCAGCAGAAACAAAGTCTTAGGTGCTGCAGATTGTCAGCGATTTCCTTCTCCAGCACATAGATAAACACACCTGGAAACATCTACCTACCTACCTACTCTCTCTCTCTCTCCCTTCCTCCCTACTGTATTTCTCTCTCTATCTCTTTTTATTTCTCTCTATCCCTCTACCTACCTACCCCCTCTCCCTCTATCCCTACCTACCTGCTGTATTTCTCCATCTCTCTATCTCTCTCTATTTCTCTCTCTGTCCATCCTTTTATCTACCTCCCTACCTCCCTACTTAACTACTCTCTCTCTCTTCCTACCTACCTACTGTATTTCTCTCTCTTTCTCTCCCTCTTCCTAACTATCTACTTTTTAAAAAAAAAACATTGCCTCTTCAAAACCTTGGTGTGTCTTATACTCAGGTGAATCTTATACTCCGAAAAATACAGTACATGTTGTGGCATGACAACCTTTATAAATTTGGAGGAAACCCTGAGACCATCTAGCCCAACCCCTCCTCTCTGCAGGAATCCCAGTTCAAGCTTCTCTGACTGATGGCTGCTCAGTCTTCTGCGACGATTGCGAGAGGTGGGAGTGGGAGGCACCGTCCTTCGGTGGTTCTCCTCCTACCTCTTGGACAGGTTGCAATCAGTGTTGGTTGGAGGGCAGAGGTCAACCCCTAGGCCCTGTAAGTATGGGGTGCCGCAGGGTTCGGTCCTATCCCCCCTCCTGTTTAACATCTACATGAAGCCACTGGGTGAGATCATTCGGTGGCACGGGATAAAATACCACCAATATGCGGACAATACACAGTTGTATCTGTCCGCCCCGTGCCAACTCAGTGAAGCGGTTGACGTGATGTCTCAGTGCCTGGAAGCTGTTAGGGTCTGGATGGGTGTAAACAAGCTTGCACTCAATCCTGACAAGACTGAGTGGCTTGTGTTTTTCCCTCCCAAAAATTGGCCTTGTATTCCATCTCTCAAGCTGGGGGGTGAAATTATACGCCCCTAAGACCGGGTTCACAATTTGGGAGTCCTCCTGGACCCACAGCTGACTTTAGAACACCAACTGTCGGCTGTGACAGGGGGACATTTGCCCAGGTTCACCTGGTGCACCAATTGCGTCCCCACCTGAACCGGGAGGCTCTCAGAATAGTCACTCACGCCCTTGTGACTTCAAGACTGGATTACTGTAACACGCTCTACATGGGGCAGCCCTTGAAGAGCATTCAGAGACTTCAGCTTATCCAGAATGTAGCCGCGCGAGCGATTGTGGGTGCACCTCGGTACACCCACATTACACCTATTCTCCACGAGCTGCACTAGTTGCCTATTGGTGCTAGTCGTTACTTTTAAAGCCCTGCATGGTATTGGACCTGGGTACTTGAGAGACTGCCTCCTGCCAATTACCTCCCAGCCACCAATTAGATCCCACAAATTAGGCCTCCTCCGGGTTCCATCTGCCGGCCAATGTTGACTGTCGATCCCCCGGGGGAGGACCTTCTCTGTGGCTCCTCCAGCCCTCTGGAACGATCTTCCTGTGGAGATTCGGACCCTCACCATGCTTCAGGCTTTCCGCAAAGCCGTCAAGACATGGCTGTTCCGGCAGGTCTGGGGCTGATGAGTTCCCAACCCCACTCGAATTGTTGTGGCTGTTGTGATGTTTTTTAATCTGTCTCTGTATTTTGCTTTGTGTCTTGCTTGTCCTTTTGTATTACCCCTACTCCCTTAGTTTGTTAGCCACCCTGAGTCCCTCTGGGAATAAGGCAGAATACAAGTCTAATAAACTAACTAACTAACTAACTAACTAACTAACTAACTAACTAACTAACTAACTAACTAACTTTTCTCTCAGACGATCCATGAAGAGGATGCTTTAGTGGCTCAGCTCTAAAACAGCACATCCTTTTATCATATTTTCTCTCTCATTCAGCTAAAATCTCCTCTCTTGTAACTGAATTCACTTTTTCCATGTCTGACACTCTGGAATAAGAGTTAGCGGATTTTACACTCGTGTGTAACAGGAGTAAGTTATTGGAAGAGGGTTGTATCCAGTGGTGGGATTCAAATCTTTTTTCTACTGGTTCTGTGGGTATGGCTTGGTGGTCTTGTGACTGGGTGGGTGTGGCTTGGTGGTCTTGTGATTGGGTGGGTGTAGCCAACTTGACATCACTCACGTCAAGAGGTACCTTGCCTGGCCTCTCCTTGCGTCAACAAGATACAATTTCTCTGTCTATTTATTTAATACTAATGAACATCCAAAATAGACAATTTAATCCTATGTATATATTCCATATGTGTACATACATATTACAAGGTATAGTGTGTGCATAGGCACACAAAAAGATATGTTATCTACTTTATAACCTGTACGTGTATGTACACACACACACACGCACACACACACATTCACAAACACAGAGCTCTTCTAAAACTATACACATTCAACCTCACTTATTGCGTTTGGAAAAACACACCCAGAGTCCACTTTCTGCCACACATTTAACTATCACTTCTGCACATTAGAACATTACACAGGCCTTCAGATGTTCTTCCCTAGCCTGCACATGACTGTTAGAGCCAAGAGATGTCATGGATTGAGTAAAATGTGGCAAAGCTCACTTAACAACGCTCTTGCTTAGCAACCAAAATGTTGGCCTCAATTGTCATAAGTCAAGGACTGTCTCTGCCTTCCTCTGCATGGCAGCCTTGTCCTAGTAAACTCCTTCCCTTTTCTGGCAATTTTCCTCTCTGTTAGAGGCATCAAAATAATCCAGAGGATATAAGGTCTCCAGCTGGAGCAGGGGGTTTGACTAGATGGCTTCTGAGGTCCCTTCTGACCCTATTAGAGCAAGGGTTGGACTAGAAAATGACCTCCAAGATCCCTTCCAGCCCTTTCAAACATTGTTGTGCTGTTTGAAAGAGTCTTCTGAAGCTATGGTTTGTATCCTTCCTTCCTCTCACTTTCTCTCTTTCCCTCCCTCCCTCCCTCCCTCCATGTATTTATTGACCCATCCATCCAACTATATCTCATTCACTTCCTCTTCCCTCCCTCCCTCCCTCCCTCTCTTTCTTTCTTTCCCTTCCTTCTGTGGGAAGTTAACATCCAGCCCTCTCCCAGAAAAATGAAATATCCTAGGAAATATTGAAAAGGCAGAATATTTCTCTGGATATGAAAAGAAACATGTTTTAAAAGACAGAATAGTTGCCTGTAGCTTCCTGTCCATCCCCACTTTGTCAATGGGCCATTGGGAAAGCCAGGCTAGTCCACTTTACATAATAAAGACTTCTCCACTGCAGCCCCAGGGGGGATGGGAGTAAAGGCATGATAATGTTGGAACTTTACTCAACTGACCACATGGCATCTGAGAACTCATCCATACCTGGATTCAAAACACAGCCTAGAGAGTAGCCGCTGCATGGCCCCATGGGAGTCTGACAACCAATCAGAATACAATTCTTACACAGGAACAGGAAACAGAGAGGTGGGACTAAACAGGTTATAAAAAGCCTAGCAAGCCCCTCCTTCAGCCCTTCTCTTCTTCTCCACCAACATTGAAGCATGTGATCACCTTTTCTGTTCAGGGCTCAAGCCAAGTGGCTCTGTCCACCAATAAACCATCTTTCCAAGCAGCCTCCATGTCTCCAGTGTCTTTTTCCCCACTTGGAGCTGAACCCAGAAGGACATTTCTTTCATCAATTGGTGACCCAGATGGGACTCCAAGCTAGCCTAACAAATGGATATGGCCCAGGTAAGCCTCCCATGCTGGCACAGACCCCATTGAGTCTGTGGGTGAACTTTATCTTGGCCTTAACCATTGGATCTAGGTTTTAAAGGGGGGTTGAGTTTGAGCTCAAAGGCTGCCTGGAAAGAAGGTGAGTACCTCTAAATTTTAAGTCTCTAAAATTTAATTTAAAGCATGGCAAAGCATGGGAGATGTGTGTATGCGTGCATGTGTGAGATCCTTCTCCTGAGCACAGCTGGATCCTGGTTCCTCTGTGTGTTTTACCAAGAGAGCCTGGAAAGTATTAGGGTCAGGCCAGAGCACAGGACCTTCTGTTAGGGAAAGGAGAGTGTGTGAAAATGGATGGAAAAATGAATGAACATTTTGTTGTTGTTGCTTTTGTCCTGTGAAAGCAAAAAAAAAGCAAAGGCCGATTGTGAGTGAAAAGAATAGAGGTACCTGATACTAAGTGCCAGAGGGTCCTTGAGTCCTCAAGGATCACCTTTTTTGATCCTAAACCTAGGTGATTCCCCAAGAGAAAGGGACTTTACTCAACTGACCACATGGCATCTGAGAACTCATCCATACCTGGATTCAAAACACAGCCAAGAGATTAGCCCCTGCCTGGCCCCATGGGAGTCTGACAACCAATCAGAATACATTTCTTACACAGGAACAGGAAACAGAGAGGTGGGACTAAACAGGTTATAAAAAACCTAGCAAGCCCCTCCCCTCCTTCAGCCCTTCTCTTCTTCTCCACCAACATTGAAGCACGTGATCTCCTTTTCTGTTCAGGGCTCAAGCCATGTGGTCCTGTCCAACAAGAAACCATCTTTCCAAGCAGCCTCCATGTCTCCAGTGTCTTTTTCCCCACTTGGAGCTGAACCCAGAAGGACATTTCTTTCATCACTTCCATAACTCCCTCTTTCTGTCTCTCTCTCCTTTCCTTTCTTTTCCTTTCCTTTCTTTTTCCTTTTCTTTCATCTCTCTCTTTCTCTCTCTTTCTCCCCCTTCCTTTCCTCCTTCCAAAGCTAGGAGATCAACCTGAAACAAAAACTCCTTTGAATGAAACTGCCCATTTTACACACACACACACACTTCCAACCAGCTCTGTGGCTCCCCTCATTGTTGGATTTTAGTGGTGGGCTGGTGGCCGAAGTCCTTTCCAAGCCCCCGGCAGCATCGCTCGCATCCCAGGAAAGCCCAGCTGATTAACTTACTGGGACACACTTCGATCGGTGCCTCTTCTGCGCAGGCAACCTTCTCTCTCTGGAGCAGGCAGAGAAGGGGGACTTGCAGGGATAAGAGTGTGAGTGTGTATGTGTGAGGGGGGGGGAAAGAAAAAGAGGGTGAGAGAGAGAGAGAGAGAGGAATCAGAAGCTTTTCAACCTTGTGGGCCACTTGGGAGGAGGCAGAAACAGGGCGGGGGCCTCTCCCCGTTTCCTCTGGATCTCCCTCCCTCTTCCCCAAGTTTTTCTTTCCTCCCATCCATTCTCTCCCCCACTCCTGAGAGCGAGACGGTGCTGCTTTGCCTGGGAGTTTTCTGGGCTCTGGAAGGGGCAGTGGGGGAGTGGGGTTGGGTTCCCCAGAACTTCTTTGGGAGAAGCGTCATTCTGAACTCTGCATTGGTTGCAGAAACACAAAGGGGTAGGCAGCCTTGGAGGGCCTTTTCACCCTTCCCCTTTTCCTCTCAGCCCTGCAAAACCAGAAATCTCCCCCCCTCCAAGCAGCAACTGAGACTGTGCAGGGGGGAGGAGGGGAGCCAGGAGAAGAAGTTATGAAAGATCCCAATTCTGCAGCAAGAGGAGTTTCTGCAATGGGGAGGGGGAGGGGAGGGGGAGCCCCAGCTTCCAAAGGCCTTTCAGCCATAATTGCCATCAGCAGATGTTGGGGAGGGGGTCAAGGAGGAAAAGGGTCCCCTGACTCACCCTCAGACCCCCAGGAAGGAAGGAAGGAAGGAAGGAAGGAAGGAAGGAAGGAAGGAAGAAAGGAAGGAAGGAAGAAAGGAAGGAAGGAAGGAAGGAAGGGAAAGGAAAGGAAAAGAAAGGAAATGGGAAAGAAGAAAAGGATGAAAACGGAGGGAATGGGAAGGGAAGGAAAAAGGAAAAGAGAAAGGAAAGGAAAGAGGGAAAAGGTGATGAATGGCCGCTGCTGGAGTGGTCGGAAGCAGCCTGAGGTGGGCATTCAGGAGGAGACCAAGATGAGCAAGGGAGCCAAACAGCAGCTGCAGCAATGACTCTAAGGCCCCAGCCAAGGCCTGCGAGCCAAGTAGTGGTGGGGAGAGACGTGGCCAGGCAGAATTTTTACTATCGGTTCACTCGAACCGGGCCGGACCGTCTGAATCCCACCACTGGCTGTATCCTCCCTTCCCCAACCGAGAGATTGTTTCAATTGGAAAGGGGGCCCCCAGACTCCTCTTGATCTTCAGCTCTTCTCCTTGCTGTCTTTCCTCAAGACTAAAAGCAGCTCCTTTCAAGTCTTCCTTGGCTTCATTCTCCTTCCCTGAAGTTCACGTAGATTTTGTGCAAATTCTCCTCCACGTGTGATGCCTGCAAGGGGACCTGGTCCTTGAGTTGGGGTCTCCCCAAACCAGAACGTTCACTTCCTCAGATTCTTATGGCTGCATTTGCCTTCTTTCCATGGACATCACCCTGCTGACTCAGATTCTGTTTCCAGTTAACTACAATTTTGAGATCATTTTCACAAACATACATATCAAATTTGGTATCCTTCATGTTTCTTCCAGTCCATCATTAATGTTCTTATATGAGACTCTATTGTTAGTCAAGTCCTAGTAGCTAAAAATTAGATATTTTTCTACTATTTTTTTACTTATGAACCCTTCTCTGTGTGCTAATCATAAATATTGTTTCTGGAAACCTGATATTCCTCTTATAAAATTTTATTTTATTCAAAAAGGTAAAATACAAGTTTTGGAAAATAAAACTATTACAAAGACAAAAGAAAACTAGATAAAACATTAAAAACAAAGACATGCATATTGTCTCCTCAATTGAATACAATATAGCAATAATAGTTTCTCCCACTTGCAAAATAGGCCCACAATTATAAACTATATATCTACTGGACTTGTCATCTATCTGCTGTATATAAAAAACATAGACAATTGTAGAAGAAAGATTCAATCTGGGATAAGAAGCAAAGTTTTCTGCTTTTCAAATTCCTGGATGTTCCCATTCTAGTTTCATCCCATTCTGGAGAAGAATGAATTTTGGAATATTTCTGATAGAAAACTGTACTTGGACCAAAATGGAGAGATAAGAGCAGATGTAGGCATTTGCGGCTACTTGGTTATCCCCAAGGAGGAAGCCAAGTATATGATTCTGGCGTATTTTGAAAGACAGAGACTTTCTATCGACCAAGATGCTCTTTCACGGCTAAAATTGCTTAATAAGGTGAGATGAATTTCGGTGTCTTTTCTCTGTTTTCCAAAGCCTGAGGTCCCATTTCAAGTGGGCAAAGCCGAGAGTCTCCAGGGTGGTTGGCATCCCATGCCAGTTGGTGTCATCTGATTGTAGTTCTTCAACAGACGGGACCTACAGTAACTGGAGGGGCTTTGCCATGTTTTATGGAAATCTTTCAAGATCTTACTGGTCAGAGGTTTCTTTCTTCATCACAGTTTTATTCTTTATTGAAAAATCCAGTGGAATAGAAATTTCCTAAATCTTTTACAATAAATTTTATTCTCAGTTTTAATATGAATATATCATCATATGTAAATCTTTTTTCAATTCCATCTCTGCTAACTTTATTTAGAAAAGTCCTTTATTGTAATGTTAAATGCCAAAAGCAAAAGGGAGGAACTACGTGAAGCGTTATCTTCTTAGTAGTAGTCAGGTATTTCATATTTACTTATATGAAGACCAGAGGCTATTTGGCTAATGTCCGTGTCTATCTCTATTTTCCATGAATGTTGACTACTAACACATTTTGTCATTCCTCATTTTTCTGCTCAGTCCCTGCCTCAGTCCAACTGTGCAGAAAATTGTCATCCTGGATTTGTCAAGAGGGCTCGAGAAGGAGAGCCAGTTTGCTGCTATGACTGCTTTCCTTGTCCAGAGGGGACTTTCTCCACTCAGGAAGGTGGGTCACACTGAGGAAAATGGGAGGCTTTGTGGAACTGGATCCATCCAGAACCTTTTCATGAAAGTGCAAGATAAAAGTCACAAGCTCACCTTTTTTTTAATTTTTAACATGCACAATTTATTATCTAAATGGAAGTAAATCAAAAAATCTTTGAGGGAGGGGCTGGGAGGAGGGGGTGGCAGACTGGGCAAGCTTTACTAATAGCAGAGGAAACATCTCTCCTGCTTTCTACTCTGGATATGTGCTGCTAAGTTCACCTTTCTAGGAAGATCTGAGTTCTTTGAAACTTGATGAATTGTTTTAGGTGCACCTTCTGAAAGCGTGACCCATCAAAAGCGCGTTCCACAAAAGCACGGTCGACGAAATCGCGTATGTGACGTCATCACAACGCGATGAAAAAGATCGAAAAATTGAAATAAAAATTAAATTACAGCAAGCCGATTCACATAAAGGTAAGGGTTAGGTTAAGGGTTAGGGTTAGGGTTAGGTTAAGGGTTAGGGTTAGGGTTAGAGCGTTAGCGTTACGTTTAGCGTTAGGTTAAGGGTTAGTGTAAGGTTTTTCGTTACGTTTAGGGTTAGGTTTAGGGTTAGGTTTAGGGTTAGGGTTAGGTTAAGGGTTAGGTTTAGGGTTAGGGTTAGGTTTAGGGTTAGGTTTGGGGGGGTTAGGGGAAGGTTTTAGCTTTATTTTTACATCTTTTTCGATCTTTTTTGATCTTTTTCGTCACGCTGTGATGACGTCACATACGCGCTTTCGTCGACCACGCTTTTGTCGTCCGCGGTTTTTTGTTTTTTTTTTAACTTGCACAATTTCTTATCTAAATGGAAGGAAATCAAAAAGTCTTTGAAGGAGGAGCTGGGAGGAGATGGGAGGAGGGAGTGGCAGACTGGGCAAGCTTTACTAATAGCAGAGGAAACGTCTCTCCTGCTTTCTAGTCTGGATATGTGCTGCTAAGTTCACCTTTCTCGGAAGATCTGAGTTCTTTGAAACTTGATGGATTGTTTTAGGTCCACCTTCTGAAAGACCCTGCAATTCACTGTATATTGGATCCTCCCCTTGAGGATGACTGAGAAGGTATCACTGGTCCATAATGTGGTGCTGTGGATAGTTGTGGGGGCAACTCATTGCACAAATATTCTGCCAGTCATGTAGATCAATCAAGCAATCAGAGTAGAGCTGGAAAGGACCTTGGAGGTCTTCTAGTGCTACCCCCTGCTGAAGCAGGAGACCTGATACCATTTCAGACAAGTGACCTTCCAGTCTCTTCTTAAAAACATCCAATGTTGAAGCACCGACAACTTCTGGAGGCCAGCTGTTCCACTGGTTAATTGTTGTCACTGTTAGGAAATTTCTCCTGAATTCCACATAGCTTCCAGATGTTACAAGATAATGTAGGTATCCTCTAAGTCCAGTATGTTAATTGCCATGTTGCAGGACTGTAAATTTGAGATTTGAGATTTAATAAGACTTATAGGCCGCCCTTCTCCCTGAGGGGACTCAGGGCGGCTTACAATCACAAAGGGAAGGGTGTACAATAACAAACCAACAATAAATGACCAATAATAAAATAGTAAACCACAACATACATTCAACAATCAACATTTGGGCGGGTAAATTGAAAACCTATCCCCAGGCCTGCTGGGAGAGCCAGATCTTGAGGGCTGTGCGGAAGGTTTGGATGGTGGTGAGGGTACGAATCTCAACGGGGAGATCGTTCCACAGGGTCAGAGCTACAACAGAAAAGGCTCTCCTCCGTGTAGTCGCCAGTCGGCATTGACTGGCGGATGGAATCCGGAGGAGGCCCAGCCTGTGTGATCTAATCGGTCGGAGGGAGGTAATCGGCAGAAGGCGGTCTCTCAAGTATCCAGACCCACTACCATGGAGTGCTTTAAAGGTGGTCATCAATACCCTGAAGCGCACCCGGAGACCCACAGGTAGCCAGTGCAGCTCGCGGAGGATGGGTGTAATGTGGGCGAACCGTGGTGCGCCCACTATCACTCGCGCGGCCGCATTCTGGACTAACTGCAGTCGCCGGGTGCTCTTCAGGGGCAACCCCATGTAGAGCCCATTGCAGTATTCCAGCCTAGAGATCACAAGGGCTCGAGTGACTGTTGTGAGAGCCTCCCGGTTCAGGTAGGGCCGTAACTGGCGGACCAGTTTTGTTTAATACAAATATTTGTATTAAAAGAATATATGATTCATTATTAACCTGTAATAATGTAGCTTCCTATGAATTACATTACATATTACACCAGAAATAATTAACACCCTAGGATTTTCCTCAACTTCATATACCTAGCTACTTTTAAAAAAATTACATCCTTCCTATGCTATTTTTAATGAAAAATAAAAGGAACGAAATATTAAAGAAAATTGATTTTTGGTTTCTCAGATGTGGAAAAATGCACCAAGTGTCCAGATGACAAATATCCAAATGAGGCCAGAGTCCAATGTATCCCCAAAGTTATAGTCTTCCTGTCTTATGAAGAACATCTGGGCATCATCCTGGTCTCTTTTGCCCTGCTCTTGTTCCTAACCACAGTCCTTGTTTTAATTACCTTCATTAAATTAGGAGAAACTCCCATTGTCAAAGCCAACAACCGAGACCTCTCCTACATCCTCCTGGTCTCCCTCCTGCTTTGCTTCTTGTCTCCTTCTCTCTTCATTGGTCAACCAAGGAAAGCCACCTGCCTTCTCCGACAAACGGTTTTCAGCATCATCTTCTCAGTTGCTGTTTCTTCTCTCTTGGCCAAAACCATCACGGTGGTCCTGGCTTTCCTGGCCACAAAACCAGGAAATAGAGTGAAGAGATGGTTGGGGAAGAGTTTGGCCAACTCCATCATCCTGTCTTCTTCTGCAGTCCAAATTATCATCTGCTCCATCTGGCTGGGAGTTTCTTCCCCCTTTCCTGACTCTGACCTCCACTCCCAGCCTGGAGAGATCATCCTGCAATGCAACGAAGGGGCTGTTGTCATGTTCTACGTCACCCTCAGCTACATGGGCTTCCTGGCTGCCATCTGCTTCACGGTGGCTTTCCTGGCCAGGAATCTGCCTGGGGCCTTCAACGAAGCCAAGCTGATCACCTTCAGCATGCTGGTCTTCTGCAGCGTCTGGGTGACTTTTGTGCCCACCTACCTGAGCACCAAAGGGAAATACATGGTGGCTGTTCAGGTCTTCTCCATCCTGGCCTCCAGTGCTGGTCTGCTGGGATGCATCTTCATCCCCAAGTGCTACATTATTTTTCTGAGACCAGACCTGAACACAAAGGAGCATCTCACAACCAGAACAAATGTAAAAACATGAGCTATTAAGAGTCACAAACACACCATTATTTGTAAAAGTACTATTCTTTACCTGACTACTAAAGAGGATTCAAAATAATTTAATCATTAAAACAGACCTATCATAAAAGTATGAGGATTCTTTTACTGTGGGAAACATTTACCAATTCTAAAAAAAAATCAGTTGTTTCTACAATGATCAAGAATTGTAATATCTATCAGCAATTATAAAAAATATGGAACTGGCCTGGGTAAGGACCACGACCACTGTTTCAATCACTATAAACAAAAGTTAGCATTCAAGGGATGAAGTCAAGTTTGGATGGAGAGAAGGAAAATAATCTGGAGTTGTCACAGTTTTTATTCCGTCCCATCTTGGGATTTCAGCGACTTCCACAAAATAAGAGAAAAAGAGAGAAGCTTTGGAAATCCAGACCATGCAGGAAATTAGAGACAGGTCCTTTCACTTAGGAGTAAGTGGAGTAAAGAGAAAAGAAGGAAAGTGTTAAGAGGAATGCAAACAGAGGAAAGGAAACTCCAGCACAGGGAATGACTTAGAATGAAACTGACCAGGAGGAGCCTGGTTGGAAGTCCTTGTTGTATGCAATCTTCTGGTGAAACTGAGGATTCTCCCAATGAGACAGTCTCCTGGCCTGGAAAAACTCCATGGATTGTTTCTATCCTGGTGCTCCATACTCAGCGAGTGCTTCATTCTCAGCTTCCCAGAGACTGGCTGGGACACCAGCAGCACCAGAACCAGGAGCAGGAGGTCCACAATTCATGGGTTGAACCAATCAATCCCCTTCCTGTTTCTAAAGAAGAATTAGAAGAACTCAAAGGACTCCTGTTATGTTCTGGGCGAAGATTGGAGGCGAGGCCAGAGTGAATTCTAACAGCCCTTTATTCAATACTGCCTGCGAGGTATCAACTCCCTGGTTGTCACAGCACCTTTTAAAGGAAACTGATCACCCGAACAACCAATCAGGAGAGAGCATTTTCCCACTCCAACAGAGGACCAGAATGAAAACTTCAACTGACAACAATACACTATACACCTTCTGTACCTCAAAAATAATAAGACCTCCCCAAAAATAAGGACAAGCACTTATTTCAGAGGTTAAAAGAAAACAAGACCCTGTCATCTTTTGGGGGAAACACAGTACAATACCATATTTTTCAGAGTATAAGACACTCTGAAGTGTAAGACGCACCAAGCTTTTGGGGAGGAAAACAAGGGAAAAATATCTGCCTCTGCCTCCCAGCAATTTGCCTCCTTGCAACAAACAGTACAGACAATATACTCTGCTTGTAGTGTTATATTTCAGACTATACTTATACAAGATGTTGTTAAAATTGATGTGCTTTCTGGAAGTATAGTTATTCTCTGCTATTTAAAAGAATAGCGCTTTTTAAAACAATAGCACGGGGCCTCTTCAGATCAAGCATTTATTTTAAAAAGCTTCTTCATTTTGTTAAATTGTCTAGAATAATAAAGCAGTCTTTAAAAAATAAGCCTAATGATTTGAACATTCTGTAGGCATTTATAGTTGTTGACTTGCCTCCTTGCAGCAAACAGCCTGATTAGCGCAAGAAAAAAAAAATCTGCCTCCCACCAATTTGTCACGGAGCAAACAGCAAATTTCACTTTCCATTTCTTCCATCAGCTTTTCAGGCTGCAGGAATTGCTATAGCCTGTTGAAGCCCCCGCAAGCCCCCATTTGCTGCAACGAGGTAAATTGCTGGGAGGCAGAGGCCAAAGGGTTGGGGCCGGTGGGTGGGTGGGGCTACATTCAGTGTATAAGATGCACCCAAATTTTCACCCTCTTTTAGGGAGGGAAAAGGTGGGTCTTATAGTCCAAAAAATACGGTATATAACAACTCTCACAAAGTGGAATATCCAGGTGCTTTCATGATTCAAAAGGAGAGAAGCTAAGCTTCAACTGAAAAGTAAAAGCTTGAATAATAAGGATATTGACCTTCTGCTGTCCTTCAACATGGTCTCTTGTCTCCAGAGACTGCTGAGGAAGGTCACGCAGAGCTATAGTTTGGTGCCATTCTATTTATTCTGTTCTGTTCTGTTCTGTTCTACTCCACTCTACTCTACTCTACTCCACTCTACTCTACTCTACTCTACTCCAGTCCACTCCACTCTACTCTATTCTACTCTACACTCTACTATAGCAATAGCAATAGCAATAGCAGTTAGACTTATTTACCGCTTCGTAGGGATTTCAGCCCTCTCTAAGCAGTTTACAGAGTCAGCATATTGCCCCCAACAACAATCTGGGTCCTCATTTTACCCACCTCGGAAGGATGGAAGACTGAGTCAACCCTGAGCCGGTGAGATTTGAACAGCCGAACTGCAGAACTGCAGTCAGCTGAAGTAGCCTGCAGTGCTGCATTTAACCACTGTGCCACCTCGGCTCTCTACTCTAGTCAGCGATGGTGGCACAGTGACTAGAATGCAGTCCTGCAGTTTCCTTCTGCTGACTGCCAGCTGACTGCGATTTGGCAGTTTGAATCTCACCAGGCTCAAGGTTGACTCAGCCTTCCGTCCTTCCTAGGTGAGTAAAATGTGGACCCAGATTGTTGGGGGGAATAGGCTGCCTCTAAGTGCTATTGCTATTCTGCTCCACTCCACTCCATTCTAGTCTACTCTAGTCTATTCTATCCTTAGGCATTAAAAACCATCTGGATGACTACAGTCACTCTCACCCCAGAATTCCAGGTTCAGGCAACAAGCCAGCTGATCAATTCATGTTTGTCAATCAATTCCTATTGCAACCAATGAGCAACCAACTGGGTACAAATATGGAAAAAAAAACCTGAATGGAAAATGTCCCAAAGGTGCTTTTTCAAGAGGCAAATGAACTTCCTTGTTTTCCTTTGAACATGATTACGCGTCTTAATTTTAAAAACAGCAACTAGCACCATTTTTAACCACAAAATTGGACCGTGAATCTTCTCCTGGCATACACTTTGTGTTTAGGTTGCCATTTCGTGGCCATTTTGAGTATGACAGACTGACAGCAGTCATCTCAAAATGTAATATAAATAAGAATAAATAATAAAAATAATTCCTTCAAAAAAAATCCATGGGAAATTGTGGGACCAATAACAGCCTGCCACCTCGTGGCCATTTTGAATATTGCAGGCAGAGGCCAGTGATCGAAAAGTTTAATGTACAGTATAAGACACACCATTTTTCCTCAAAAAAGAGGCTGAAAATCTGGGTGCATCTTATACACTGAATACAGCTTTTTTTGTCTCCCAAAACCTCGCCCCCTTCACCAAAATGGCTGTGTAGAGCCTGTAGGAGCAACCAGAGAGCTTCTGGGGGCTAGGGAGGGCAGAAATGAGTGAAAAACGAACTGGTTTTTGCTCATTTTTGGCCCCCCATCCCCCAGGAGTACTCTACTCCATAAGCCTCCTAAAGGCTATGCATGCCCCCTTTTTTTGAGAAAAATGAGCCATTTTTCAGAGGTCTGCAGAGTGCAAAGCCTTTTTTTTATTTGCCTCTTCAAAACCTTGATGCGTCTTATACTCCAAAAATACGGTAAATAAAAGTCATCAGGGGACAGATTGGGCTGTGAACCCCTCCACATTTGGCTAGCGGTGAAAATGGGGTCCTTCAAATTAAATGAAAACCATTGCTTTAAAAGTCTCTGAGAAATTCATCATCTTTTAACAATCCCATTGTCAGCATTCCAAATATCATGCAGAATTAAATCGGAGTCCAAGGCAACAGTATCCTTAAAGTTCCAATTTAATAAGTCAGACATGTTGGCATATCTGTGGAAAATCCCAATTCTTAAAACTTCCTGGGATTTCACCCAGTTGAAAGTTCATGATCTTAACCCATAAATCCATCACATGGTCCAATCTTCTTCAGCCACGCTGGCATTTCCACCCATCTAGTTCCGGTCAGATGTAGAGGTGCAGAGACAAAAGATGACCTTGGGCTTCTAGAAAAGAATGCAAACAACACATTCCACAATTCTACTCCTTTCTATTCCCCCCTCCCAACTACTAAACTAATGAAACAGCACAGTGAAATAATAGAGAGTGCGGCAGGCCAAAAATCATAAAAGGAATATAACTGCAGGCCTGACAGGCAGCCTTTCCTCAGAAGAAAATGTTTCCTGAAAAGAGAATAACATAAAGTTAACATAACACAATTAACCATCTCTTCCCCCCTCAGGGGGACCCTTTGGCTTATCGGGAAACTTCTCATGGAATTGTTCTACTAACTTCTCCACTTTTAGGTTCCAGCTTTTCACCTAAGTAGCTTCAGACAAAGGGTAACCAATGCTCTAAATACTGTAAGCAATCCCTATTCAGCCTGGAGTCTACGATTTTTTTCCACCTCAGATTGTGTTTCCCCTTCTATCACTAGAGGAGGAGAGAAAGCTTCAGTGGATGGTCTTATGCTAGACCCAATTACTGGCTTCAACAAGCTACAATGAAATTCTGGGCCAATTTTCCCTAGACTTTTGGGTAGACTGAGTCAAACTGTAACTGGGTTAACTATCTTCACTATTGGGAATGGACCTAGAAATTTTGGACCAAATTCCTTGCTAGGCATTCTTAATCTCATGTATTTGGTAGATACAAAAAACTTTGTCCCCCACATGGGAGGGGTTTTGGAGTGAGCTGTGTTTATCAGCTTGCTTCTTGTAGGCTTCTGCCGCATCTGCTAGAGCTTTCTTCGTATTCTCCCATCCTTTCTTTAGTGTGTCCATCCATTCATTCAAAGACATGGAGGAGGGAGGTTCTCTAGGCAGCTCAGGCATGGGAACAAATTCCATGCCACAGGTAATCTGGAAAGGAGTAAATCCAGTGCTGCTGTGGACCAATTTTTTTTCAGTGTGGGCGGAAAAGTATAGTGTTTGAGCGGCACATTTTCATGCCTGAGTCCCAACCATTCTAGTTTAAACTTCCAGCTGCACTTTTTCTTCGTAACAACATTTACTCCGGCTTTACGTTTTGACATCAGCACTGACTGATGATGTACCTATAGGGTTAGGGTTTATCAATTATTACAATTATCTTTTCAAATTCATTTTGGATTAAATAAAAAGAGCTTTGAAATGAATATATAAATGGCACTTAATACCACTAATATTAAAATAGTAAATGTTTGATATACTTCATTTTAATGAATTTCACTTGATATACTTCATTTTAATGAGTTAACATTCAATTGCAAAAGTTGTCTATACACTGTATGCTTCTGTGAATGTATTATATGCAATTTGCTATTTTAAATGAGTAAAATTATTAAAATCACCATAATTAAAGTCTCATTCACATCTAAGAGTTTTCTTCCATCATTAATTTGTAAACTCAAAGATTTATTGCCTGCATGTTCAACAATGCTTGCTGATTGTTTAAAAATTTGTGGGAATTTGCTCCTCTCTGTACAGAGGGTTTCAGTAACCTACTACTACTGCAAAACTAATTTCTAAACTGCATACTACTTGCAAATATAAATAGATTGTTAAAATGGCTCTACCCTAACCAAATAAGAGAAAAAAACACCTTCCTTTTGTTTATAAAGTAGTGATTTTAGTTTGCTCTATGGAAGTCACTATTTTAAACTGACAGATAGGAAGTTTAATTAGATTAAAAGCAAAAATATTCTCAATGACTTTGAAAATCCCAATGAGTTATCAAATATAGGTATTCCTTCGTTACAACGTGGGACTGGAATTTTTATTACTCAGCAATGTGGTCACAAAGCTGATGTCGTGTCATGACTCATGTGACCAGGCTCTCTTGCCTCTTTCCAACTCCGAGGGCATCAATCATGTTAGCCAAGGGATCTGCAAAGCTGGCTCTTTTAAAACTGGTGGACTTCAACTTCCAGAATTTTGAGAGTTGAAGTCCACCAGTCTTAAAACAGCCAACTTTGCAGACCCCTGTGTTAGCCCAAAGCTTGGCGCTGGGCTTTGCTCCCCCATTGGTGGAGCCCCGAGAAGCGAGGAGGGAGAAAAAGAGCTCAAAAGAGCTACATTTTTGCTAAATGTAACCGGGGAGAGCCAGCCCAGGCAATAGCAAATTAGCCGATCTTGCAGCAGGTCTGAAAGGGGGGGGGGGGTCAAAACTCCAGGCAGGGCTCTCTGACTGTTCTAATTCCCCGTGAAAACTGTTGCCTCTGAAGCATTTGCTCCAGTGTTTTAAATCTTTAAGATCCCTTTCCCTTTTTTCTTTTCGACCTACACAGAATCACAGATTAGAGAATCCTGAAGTCGGGTGGGGCTGAGGAGAGAGAAAAAGAGCTCAAAAGAGCTACATTGTTGCTAAATGTAACCGGGGAGATCCAGCCCAGACAATAGCAAATTAGCCGGTCTCGCAGCAGGTCTGAAAGGGGGGAGGGAGCAAAACTCCAGGCAGGGCTCTCTGACTGTTCTAATTCCCCATGAAAACTGTTGCCTCTGAAGCATTTGCTCCAGTGTTTTAATCTTTAAGCTCCCCTTTCCCGTTTTCTTTTCAAGCTACACTGATTAGAGAATCCTGAAGTCGGGCGGCAATGTACTGCAGTAGAAAAGGTTTAGCTGGAGGAGGTTTTGATTGCGATCGCTCTGTAGTTCAGATACCTGCCCCACGTGCCTCTGCGCGGCAATTAGAAACTATTGAGTGGGGTGTTGCAGCCATGTGAGTGGCCGCGCAAGCGCGCACCTTAGAGGGAACAGTGGTGGCCTCCTTTGTGGGAGTGGCTTGCTACACATGTGACCAGATGGGAGTGGCTTGCTAATGCTGCCGCCGCTGCCGCCACCGCTAACGCCGCCCCCCACCCGCCTTCAGCCGCGTAGTGCATGCAAGCCCGTGGCTTTTGCAAGGGAAGGCCTGGAGGCCTTCCCTCGCAAAAGCTAGGCCGTCGCCCCCCACTTCAGCCGCTACTGCCACTAACGCCGCCCCCCCCAGCTTCGGCCGCATAGTGTACGCGAGCCTAGCTCACGAAAGCTAGGCCGCCGCCCCCTTCAGCCACTACCGCCGCCACCACTACCGCCGCTGCTGCTAATGGCGCCGCCGCTAATGGCGCCGCTAACGCCACCACCACCCCAGCTTTGGCCACGTAGTGCACACGAGCCTAGCTCACGAAAGCTAGGCCGCCACCCCCTTCAGCCACTACCACCGCCGCCACTACCGCCGCTGCTGCTAATGCCGCCGCCGCTAACGGCGCCGCTAACACCACCCCCCCACCCAGCTTTGGCCGCGTAGTGCACGCGAGCCTAGCTCGCGAAAGCTAGGCCGCCGCCCCCCACTTAAGCCGCTACTGCCGCCGCCGCTAACACCGCCACTAATGCCGCCACCGCCACTAACGCCGCCACCGCCACTAACGCCGCCACCGCCACTAACACTGCCATCGCTACCGCCGCCCCCCACCCAGCTTCGGCTGCGTAGTGCACGCGAGCCTGCAGCTTTCGTGAGCGAAGGCCTGGAGGCCTTTCCTCATGAAAGCTGGGCCGTCGCCACCCACCCGAAGCCTCCTGAGTCCCGCTGCTGGGGCTTTGTTGTTTACCTGAGGGGGAAGCAGCAAGCGAAGGCTGAAGGGAATTTTCAAATGGAGGTCAAGCATGAAAAAAGCTTCGCTTCGCCTCCAGCCTGCTCACTGATTGGCTGGACTCCAGCCAATCAGTGAGGGGCAGGCTTGGCTTAGTGCAGACAGGCGGGGGAGCGAGGGAGCGAGCTGCGGATGGGTGAGGGAATGAGCAAGTGAGCTGCGACGCACCGGCAAAAGGGCGCTTTGCAGCGACGGGGGCTAGGACCGGTACCGGCGTTCCCGGAAGTTAATTACTTCCGGATTCACCGACGAACTGGTTCGTGCGAACCGGTGCGAACCAGGAGGAACCCACCCCTGTCATGACCTATTAATTGCAAAGATCTTTGTCATGCTTTCATAATCAATTCTTCTAAAGCCTGTTGATAAGGAAAAATGTTTCTAGGAGGAGAAGCAGACAAATTCAACCATTCATGAATATGAATCACTTTTTCATCCAAAATAGAATAAAGACATCCAGTAGGTAAAGGTGAGGTAGGAAGAATTGCTAACCATAATTTCTTAGCTATAGAAACAATTCTATCAATGTATCCCAATTTAAGTTTATTTAGAATGTCTTGGAGACATTTCTTTTGCAAAACAGTAAGTGAAACCAAATCTCCAGGTTTTTTGGAACCTTTTAATAGAGAGAAAAGAGGTAACATTTCTCCTGTAGAAATTTTAAAATATGGACGAGCCCAATTGATTGTACCTAAAAGTTTTGCCACTGAACCAAAGTGTATGAAGATTGCACCTTAAGTTCAGGTAAGATAGGAATGGAAGAAGATTGTAAAACTTTAAAACCTAGGTATGAATATGGTTCAGAGCGTTGTATTTTTTCAGGAGCTATGAAAAGCCCTCTGCTTGCTACAATGGTAGTCAATGTTTGTAGCACTTGTTCTTCATCAAGATCTAAACCTGCAATTAAAATATCATCCATATAATGGTAAACAAAATAAGAAGGAAATTGATCACGAAAAGTTTGTAAAGCTTGATCCACAAAATATTGACAAATTGTAGGAGAATTGAGCATACCTTGTGGTAAGACACATCAATGAAATCTTTGTGTAGGTTGACTATTATTTAAAACAGGCACAGTGAAAGCAATTTTTTTTTATCCTGGGACTGCAAAGGAATAGTGAAAAAACAATCCTTCAAATCCACAACTAATAGTTTATAAAACTGTGGGATTAAATTAGGATTAGGAAGACCACATTGTAAAGGCCCCATTGGTTGAATACATTATTTTTCTAAGATAAGATAAAAATCTCCATTTTCCACTTTTCTTTTTAATAACAAAGACAGGAGTGTTCCATGGACTAGTAGAAGGCTCAATATGGCCAGCAGCCAATTGCTCCTGTACCAAGGAATGCAAAGCAATCAATTTTTCAGAAGATAGAGGCCATTGCTCAATCCAAACAGGTGTAGAACAAAGCCATTTAAGAGGAAGCGCCATCATCCAAAATCAAATGAGCATTAAGAAGAGAAAGAAGGTCCCTACCCCAAATATTAGTATGAATATCTAAAATGTAAGGATGTAAGGATACAGACTTACCAGCAGAGGTTGTGATGACTATGGAATGAATGCTTTGCCAAGCATTTGTAGACCCACCAATGCCCCACAAGGAATTAACATCAGGTTTAGGCCATTGGACAGGCCACTGTAAAAGGGAGATGACAGTAATGTCGGCTCCTGTGTCCAACAAACCCTGAAACGGTTGCTCATTAAGATACAAAGTAAGAAGTGGCCTATGAGAATTAATAGACTGCAGGAGTCCTATAGAAGTAAGAGTTGAACCAAATCCAGAATCACCACGATTTCCAGTACCTGGGTTAGGTACCTTATAGGGAAGCAAAAGAAGTTGTGCTACAGAAGATCCTTTAGGAAGAAATTGTGGAATGTTAACCTAAATTTGCATAAGAATCACTCCAGTGTAATCAGAATCAATAACTCCTGGAACCACAAAACATCCCAATTTATGAGCAGAAGAACGTGGTAAGATTATGCCAACCAAACCAGAAGAAAGAGGACTAGTGTATTGAGAAGCAACCAGTTTCACTTCTAAAAGAAATTTAAAACAAAAACATCCTGTTTAATAAGCCTTTTTGCACTTAGGAAATATTGTACAATGGTAGTCAACCACCACTAAATGGTGTTGAACGACAATCTTTCTGACAATGACCTGATTTTCCACATTTGTAACAATTCCAAGCAGCTGCATGAGAATAACACAAATATTCACCTTTCCAAACAACACACTGCACAGAAGTCAAAATCACACGAAACATCCACGTCCAATTTTGAGGCATCACAGAACAACCACTCTCAATTCCTTCCAAAAGACTTCCAGTAAATTTTCCAGTAATTCCATAATCAGAAATAGCCTTTTTTAACTTCCTTAAAATCTGAAATGGCAAACCTTCCCATTCAGCAATCTGCTGACCTGGTTGTGGCCCTGGTTGATATTGAACCGGACACACAGACAACAATTCAGCTAACGCTTCTCCAGAAATATTAACATCCGATTTAAAATTTTCTACCATTTTCTGAAAAGCAGACCTTGGAAGAATATTAGCGGAAGGATGAGGAATAGGAGGAAGAGAAAGAGGAGGGGGAATAGGAGGAGGAGGTGGAGGAGGCTTTATCACAATGTCAGAAGAAGCAGAAGAAGATGTTATTTCAGACTTAGATTTAAGATCAAAAGACGAAATTTCTTTTTCAGACAATGAAGGAAAAATCACAGTAGTAGAATGTTGAGAGGGAGGGGATGATAAGAAAGAAACAGAATCTTCTTTCTGACCAAACATTTCTACAGCATAACAACACAAATGTCAAGCATGCAAAACATCTATATCTTTCCTAGGCTCAGAATGCAAAACCTTGCCAACTTTTTCCCAATCTGACAACTTCAGAGAGCCTTGTACAGGATAGAAAGGACAACTTAAAGCAATTTCACGGACCAGCCGAAAAAGAGCCTTTTGTGAAACAGATAACTCAGACTTCTTAAGAAGATAACCCAACTCATTAACATGCTTCCTTTGCTCCTGAGAAAGTGAAGATCCCATACTTACAGAAACCTTGATAGGTTGAGAAGTCCTTAGGCCGACGATGCATCTGTCCTTCCCTGGACGAAATATAGGTCCCTGTTCGGGCGCCTGAGTAAATCAAGTGTTATCAAATAAGTGAATAAAATTTGCAGGTTATACTTTGTATCATCCTGTGTCCTCGAACATCCCTGGGAACACTGCAAGAGCAAAGAATAGCTGACAGGCAAATATTTTCTGCAGATTGCTGCAGTTTCTACTTACATGTATAACCTCAGTTCTAAGGACCATCCAGATGATTCACTGTAAAAACCCTACATTGGAGTCTTCAGTATGATAGCAATAGCAGTAGACTTATATACCGCTGATCACTACCTTGAGCTATTTAGAGAAAGAATAAAGGTGGATAAAACTCTGAGTAATAAAAAAATTAAAATATATAAATGAGTCAACCAGCAGGATGAGTCTCTTTGGGAAATAACTACATGTGGCCAATGGAATCCCTTTTTAGGTTAATTTCTCCAGGTCAGTTTCTACCTTTGGGGTCTCAGTGCCTCTCCAACTGGGACATTCTGAAGCCATTTTTCCCCCTCTAGATCACATTGTAGACCCCCAGCCGGCTGCTGCTAGCCCTTTCCAGAAACAGGAACTTTTGACCTGTTGGATGAGGAGTTTGGTGACAGGTATGGAGGCTGCAGACACAGCAGGTATCAGCACATCTGTCATGTTGGTTGAAGCCCCCATTTCTAACCTCTCCCCCTTAATTCTGCCTTAAAGGGAGGGGGTCTCTCCCACCTGAGGAGCCCAGGCAAGGGAGACCCTGTGATGCCCCCAGTGCCATCCATCCAATCCAGCCACTTTCCAGGGATGTTGAGCAGAGCCTCCATTATGTGGTCCAGACTCCCAAGGATGCTGGAGGTTGCCATGGCGAGCTCCAGCCAATGAGCTCAGGAGGAGCCTCTGACGTCACAAGCCAAGGCTTTGATTGGCCTGGACCTGAGAACTGAATAATAATTGCAAACCAGCTGCCTTCCCCTGGGGGGCGTGGCTTATCCATTGATGAGCCAATCCTGAAGAGGCTTCGAGCCCCGAATTCTCTTCAGCCGGAGTGGCTCCCTCTGAAGGGGGAACCCTTGGTCGCCTGGAGAGGTCAGGGAGCCCCAGATTCCGCCCCTTCTCTGGGGGTGGAGTCCAGATTGGGAATCTTGTCCCTCGGATCTGGAATCTGGTATTAGAGATCCAGAGAATCCAGGTTTCTCTCTCCAGGACCAGATGAAGGGGAGCTGAGAGGGAAATATATGCATACAATTTTAAATATTATTAATATTCAAAATGCATAGAGAGA